>NC_056741.1:1343694896-1343999896 GCF_019279795.1 Protopterus annectens | reverse complement strand
ATAGAGGGTGTTCAAATAAATTGTCATTCCGGATATACTGACAAGCCTTACAGCATCTGCATGGAAATGTACCCTGACGTCCTGTATATTGACTAACATTTCTTTGTCTGTCATTGTATAATTGTGTAGGGGGGTGATTTAGTGAATGAAACAGAATATAGCGAGACCAAATGGATCATTGAATTAGGAGCTGATAGGCTTCCGGGTTTGAATGGGGTTGTTCCCCTTAAACCAGCCTTAAAGAAAAGGCGGGTAGTTTATTAAAATTTGATTGGTGGTGAATTGCTTTAAATGCACCTGTGTGTTTTTATGCATTGTAATGTCTGAGGAAGGGTTCTGACCTGAAAGCACTAACATTGCTACTGAATTTCTACAATAAATCAACGTTTTTATACAGCATGGTGTTCCAGATTTCATCTTTTTTGTTCTTTTGGCTTCTGGTATTGTGAATCTGGACTTTGGTTGTGGTAGGCTTACTTTTTCGCATTTAGTGACTGTTTGTGTATTGCCTCCACACACATGGCTGAATTAACTACTGAAGTTGAATTGGACTATCATCCACCAACGAATCCCGTTGTACAGAGAATAAAATGGTTAACATCAGTTGGAGATAATCCTCTTTTGAGTCTAAACTTAGCTACTCTGAATACGGCAAACTTGGACTTATGTGAAGGTGAGGAAGCTGATGTTTCATTTATGGACAGTATTAATAAATTTGAGAAGGATTTATATAGAATGAAATGTTTGCAGTGGCAGCGACTACATTTTGAAGCTTGTGTACACTACAAAATAATACCTAGGGACATGCGTGTACTTTGCATGCCTACTTATGGTGAGCAATACCTGGATTTACTGGCAAAATGGCAGCAAATACATTTGGACAATAGTCTCTCCTATTTACGATTACTCTTGGATCATTTTCTACCCACTGAGAATGATCTTGTGGCTTCCATTGAGCGACAACAACAAGACCTCGAGGAGAGGTTTGAGGAGGGCTTTCATCAATCCAAGCTTAATTATTTATATTGCTCTGCTGCCAGCTAGGATTTAAAATGACAACAGATATAAACGAAGAAACTGGCCCGAGATTTCAATGATTTTGTCCAGGGTTATATCTTTACTTGGCCTAGGGGCAATTTTCAGCATACAAGAGTGACCAACACCCCATCAGATTCCAGAAATTATGATGTACAGCCGAGAGATACTGGAGGAGACCGCTCCACCTTAAATATTGAGAACAGAGGGAGGAAGGATGGTAATAGATCTGACCAACCTGCAGTGACATTATCCAGTTCATCACCGCTCTGTTCTACTGTTAGCAAAACTGTTAGGCCACTTGATGTTGCTACTACGGCCTCCACCATGGTGCCCAAAATAACGAACATGGATTTAGCCACGGTGAACACTTTGGGGTGAGAGACCAAAAACTTTCAATAACTCTTTTTATACTCTACCGGTCCCGGTGAAAAAGAAGGGGAACTTCATGAGGAGCACGTCACAGAACCGCAATGTGAAATGGAGGAAAGTTTCCCTGTGACTTTTGATGGTGACTGTTCTCATAATTATAATAATGCAACCGATAATGCCTGTAATGTTTATAACATTTCTAAGTATGCTTTGTCTGATGATGAGATGTACATATTGAACAAGGGATTGTCTTTTGTTGCAAGTATGCATTCAATTTACAGTAAATTGATATTAGATTTGAGATTTTTGCAAGGAACATAGAGTTAAAGAAGTTATTTGGTTCCTCACAGGCATCTGATATATTTGAATTAAGGCAACCTAGCACTTTTAATCCACCATTATCCCCAGCAGCTGATACCTTTTTGAAGTTATGTGAAGTTGATTTGGTTGATTATTTAAGAACAAAATCAGGAACTACATACTGTAATTTAAATAGCTCACAAAAAAGAGCATTAGAATCTCTTACGGGTAATACTGAAATAACAATAAAACCTGCAGACAAAGGTGGTGCTGTGGTAGTGCTGGATAGACAGTGGTATCACTTAAAAGTTTTGAACATGTTGAGTGATACCAATACTTACAAACAACTTATGCCGATTGAAATAGCAGGAGTGATAAGACATGCTAAGGATAAATTGGTGGCATACAAATTAGGTAAACAGATAAAAGAAGATGTGTTTAAGTTTGTTTATGTAGAATACCCTGTAGTACCTTTATTCAAAGCCTTGCCAAAAATACACAAAAACTTAAAGGACCCCCCTCCCCATGAACAATTGTCTCAGGGTGACAATGGGCAACTGAAAATGCCTCGATATGGGTCGAGTGTAAGTTGAAGAGATGTCTTTCAGTACTTGATACTGTACTGAGGGATACAGCTCACTTCTTATAAGGGTTATATGACTACTTGGGATCTAATACTGGTCCACAGGGATCTGATTTTTGTAACTATGGATGTTATAAATGTGTTTACTGTGACTGAAAAAGGATATGGTTTAGAAGCAGTGCAGTTTTATGCTAGACATTTATCAGTTTTGACTGAAGAAGAGATTCAACAAGTTATATTGTTATTGGATTATATACTGAGTAACAATATTTTTATGTATGAAAACTCCTATTATAGACAAGTTAAGGGCATCGCGATGGGGACACTGTGCGTGAATTCCTTTGCAAATTTGGTTCTAGCCTACTGGGAGTGCCAGAATATTTTTAATGCAGTCCACAGATGGATAAAGCATCTCCATTATTATGTACGATTTGTGGACAATGTTTTTATTTTATGGGTGGGGGTCAGTAGAGGAGTTACATAAATTTGTGCATTACTTAGAATCTACGACTGATTTCTTAAGGTTTAGTATGTCATGTTCAGACCTGACGATAGATTTTTTTAGACGTTCGTATTAAGAAAACAGAATGTGGTATTACAGATACTGTGATTTTTAGAAAGGATTGTTGGAAAAACACTTTATTAGCATATGATAGTATGCATCCTAGATTTATGTTTAAAAATATAGCAAAGGGTCAATTTTATAGAGCATCACGATTGTGCACCAAGGATGTTGATTATGTGAATGAAACCATAAAGATGCAAGATAATCTCATTAATAGGGGTTATACGCAAAGGACCATAGAGTCTGCCCTAAAACAAAGCAATATCGAGAGAAAGGATAGGGCAAATCCCTGGTTCTCTAAGAACTATAATGTGAATATTCACAATGCTAATAGAATGGAAGAACCTGTTCGAGTGAATTTACATTACAGCAACAACATACAAGGGTCTGTGATATTATACAACAGAATTGGAGGGTATTATTAACAGATGATAAACTGGGGGACATCTTGAATGATGCACCCCGATTTTGTTTTAAGTGAGGACAGAACTTAAAGGACCTTTTACGTCATGATAGACAAGGAAATGTTAGTCATTATATAGGATGTCAGGGTACATTTCCATGCAGACACTGTAAGGCTTGTCAGTTTATCCGGAACGACAACATATTTGAACACCCTCTATCAGGTAAAAAATATCCGTTAAAAGGGTACGCAGAATGTCACACAAAAGATATAGTGTATTTAGCTGATTGTGTTTCATGTCGTTCATTCTACGTAGGTAAGACCAACTGCACATTTAAAAAAAGAATTTTACAGCATATGTCAGCTATACGTAATGGGAATGTACATAATGCATTGTTTCAACATATCAAATATAATGAGAATCATTGTTTTAATTTTATGGTTTTGCAAGTAGTAAAATTATCCAAAAAGGGGGGGGGGGGTGATTTAGTGAATGAAACGGAATATAATGAAACCAAATGGATCACTGATTTAGGACCTGATAGGCTTCCGGGTTTGAATGGGGTTGTTCCCCTTAAACCAGCCTTAAAGAAAAGGTGGGTAGTTTATTAAAATTTGATTGGTGGTGAATTGCTTTAAATGCACCTGTGTATTTTTATGCATTGTAATGTCTGAGGAAGGATTCTGGCCTGAAAGCGCTAACATTGCTATTGGATTTCTACAATAAATCAACATTTTTATACAGTGTGGTGTTCCAGATTTCATCCTTTTTGTTCTTTTGCAACAGAAAAATGCAAGATTACTTTCTTGACCTGGGATCTGAGTGTCTAGGTACAAGTTGGAGGAACATAGGCTATTTGACTGATCGTGCCTAGATGAGCACCTATGAAATCCAGACTCTGCATAGGTGTGTGCTGTGATTTGCTGTAATTGACTGTGATGCCTAGGTGGAGAGACAACTGGAGCAAGTTGTCCCTTGACTGTAGGAGAAGATGCCTGGTTAGAGAAGTTAGGAGTCAGTTGTCTATGTATGGAAACATTCGGAATCCCACCAGTCTCAGGTAAGCTGCTACTATTGCCATGCATCTGATGAACACTCTAGGGACTGTAGAGAAACCAAAAGGCAGTGATCTGAACTGGTAATGACAGGCTACCAGCTGGAAACCTAGATATCTTCTGGTATACATGTTCATTTTGATGTGACAGTACACATCCTGAAGATCTATTGAGCACATCCAATCATTCTTTTGCAGTAGGGGCAAAATGGACTGAACCATGACCACCTGGAAATTTCAATATTTCATGAACTGGTTTAGTTTGCTGAGATCTGGGATGGGTCTCCAGTCCCCTGTCTTCTTTGGTACTAAGAAGAATCCTGAGTAGGTCCAGGATTCTGTCTGGTCTGGGGGGATCTCCTGGATGCCTTTTTTTGTGCAGCTTTTCTACTTCTAACACTGACATCTCCCACTGACTGGGTGGAACATCTGGATTTCTCTTCATTCTTGCAGGGGGAATTTGGGAAAATTGAATGATATAACCTCTGGATATAATTCTCTGCACCCAGGAATCTTTGGTTATGAATACCCAGGCTTCTTGGTAGAGAGACAAATGTCCCCAACTGCCTCAAGAGAGCAACAGTTGGGCAACATTTCAGCGCTGGTAGGGTTTGTCCAAAAAGGAATCTCAGAAACCCTGGTCCTGTGGGCCACCTCTGTCATGTGGGTGGCATCTTCCAAAAGAGTTCTCCCCTCTGCCTCTGACAGAACTATCTTCTTGTGTGTCTTGGAAAGGACCCAGGGATTTGTGGAATAACATCTTTCTACATCTTCATTGATTCTGGGGAAATGGTCTTTGATGAGTACAAAAATGTATTCCTATGGCAGACAAGGTCTTTCCTTCTTGCTCACATCTGGAGAGGGTGACTTTTACTTTTGGGCCAAATAAGGAAGATCCATCACAGCAGCACTGATGAATGAAGACTTAAAGGGCTCCACAAAGTTGCATAGGTGCATCCAGGCATGTCTCATAACATCTATGCCTGAACCCGCCACCCATGAGGTACCTTCCTACATATGGGAACTCAGCCTCATGAACGCGTTCGTTATAGACTGAAGGGTGGCCAGTTGCGAAGAGACTATTTTGGTCCTTCACAGATATGGACCCAGAAAGTGATTTGGAGATTTCATTAGTCAAATCTCTTTGAAGTCTTGTGAAATGTTCAAAATAATTCAATGACTGCAGAGCAAAGGTCACATAAATGTGCTTACCAAACCTGTCCATGGCCCTAGATTCCCTGTTAGGGGGATGGACAGAAGAAATCTGCTCTACAAGCTCTTTCTTCATGGCTGCTGCCACAACCATGTCAACAACTGGGACCCCCTTACTCCAGGTGTCCTACCCTGAGGGGGGCTAGAAATTTATCTGGGCTATTAGAAATGGACTCCACAGTATCCAGTTCTTTCCATGCCAATGAGAAACGAGGTCTACAAGTTCATCAGCTGGGGGGGGGGGGTTTTACCCAAGAGGTAGCTGGGCCAGACCCAAAAGCCTCCAGGAACACAGACTCCTCTTGGGAAGGGGTGTCAGAAGACCAACAACCTTTTGTTTTAGGAACTCAAGAATGTCTCAAAAGGAGACATCTTCAGGTGAAGATATGGGGGACCCTTTGCCTACATCGAAATCGGTGTCTTCCATGATAGATTCTTGAGGGGAATCTAAGTTATCTCTTCTGAAGAACCTCATCAGCAAGATGGTCTGGTCAGATACCAGAAGTGTTAGTGGAGTACAGAGGGATTGGGTGGCGACTAGAGTGGGCTGGCTGTCCCACTGGAATGGGAGATCAAGGCTCAGAACAAAGACCAGAAGGTGGTAGAGTGATCTGATCTGAGGAAGGCAGGGATGTCCTTTCTCTAGGTAAAGAGAAATCTCTCTTCACAATCTCAAAGGCAGAGCAGTAAGTGAAGACTGTAGATTAGTGTGTGTGTATACACCTTTAAGAAGCTATCCATGGGCTTGCACTAGAGTATAAATACTGAGCATGTGAGAGCCTGACTGCCATTTTGTAGTTAGCTTTTGAGATGTAAGCACGTAAATATTTAAGTCTGTCTGTTAACTAGTTCATTCATATTTAATGATGCTGCTGTCCATCCTGATGTGTTTGTATGTATTAAAGCATCTGAACAAAACCCCAAACCTTCTTGTTATATGTGTTAGAGATGAACGAGTGACATGGTGCCAGAAGTGGCATGTCTAAAAGGGAACAGTGTTAGAAGCATATCAAAAGGGCAGGAAGTAAGAACTGGCACATCCAAGGGGCATGAAGTTTGAAACGGCATGGCTAAACAATTAGAGGCACTTGGCTACAGTTGGAGGAATGTACAGGAGTGAATCATCCTAAAAGGGGTAAAACTTCACAAAACAGGTCAGAAATTAATTTAAATATTAAATCTTGCTCAGCACTACTTTTTATTCATACAATATGAAACCGGGCATAGAGAACATTCTAAAGAATATTTGCATAAACTGATATGCACAATATTGATAAAAATATTTGAATTACTACGTAAAATGTTTAAAATAAAGTCTGAATTGCACAAAACGAATAAAATAAAGGGAAACAATTGCATTTTCTCAAAGCATGTGTATTTTCCATATTAAGCAAAGATATTCAAGTTATCAGAAGTGTAAAAAGTGTTTGCATGTTTGTGCAGCATACAGTAAAGCCATTTCACAGAGTACAGCCACTACAGAGAATATTTTGCTAAGTAAAGTATTTCAAAGAGCTTATTGTGCATCTGAATGTTGTTACAAGCTCAAAGAACAGTTTATTCTTACATAATTACAAAGGATCATATTTTAGTGTGTTTGTATATACTTTGTGGGCAGGATACATGGATTTCGAAAACCCAGTGCACTTGTGTTGAGCAGTAATAGTGCTCTTGTCCAATCATTATTAGGGCTCAGAGACACTTTGAAATTGAGACTGCTTTCATTTAATAAGGAAGTCAACCATGTTAGCTTAAAAGACCACTACTCTAATTTTGCCCACCACATTTTTTTCTACCTATGCTGATCTGTTCCAAGACAAACTAGGCAAATTTCCATTTGTGTACTCCATGAAGTTAGATCCAGAGGTCAGTCCAGTTATCCTGCCAGCACGCAAAGCTCCAATAGCCATGCAGGACAGATTCAAAGAAGATTTAGATAAAATGGTGCGACAAGATGTGATTTGTCCAGCTGAAACTCCAACTGAATGGGTATCTTCTATGGTGGTAGCTCATAAGAAAAGCTCAGATGACATCAGAATATGTACTGACCCATGAGATTTGAACAAAGCATTTAAAAGACCTCATAAATCAATGCACACAGTCGAAGAAGTCACAGCCTTAATTCCAAATGCCACTATTATTTTTCTGTCTTAGATGCAGAGTGTTAATTTTGCCAAATTCAGCTTGACAAAAAATCCTCAATGCTCACTACTTTCAGTATTCTGTTTGTCAGGTACAGATTTTTGAGAATGCCATTTGGGATAAATTCTACAAGTTAAGTCCTTCGACGTGCAATGGAGCAAATTTTTTTCCGGGTATCCTTGTGCTATCATAGTAAACAACATACTAGTAGGAAGTTGTGGTGAAGCAGAACATGGCAGATACCTCAGAAAAGTTCTAGAAAGGGCAAGTCAAGTTAATCTTAAGCTCAACCCACAAAAATGCAAATTCAGACTACAAGAAGTTCCTTATGTTGGTCATTTATATACGAAGGAAGGCTTATGGTCAGATACTTTTAAGCAAACAGCCATTCTCGAGATGCCAGCTCCAGACAATGTTCAAAGCCCTGCAACGTTTTCTTGGCACGGTTAATTACTTAGGCAAGTTCATTCCAGACTTGAGCCAACTTTCATCACCACTCAGATGGCCGACATGTAAAGATGTATCCTGGTCTTGGTCAGAGCAACACCAAAGAGCATTTGATGTCCTGAAACACAGAACTGCACGTCCACCTACTGTCAGATACTATGATGTTCCACAAACCAATTGCACTTTCTTGGGATCCTTTGAAATTTGGTCCTGGTGCAGTCATTCTACAAGAGGATCAACCTGTTGCCTATGCATAGAGAACTCTTACTCAAACTGAACAGCAATACGATTAGATTGAGAAACAGCTTTTGGCAATTGTGTCTGCATGTTCGAAGTTCCATGACTATGTTTATCCTCTATGTACATCATATCTATGTTTATGACCTATCCAGATTGAAACAGACCACCAACCATTAGTCACTATCTTGAGAAAGCCAATGCATGCACCTCCAGCCAGACTGCAACGTATGATGCCGAGATTGCAAAAGTATAATTTCAATCTTGTCTACAAGAAAGGCAAACTTCTTTCTCTTGCTGATACATTATCTAGATCACCCAGAAACACCACAAAATAGCAAAAGAATAAGAACCTTGAGTCTGAAGTCGTGGAAGTGAAAAATTTTTCTTCCACACTTCTTGAAGGGCCGAGAGATCACACAACCATGGATCCAGTTCTACAAAGGCTGAATCACTTTATCAATCAAGGACGGCCATCAAAGCAATCTAGTTTACCTCAAGAAGTGCAACCTTATTTTCCATATGGAGATGAGATTTTGTCTGACAATGGTATCATTATGAAAGGTCCAAAAGTAATTGTCCCAAATTCCTTGCAACCCGAGTACATTACTATCTTGCTTCGTGGCCACCCAGGAACCAAATCTACCAAAAGAAGGGTGAGAGAAAGAATAGTTGTGTAAATTCTTACCATAACCATAGATATCCTTCTCTTCCATGTCGCAGTATTCTTGGTGTGGGATTTTCCACCTCAGGCGACCAAAATGTCAGCTCCTATACAAAAGTTTCAGCTTGGCTGTTGTAGTTGCGTGGGGCGTCACACATAGGGCCATAAACCAGGGACCTTAAATGTGACATTTGCACACACAGACCTCAGAACTTGAAAGCCCAGGAGGAGTAGACTTGCCAATGATGTCAATCATAGGGTCAAGGAGCCATTATTTAGCTAAATTGGTCATGGAGTAGGGTATAACCCCCCAGAGACCTAAAACAGATCAGTAATGAGTGAGAGAAAGGATAAGGGGTTAGGTGGATTATAAGGAATACTGCAGCATGGAAGTGAAGGACATCTATGGTTATGTTAAGATTTTACACAACTATTCTATGTCCTTCTATTCCTATGTTGCAGTATTCTTGGTGTGGGAGAGTACCACAGCTTAGTTGGAGGGAAGGGAGGAGGAAGAAGAGGCTGATTCCACTAAGCCCTGCAGGATTGCTCTGGCAAATCCTGCACGTGCTCTGGAGGCATTGTCTAACTTGTAGTGTTTCATGAAAATGTGAATGGTTGACCACGTGGCTGCTTCTAATATGGACGCAGTGTCCAGACCTTTTAAGAAGGTTTTGGAGGCTGCCACTGCCCTGGTGGAGTGAGCTTTAACTGCCTGTGGGAGTTTTTTGCCATGGTGTGAATAACATAGGCAAATAGCTTTTCTAATCTAACATGCTTTGTTTGGAGACTGCCTTGCCCAGGACCCTGGGGTAGAAGGAAACAAAGAGCTGATTGGATTTTCTTATGGATTTAGTTTTGTCTAGGTAAAATCTTAGCTGTCTGTGTACATTCAGGGAGTGGAGTATTCTCTCACTTTCATTGGTAGGTGAGGGGTAGAAGGTGGGTAGATGAAAAGATTGGTTTAAGGACAGACCATTGACCACCTTCGGCATAAAGGAAGGGTTAGTTCTTAGTGTTACCTTGTCCTTGTGGAAGGTAGCGTATAAGGGGCAGGCCATTAGAGCCTGTAATTCAGACACCCTTCTGGCTGAAGTTATGGCCACTAGCAGGACTGTCTTTCATGTGCACATTTGCAGAGTAGCCATACTAGCAGGTTCAAATGGAGACTGGGTTAGTTTTTCCAGGATAAAGTTCAGGTCCCATGGAGGTGGGATGGGTTTTCTTGGTGGTCTGATGTGTAAGACTCCTTTTAAGAATAGCTTCACATAGAATCTGGCTAGTACGGGAGGGTCTAGTGGCAAGCAGGCTGAGATTGCTGAGAGGTGGACTTTCACTGAAGAGTAAGAGAGTCCCCCCTTTACTAGTTGACACACACAGTCAATAATGAGGGGGGATCTGCGATGCATGGATCCCTGCCCTTGCCCAGACACCACCTTGAAAATCTGTCCCATTTAGCTAAGTAAGATTTTTTTGTAGTAGGTTTCATGGCCTCCCTCAAGACTGAAAGCACATCCTCTGAGTAGTGGTGCCTGAAGGGAATTAGAAGTTTATCACCCACAGTGTCAGTGACATCTGCAAGTGTGGGTGGATGAGGGTTCCCTTTTGTTGTGTCAGAAGGTCCACCTTGTGGGGGAACTTGTGGTGATTGCCCTTGGCTAGATTGAAATGTAGGAGGAACCAGTGCTGCCTTGGCCAATAGGGGGTCACCAACAAGATTTTTGGTTTGTCTCTCCTGATTTTCAGGAAGACTTTTTGAATTAATGGGAAGGGAGGAAAGGCATATAGAAACCTTCCCTTCCATGAAATGCTGAATGCATCTACTCTCCAAGCTAGTGGGGAGTAGAGGTCTTGGAGCAGAAGGTCCGCAGTTGCCTGTTCTGGGGGATGCAAACAAATCTACTTGAGATGTGCCCCACTGGTGGACAATATCTAGAAAGACATTCCTGTCCAGCATCCATTCATGATTTGGAGAGGATGTCCTGCTGAGAAGGTCTGCTTGTTTGTTGTCCTGCGAGGGGATGTAGGATACATGCAGAAACAAGTTGTGTTGTGAGGCTAGGTCCCAGATTAGTAAGGTTAGTCTGCAAAGGTGGTAAACTTTTGTCCCTCCCTGCTTGTTGTGGTACCACATATCTGTGGTGTTGTCTGTTATTATTTGGAGAACACCTAGTTGTAGGAGTGGAAGGAAGGCTTTCAGTGCCAGCAGGACTGCTGTCATTTCCCCTCACATTGATGTGTTTGTTCTGTAAGGAAGGGTGCCACTTTACTTGAACCCTGTTGTTTGCCATTGTGGCTCTCCATCTTAAGTGTAAAGCATCTGTATGCATGAACTGGTTTGGGAGAGGTAGCTGCAATGGAAGGCCCGGATTCAGCTGAACTTGCTGAATCCACCATTTTAATTCTGAATGTAGGCAGGGCAGGAGAGTGACTTCTTGCTCTAGAGGATGATGGTGCTGTAACCATACATTTTTTTAGATACCACTGTAGCTTTCACAAGTGCATTCTGGCTAGTGGTAGCATGAGGATGGTGGCTGCCATTAGACTCAGGGTCCATAGGAATTGCCTTGCAGTTATTTGCTGGGTCTGCAGCAGGGCTTTGAAGTGGGAGGTCAGGAAGCTGACCTTGCCCTGGGGAAGAAAGGCTTTCATTATGTCTGTTTTGATCCTGCAACCCAGAAATATTTTGTTTTGTTCTGGGGTCAAAGAGGATTTTGGGAGGTTGAGGATGAAGCCCAGTCTTTGTAGTAGGCACATGGTGAACCCTAGATGGAGTAACAGGGTCTACTTGCAGTCTGCCAGGATCAGGATATCGTCCAGGTAGGGGTAAATCTGGACCCTTTGTATTCTGCAATAGGCTATGGCAGGTGCAAGGCACTTTGTGAACACTCTGGGGGCAGTGGACAAACCAAAGGGCAATGCAGTAAATTGGAAGCGAGAGGCGGGTCCAGAGAAAAATAAGAATTTTCTGTGGGAAGGTAGAATGGGTATGTGCAGGTAGGCTTCTTTCAGGTTGAGCGCGTGGCCATGAAAGCCTGGGCTGGTATGAGAGAGAGTAAATTTGGTAGGGACAACATTCTGAAGGTAGGCACTTTTAAGAATAGGTTTAAGAAGGAAAGGTCTAGAATCAGTCTCCATTGTCCATCTGTTTTGGGGACCAGAAATAGTCTTGAATAGAAGCCCTTTCCTTCCTGCCCATGGAGGGACAGGTTCAATGGTGCCCAAATTCAGAAGGTCTGTCAGAATCTAAGGGAAGAGGTGCCTCTGATGTCTTGGGGGGAAGGGGACATCCCTTAAGGGTGGCCTTTCTTTCCAGGAGAGGAAGTATCCTTTTTGAATAATAGCCAGAACCCATTTGTCTGTGGTGATGGTTTTCCAAAAGGGGAGGCAGTGGGTAAGGTGGACCGAAAAGGGAAGGTGGGCAAGGCAGTCACGCATTGTTGGGGCCTCCTCTATCTTGAAAGGGCTGTCTAGAGAGGGTCTGAGAGACAGCTGGCCTGGAAGGGGGTTGTCTTCTGGCCCCTCTTCTGTGTCTGGAAGAGGTAGGTCCAGCTGGGGCAGGGTTTCTCCTGACAAAGTAAAAAACAATGCAAGCCAGTAAGATCACAGGTTTAATAAAATAAATTCTCACTAGTGCCACAGCTCAAAGCCTTTGAAGAATACAAAACACATAACAAAAATGCATCTTTAAATACCTAATCCTATTAAACAATTAGAACCAAAATTAGTACTAAATAAATACCTTCCATTTACATTCTGAGTTTAATCCTTTACGCATCAAATTATCATACTTAAAGACAAACAGTTTCTTTAAAAAACAACCTGCTTTTCAAATCATTGATATTACATTCAACTTTTTTCTAAAATAGTTCCTTTGAAACAATTATTTACTCCCCCATGACATAACATATAATGGAGGGCCAATGGACTTTCAGTTTTATTATTTTTTATGTCTCTGAGGTGCTCCTGTAATCTAACCCTAAAAGACGTTTTAGTCTCCCCTATACAGTACAAATCACAAGAGCACCTCAAGGCGTAAACAACACCCTCCGTATTACAACCAAAGGTGTCATTAGCTACAAAATTAATGCCATTAATTTTCTCAAAAACACGAGAAACATTTACTTTATTTTTTATTTTACATTTGTTGACCTGGATAGTCCAACTGGATCCATGTCCATTTTCAGCGGAGGCCTGGGGAGAAAAGCTCCAAGAGTATAAGCAGATACAGCATTACATAATACCAGCATTACATATTACAAATAGACTATTTACAGAGATTACATAAGTAAGCAAGTTAAACATAAACAGAAACAATTTCCACATTGGAAGGTCCCTAAATTCCTAAACTCTTTCACCCTCTTAACTCCCGGGGTGACATATTTACTATGGACTACCAAGTCTTTAATACTTCTACCTCTGGTACATGAGAAGTAAGGTTTAATGGGTAAAAAGTCCAAGTCACTAAAATTCTTTAAAAATCCCCAGTAAAATGTAATAATATTAACTATTCTTTCTGTCAACACCGTATACATATTTACAAAATAAATTTTATTACCAGTAACATCACATCCATCAACATTTGATAAACCCCCCATTGTCCTTCCTATTGTTGTTGATTGTCATTTACCGGATATTAATCTATGCCGTGCCTCATTTATGACAGAAATATCATAATTTCTCTGCCTAAACAAATCACAGATCTTATCTAGCTCATTTTCCAATTCATCAGACACATTGCAGAGTCTACTAATTCGTAAAAGTTCGCCTGACAAAGGTTGCTTTGGCAGGGTAAGTCCTGTAATATTTAGGAATAAGGGACACCAGAAGATGCTTGATGTCTTGTAATCCTTTACTCTTTTCCTGCACATTTTTGAATAGGTCTGCTGACTGTTTACAAAACCGGAAATTAGGGTCCAGAGGGGCATCTAAGATTTTAGATTTGAAGTCTTCTGGTAAATGTTGCAGACGAAGCCAGGAATATCTCCTGAGTACAGTGGCAGATTCTGCAGAGCACGCACAGGCCTCTGCAGCATCATAACTGCATCTAATGGAGTATCTGGCTACTTGGGCCGCCAGAGATAGTTTGGAAGAGATATCAGATTTAGTGGGGCAGTCTGGAGTAGCAGCCAGCAGAGTAGTGGCTTGAGAGACCAGTTCCAAAGCATATTTGGTCATACGGCTTTGATAGTTGATGACTCTAAAGGCCAATGTGGAAGAGGTGTAAACCTTCTTTCCAATTCTATCCATTGTTTTGCTGTCTTTGTCCGTAGGAAAGTGAGAGGCAGACAGAATTAATCTGGATTGTTTATCTGGAGAAATGGCAACCACAGCAGGATTTGCCAGGGGAGGTGTGACTAGAAATTTCTGGTCATCAGGCACCTTGTAGAAGCAGTCTGGTCTCTTAGGGGCAAGATGGCTGAGAATCTGGTGTCTTTGATGGTGAGGAAAAGGCATCTAAATAGGCAGGAATGACAGGTGGAATGGCAGAAAGGCAGGGAGATTCCACTTGTAATAGTTCAAAATACCTTTTTGAGTATCAGACATTTGTGAGGTGTCCTATTTGAAGTATACCTTCATTTTGGTTATAGTTTCCCCAAAGGTGATAGCCTCTGGAGGGGAGTCCACTTCAATGGATTCATCTGGGGAATAATACTCTTGAGGAGAGACTATTTGGGAAGTGTAAGATATAGATTCATCAGAAGATGAATAATAGGTATCTTGCTGCTCTTCCCTGTCTTGTGAGGTAGGTGGTGGAAGAGAGGAGGCAACGGCAGGCGTAGGGCTGAGGAGAGGAAGAGTGGAGAGAGGCCGATGGCCTAAGGGCCATAAAGGCTTGCATCAAAAATGAGGTGAAGGACTGCCAGTCAGGTAGGCCTTTGGCAGATGCAGCCAGATGTTTGTTTTTTTGTTTCTTTTTGACTGGTGTAGACTTCGGCGTCGGCCTGGAATCAGATGCCCAGCTAATGGTAGCTGTGTCGCTAGGAGGAATCCCTGTCAGAGGCCTGGCTGTGTCTGGTTCCCCCTCGACCTTGGCAGTAGCCAATGGGGATGTGCTTGTCGACAACTGAAAAGCGGCTTCCTCAAAGGTCGCCATAGAAGTCGACGGATCCGTTTGACGTCCCTCAACTTCTAAATTGGTAGCTGGTAGGGCATCCGAAAGTGGAGCCGCAGTGGAAGTGGGCATAGGAATTTTGGCCTTCTTTTGCGGAGGTTCAGTCGGGGCTTCGAGGGTAGGATCCATCCTGAGCACTAATTTTTTAAGTCGTTGGTTTTCGTTTTCTAAGTAGCGATTAAGTGCAGCCAGATGGCCACGTAGGGTCTTAGGAATGAAAAATTGGCAGACAGAGCAAGAGTTGTGATCATGCTCCAGGCCTAAATAAAAAACACAGTGGTTGTGTGCGTCTTTATGGGGTATCTGGCGCCCGGATTGGCATTTTCCCTTTTTTGCTGACATCGGCTAAAAATTACAACAAACCAAGCTTTAGCTAGAGGTTAAAGAAGAAAACCCCAACGGGGTACTTAACTTTAAGACGTCTTGCAGAGAAAGAGCGAAGCACACGATGTGACGGTCGTCTGCAGCTTAAAAGTTCTGAGGTCTGTGCTTGCAGACGTCACATTTAAGGTCCCTAGTTTATGGCCCTATGTGTGACATCCCACGCAACTACAACAGCCAAGCTAAAACTTTTGTATAGGAGCTGACGTTCTGGTTGCCTGAGGCAGAAAATCCCACACCAAGAATACTGCAACATAGGAATAGGACATCTATTCATTTAGCCTTCTATGTCACAAGATATTGAGAGAGCACTTTTAACTTGTTCAGTGTGTAATAGTACAAAGCCACATCAACAGAAGGAACTATTTCAGCTTAACCAGATTCTGGAACTACCTTGGTCGACAGTAGCCACAGACATCTTCAAGTGGACTGGTCAACATATTTGATGTTAGTACACTCTTATTCCAATTGGTTTGAGACTGACCTACTTCCTAACCTAGCATCCAGTACAGTCATTACTAAGATGAAACATCATTTTGCTGTACATGGAAGTCCACACAAAGTTATTTCAGACAATGGCACACAGTTTACAAGCCAACAGTAAAAGATTTGCAGAGCAATGGACCTTACTCATGTCAGAAGTAGTCCAGGGTACCCGCAGTCAAATGGTTTGGCAGAACACGTAGTACAAAGTCCAAAACAGTTACCTGAGAAGTCAAAATGAGACAATAGTGATGTTTTCCTGAATCTCTTGAATCTTAGAAATATTCCTCATGATAAACATCTTGGTTCACATGCTCAGAGACTTCTGTCGAGACAAACCAGAACCACATTACCACTCAGTAGTCAACTGTTGGTTCCACATGTCAAGAACAGCAGATCGGTGAAACTGAAATTCTGTTGAGGAAACGCCTATCCCAACAGTCCTACTATGATAAGACCAGCAGACCACTCAAACCATTAGGGAAAGGAGAGGTGGTAAGGATGAAAAGGTCCAAAGATTATGATAGGATTGGTGTCATGAAGAACATTTATCCAGAGTTGAGATCATATATTGTGAAAACAAAAGAAGAAATCTTCAGGCAGAATCGGATGGATTTACTACCGGTATCTGAGCCTATACCACAGCAAACAGCCTGTGAGAAAGACTCTATCTCAGAGTAAGTTGTTCGGTGTTCCAATTCCAGTGGAAGGTCCAGAAGTCATTCGTGTTCCTGTGACAAATCGAGACATTCCTGATAAGAGTTGTGCACATTAGACTGTCCCTGTGGCTAATTTTAGTCCCAATAGTTATGTTATGAGATATGGTCAAATCTCTAAACCTGGCAATAGATAAGAAGCAACTTGGACATGAACATTGTATTTTGTTTCTGATGTACACAGTAATGCATGCCTATCTCTGCTATTGTTTTGCATAAAGGGTAATCTTTTTAAGTGGGAGGATGTAGATCAATGAGTGTGTATATACCTTTAAGAAGCTATCCAAGGGTTTGCACTAGAGTATAAATGCTGAGCAAATGTGAGCCTGACTGTCATTCTGTAGTTAGCTGTTGAGATGTAAGCATGTATGTATGCAAGGTCTGTCTGTTAACTAGTTTGTTCGTACTTAATGATGCTGCTATCCATCCTGATGTGTTTGTATGTATTAAAGCATCTGAACGAACCCCCCCAAGCCTTCTTGTTTATGTGTTAGAGATGAACGAGTGACAGAGATAAAAGCTGGAGGTAATGGAGCTGACATTTCCTGTACCGCTGGCCTCTGAAACTCTGTAAGCACTCCACCTGAGGATGGACTCGGACCCGAGCTGTCCAGAGCTGAAGCTCCAAGGGGCAGGGACAGCTTCAATAACTTCAGAGCCGACTCTTGTTCCCTGGATTCAGCACTGATGCTTCAGTTCAGAGAATCCTCCAGCTCCAAAAGACTTGTACTGGATGGCTCAGGGAAGTGAACAGAGTCAAAGAATGAATGGTTTTCGGATCCAATGAGGACACTCCCAGGGATCTCGGATCCAAGGGCAACAAAACAGCAGGTCAGACAGGAGAAACTAAAGGGTGACAGTCATGGGCAGGCTCACGGATCTGATGGAAGACGGAGACGGAATTAAACCCATCTGGATCTGAGGACTTTCCTCATCATCCTATGCACTTCAGCCTCCGACAAACTGCTGGAAGACCTGAGATAGGGCTAGTATGGTGGCCTAAAGTGCTTGTGAGGAGACTCCTGCAAAAAATGGAGGAGGGAGTCGAGAAGGTATCAGATCCAGTAAATTAAGTGGTGACTGAATCTGACGTGATTTGAATTTTGGAGCAGTAGGATCCAAAGTGGCTAAAGCCGACTTTTTTGACACATTATGAGGAAGCTCTGAGGAGGAAGCCAAAGACACCACAGGATATCTCTTTCTAGACTCTTTGACCTTGAGAGCTGAGTCGGGGTTCCCTTTGTCAGATTTCTTTGAGGAAGTTTGAGCCTCATCTTAAATAGAGGAAGAAGAAGGGGAAGGAAGAAGACCGTTCAAAACAAGTTTACTTCATCTGTCTGTAAGTGCCCTGGAGGTGAAGCCAGCATAAACTGTACAATCTGCATTTAGATAGGCAGCACCCAAGCAGTATCAGCATTCCTTGTGGGCATCCAAATTAGGTATTCTGTGTCCACAGGAGAAGCATTTCTTGAAGCTAGTTGGATTATCAGCTATCCTGTACCTAACGGAAAGGACCAACAGAAAAAAAAAAACCCTGTAAAACGTTAGAAGAAATACTTTTTTTTTAAAGGTAGGTAACAAGAAATATTTTCTGTAAAGGTAGGAAAGACTACCAACAATGGAGGACAAGAATACCCTAAACCAACCCTAAAAATGGTAGCAAGAGGACAGAGAGAAGAAAAAGCAAAGTACCAACAATGGTACTGGACAGAAATACTGAGTTCTCTGTAAAAGTCACAAAGGGAGTTGACTAGCAGTAGAAAATGTCTGGAAAAAGGGAGGAAGTGACAGAAAAAACAGGAGATAGCCCTATTTAAAGAGTAAATTTTAAAGAATTCACAATTATAAACGAGAAAAAACAAAAATAATTCAAGAGTGACAGGATCCACATCTGTAGTGATATGGTGGCAAATGAGATCTGAGGTATGCTAGGTTGGTGGGGCACTGAGGGTAAAGGGAGGAGCTCAAGAGTTTTTGGATCTGATGATCTGGAAGAAGCGGCCAAGCTGGATCAGAGACCCATCAGTTGAGGAATGAATGAAAATAACATCAGATCATTTATTTGCTAAAGAAAAACTTTTCATTACATTTAATGTTCTTTTATTAACTTGCTTCCACTTAAACCTTGTTTTTAGATCAAGGCAGGAGCCTTAATCCAGTCATTCCTCTAAGCAAAAGTAATAAAAAGCATATCAACTTTCTTATATCATGCTCTGTATACTTTTACAACTCATCTGCCACCTCAACAACCTAAGATTACAGCTTGTTATCTTAAAATGCTTTTGTCTAGGCTTTCTTCTCTTTTTACATTGCAGTGCCTACATTTCTTACAACTAAACAAGAAGAAAAAAAGAAGGAAAAAAGGTCACCTGTTCACTATAATATTCCTTTAACACACAAAAATAGCTGAAAAGAGCTTTATCGTATATCAAGCAGTATGTGTCATGTTTTATAAAAATGCCATTAAGAAGACAAACTAATTTAATTGGAGTTACTTCCTGCCTTCCTTCCTCTTCCCCTCTCCTTATTGTTTTTCCAAACATTAATGACATGAAGTATGGCATATGCTTTGGGAGTCGCCTATAAGGTTAACAAAGTCAAAAAAGTCCAATATTTCCAGGTTTTCTTGTTCCGCCATATTTCACAAATGTGACTGATGTTTTGTAATCCCACATTTATTCAGTAATTTTTGAGTTGCTGGTTTTCTTCATGTTGATCTCCATTTCCCAGCTCTAGTCACTGGTTCATTTCCAACAAACTTGTGATTCTTCTAGTCAACTCCTGTGCTTTTATCTGTCTCTGAAGCATTTTCCTTTTGAACATTGGAAAAATATTTCACTGGCATAGTCTCTCTATGAGCTTTACTATCAGAAGAATAAGAGTTCCTCCCTGTCTGAAGGCTCACTATTCATTGGACAGACTTTGGTATGTCTTCCTTAGCATGTTCTGTAGCAAACAATGACTTTGACCTTGTAGGAAAAAAATATTCTGAAGATAGCTGGCTACAGCAGCTTGAATCTCACACCTGCCTCTGAACATTTTCCGATTGCTGGAATAAATTTACTCACGGTACCCAAGCAGAAGATGATAATCATTTTCCACAAACACTCTTCTGTCTCCAGTTTTTAGAACTTTTTTCTTTCTGTTACAGTTTTGTCAGAATCAATTCTCTCTGCTAGTAGGACTGCATCTTTACTATTAGAGGTCTTGGCTGCTTTTTCAAGGCCAGGTTTGGAGGATACACATGATGCACTCTTTTGATTAACAAATGTTGTGGAATACCAGTCCAGTTGCTTATTTGTACTTTCATAAAATTAATACTGTTTATTCATTCCAGTTTCTCTGGTTCCTACATGCTATCCCCTCCAATTCTAACATTTTTGAAGCATCTCTTCTTGACCAGTCTCATACTCAGCCACCCTTTTCATCATTTTGAGCTCTGATTTTTGCAGTTTTATCAGCTCACCTGAATATCTGTTAAAAGCTTCTTCCATTTTTCCAGACATTTTTTCTTGAGTTGATATACTTCTTCAGTGCTTTGTTTACTTTAATCAACTCTGAGAACATTTGACTTACTTTCCTCTAGATTACTGAAGTCGGGCCTTGCACCAAAGTTGGAGCTTGTACTGCCTTTTGCTGAACTGCAGGATTTTTCCCAGCCATCAGCCAGTGTTTTCTCCTCACCTTTTGTGGTTGACTTTCTTTCAGGTTCATTAAATTTCTTCTTTGATGGCATCCAGGCAGTGCACTTACTAGCCAGTAACTGAAATTTACCCCAAAAGACAAGTACACTGGCTCTGTTTTCTGAACTTCTTTCACACTGGGAGAGCTGAAATTAAGCTGTTACTCAATGTGCAGCCATCTTGGAAGTCCCAGATGATTTTTTCTTGACAGCTCCGGTGATTCTTCAGTGTCACCACTTCACATCATGTTTTACCATTTCAGCTCCAGAGTGAAAAGTTCCAGTTCTCCCATTCTCCTTCAACAGTCTAGTCTCACCATCTCCCTAAATATTCTTTTTGCTTTCATTTGCCCCCTCGTTCCATGCTACTTCAGAACTGTGCACAGTACGCTCATCAGATGAGGTCTGACCAATGCTTGGTAGGACAGTAACCTCTTGTACTACAATCCAACATCTGGCAAAGCTGTAACAACAGAAAGAAATATGATGTGTGTACATTATTCATCAGAATGAATTTCAGACTGCATCACATAACACAAACTTAGACAACATGAACCCAAAATATAACAAATATGCCGTACAAAGGGAAAACTTTTTTTAAGACATCCTGCATATTGCATCCCTCTGTTTTCAGACAGATGCCACCATCAGATGGATATTTCAATAAACGCAGTACCCAACATAACCACAACTACTAATATGGACAGTAATATAAAAAAAAGAATAAAACTAATACATAATATAATAAATAATAGCCTTCCAAGGAGCACAGACAAAAAGGTACATAGAATCACTTTCAAACCCACCAGACCTTACCCCTCAACAATTATTCAGTTAAACAACCACAAACATCCTGTGAAGTTCTTTGTTGAGTCCTTTAGGCAACATAGTGCCAGACATGGGAATCAACACTGCTGCTTTTTGTTGCATTCTACCATGAACACGTCTAACTTATCATTTCACCAGTAGCTTTAACACAAAGATTAAACCCAAATCATTATTATTTAATTCCCAAAAATAAGCACATAAGCTGGATTCTTATATTTATATGCTTAATATTACTCATAAGCTTTTGCAACCTAATTTTGAATGTTTTCTTACTCTTGCCAATGCAGACTATATGGCAGGAGAAAAATATATACTACTGTATCACCCTGTATTTTTTGTAACTACAGGACCTTTCTGAGCAAAAAATATTCACTGTAATGACCACAGAGAGAAGTCCCCTTGTACACAACATATTCCATCATTTCTTCATATATTCAAAAAAGTCATATGAAGTTTCAGACACCTTACCCGGTGATTTCACACTAAATTTTCATGCTTCTAAGAGACAGGAGTAAATGAAACTTCTGAATCCACAATCCTGTATGTCTTTTCAAACCTTAGATAAATTACCCTGCAGAGGGAAGCTAGCATCCAGCTGAAGCTAAACCACTTCCAAAATGAAGGAAATACTTATCTGCAATTACTTTTGATGCTATGCAAAATGTGATTTGCTGGGAGAGTAGAAAGAATAAGATGAAGACTAACTGCATATGGTCAGCTTCATCAGCAAATATTTTTAGAGTGCGTCACTAAATTGGGATTTAATACTAAGTGATTCACGTTCTTTAACTCCTACATTAGGTTAAGACAACAATTTCATATCACAGCACTTAAGGCAGTCCTTCACACTGTGCTCCTCTTGGTTTAATTTCTCCAAATGTTAGTTTTGTTTTTTGCATAAATTGATGGGAAAGGACCCTATTCCTAAGCTATCAGGGCATAACTAAAGTACATGAAATAAGTACTACTTCAGTCTTTGATGTTAGCGGCATGGCAACTTCCTAGGGATTATGTCAATGCCTTCTTTAAAAGTAGCCACAGAAGCCCTGATTTTGTGGTGTGCCTCTACCTCTGTAGCGATGTATGTTACAGAAACCCCCATGACCTCCATGGAAACCCCTGTTTCAAAACTAAAGAGCTGACTCTGGGACTTTTTAAACCACAAGTTCTTTGGACCATTTTGCTTACTCAAAAAATATCTTTGGGAGGGCTTTGAACTTGACTCTCATAGCAGATAAAATCTTACCCTCCTACTCACTCCTTTCCAGTTTCGCTTTTCTTTATAGTCCAAAGAGTGAGGACTTGTTACAAGAGGTATTCATGAAGGACTTCTTAAAGCTCTTTGCAAAGTTGTAAAGCCATAATGTCTTATAGAAATGCCCATTTCAGCAGCCCTAGTCACTCCATCACCCACATTATGCAACAAGTGCACCAAGAAAGTAGAAATGTTAAGTATTGTGTACACGTGTTCCTCTGTCTGCCATTGTATGGTGTCATTTGTCTCACAGCATCTAGGGTCTACCCAGCTAAGTTATGCTGGAAACTGTTCATATGCAGCTGCTAATTTAAAGCAGAAATGGTAAAGGCATTAGACACAAAAGAATGTTTCTTCATTCTATTCAATAATCTAGAATGCTTTCCTGCTGGATGGACTTTTGCCCAAGAGCTGTCTCAAGTGACTGATGCTGCTAAGACTATTGAATCAGCAAGGAGTCCATTTCTCCAAAATGGTCTGTTCTTGGGAAGGTGCAATATCTTGTCAGTCTTTCTTGGGATGGACTCAGCCACACTGGGGTCTCTCCATTCCCATTACCAGGTCCATCATGTGGTCAAGCAGGGGCAACCACCCAACTTTGAAAAGCCTTCATCACAATTTCCTCATCAGGATTGGGGAGGTCTACCAGTGAAGTACCCCCCCCCCCCAATGTCATTAATCCTTGAATTTTCTCAAATGTAGGGCCATCAGGTGGGGAATTTGGAGACTCCTCCCTTCAATGGGGTCTGAATCCCGGGTAAGAGTAACTGTGTCAGGGAGTTTAAATGTCTCCTTTTGAACTTCCTCTTTCTAGGAACCTTGGGTTAGGAGTTGTCTGACTGGTTTGGTCCTGAAAAGTGTATTTTTCTGAGGCTCACTGAAGCTCTCTGATGGTGAATTTCACGATCAGTGCCAAATGCATTTGACTGTCAGGTGTTCAGGGGTGAAACCAAAGGGAGAGGTACGTCTGTTCTGTCCTAATATTTGGATATACTGGTCAGTCTCTTTAAAACTTCAAATGCCACAAAAGTGCCCATGGATGTTGACAAAGCCATTCTTGGTGCTGAAGAAACCAACATCAACAATGGCCTAGTATCATGTGCCCCCAATTGTACTTCATAGAGGAAGGGACAACTGACAGACCTTACTGAATGGGAAAACACAGCAGAAGTGGGCCTGGATTCCACATAACTTTAGAGTTCCATCTTTGAGGAAAAGCGTCTTGCTCTTCTTCTCAAAAAAGTATCTGGGATAATTACTATTTACAGTTTATGCCAATAACTGAATGCTGAGTACTTCATAACTGACTGCAAATTCAATACCGGCATTTCAATGGCAGTAAAGCACTGCACTGAAAACTGACTGGCATCTGCTAATTACACCCCTAATACTTTATGCCCAGGACGACTGCCCCTTTGCCCTACATTAGCTGCTCTATGAACTAGCTGTACTGATTAAGTAAGCACAAGAAGTAAAAGGCATTTTTTGTTGTTCTTGTGAATGCTGAAGGAATTTTAGGACAAGAAAGGGCAAAGACACTCAAAGTTTTTGCAGGCCCTCATGCAGTGTGAATGGAGGCATGACTGTGAGCTGCAGTGAGGAAGGTGTTTCTGTGTAAAAGGGCTATATTGTGTGCTGATGGTGAGGAAGTGATAAGTGCCTTAATGCCAGTTTGTATACAGTGACACACTAACCATTTATTAGTGCAGTATTTTTGTTTTCCTGACCAGGTGCAATTTTTTTGTGGTTTTGCAAACTACCAACACTGCCTTCAAGCGCCAGGGAGGTGTTATTGACCACCTCTGCAAGAACAGAGTGTGGTGTGTCTGTGTGCTGTTTTTCTTCTTAAACTTTTTCTTGAGCTGCCACTTGAACTCATTATACAGCGTAAGCAGCAAAAGGTAGGTTCTTTTTTTTATTTGTGACTGTAGTAAGGGTAGTTAAATATCAATAAGAATGGGTAAAATGCTTCAACATTTCTGACAGACCTTCTGACATGTGAAGGAATGTCTGACTGCCAAAAGCAGACATGAAGGAGCTACACTTGTGAAATGAGAGTGAGGGAATACTAAGCACCTCTGTGCTCATTTATGTACACTGGCACAACTCTTATTCGCCTAACCTAGCATTTTGTCAAGTAAAAGTCATTTTATGTTTAGATAATTCCCTAAACTGCCTGATAACACCAAACAGTGCTGTATGGGGTGTTAGGAATTCCATTCTATCCTTGGGGATTATTACAACCAAGGACTAGAGGCACTATGTTGTACAGAAAGGCAGGGACTATATAGTGACCGCTGGTACAGTGATTGAGAGAAAGAAGGAGCACAGTGATCCAGAAAGAGTAAAGCCTCCCCCAAAGATTCTGCAGGTCCCTGAGATGTTTAAGGGGGCCCAATTAACAGTGCCAGTTTTAGTTAGGAATTGTCTGCATTTTTAGTATTAGGGGCACCACATGATTCAGTGTCACTACGTAAATTTTGTAATTTTAAATAAAATATTCTGAAAATATTAAGAATTGACTTGAGAAGATAATTTCTGACACTTACTCTGCTGAACTAACATCTTCAAAGTCAAAAAGTGCAGCTTATAGCACAGACAGTACATCTTCAAGAATAGTATATGCAAGAGAGATCTCAGCAGCATATGGGTAACAGAGGCAGCACACATACAAGATCTATGTATGTCCCTTCATGCTCTAATACACAGGATGAGACAGCAGTTCCTACAGACCCTGACACTTTGAATGATACAGGTGGTGATGGAACCAGAAGATTACAGAGTGGGGAATGGTCCGATATACAGACAGTCTCCAGCCACAGGATTACCTCATCGAACAACAAGTGAGTAACTCCAAAATTATGCAGTGTTAAAGTGACACCAGCCAGATCCCTTCATTTCACTTGCAAATCTGGGAACAAAATTGAACTCTCTGAACACCAAGTTTTCATAATGCTATGAGTGGGAATAATGTCATACAGATATTTAAATTTCTTTCAGTTATAATGAAGATTCCACACATACATCCCCATACAAAAAAAAAAATCCATTTATTTACTTCCTAAAATTTCTCATGTCTACATAACAGGCAGACAAGTATCTGAGGATGCGCCCTTTTTCTTATTTAAAGGTCAGCTTAGGTTTAAACAGTACATACATGTAAAAAATAGATATATTAAAACAATGATTTTACAAAAAGCTTCCAACAAGGCAAGCATTGGAGGACGTGTGGAATTTCACTGCTGATTTACTAAAATCAACAGCTGTGGATGGAACAATGCAATAAGTGTCTGACTCTCTGCTTGGGGCAAGTGATGAAAGCAGTAATGGGCATTGTGACCAGCCTCTGCCACTGGGTTAATCACCAGAGATACTGCAAGACTTCTGTTGGGTCCCATAACAAGGAAAGGTTGTGTGGTATTTATAGGCTGATTTTACTCCAGTTCCAAACTTGTACTTTGTCTGCAGTCAGAAATATGCGGAACAGTAAACAAAATAAGGTTAAGTATGTCTTCACAGTTCCAAATGCAAAAACTAGCAACAGCATTAGTTATGTGGCTTCAGACTACCCTACAATGCAAGTAATAATGTTGTGTGACAGGTCCAAAACAAACAAAAGATAGTTTCCGTTTGTAAATTCCTGCATACACTGTTAGAAACACCTGGTGTTCTGGCTGCAGTGTGATTCTCAAACAATTTGGAAATATATCGCTGATTGATAAGTATATTTCTTGGCATTTTAACCTTTCAAAGTTCTGCATTGTCTTAATTTTGCCTGACTGAATTATTTTATATATTTTCTGGCATTGTTTTCTGTTTCTCATCTGTCCTGAAACTGAATTGTTTTCTGTTTCTCATCTGTCCTGAAACTGCTTCCCCCCTATTCCTGTGGTAAAGTTTATAAATCTGGTCTAACAGCTTTTGTATTATCTGATTGCTTCAAGGCTTGCTGATTTAAAAATAGTTTCTGTTTGTAAATTCCTGCATACACTGTTGGAAACTCCTGGTGCCCTGGCTGCAGTGCGATTCTCAATCTGGGAATATATCGCTGATTGATAAGTATATGTCTTGGCATTTTAAACTTTCATAGTTCTGCACTGTCTTAATTTTGCCTGACTGAATTATTGTATATACTTTCTGGCATTGTTTTGTTTCTCATCTGTCCTGAAACTGTTTTTCCCCCCTCCCCTCCACCCTATTCTTGCGGTGGTGTTATAGTTGGTGGCTTTGCTGTTACCCACCCCATTGTAAATTTGATCTGGGACACCCCTCCCAGTCTGGTGTTCACTCTACTTAATACAGAGAGAACATTTGAGAAGGCCAACCCACTTAGGTTCTTAACCTTGAATTTTTCTTCTGCTCCTTCTTCCTCTCCCCTTGCACTTTACTAAAAAAAATAAAATTACACTTTATTTTGCTTTTGCCTCTTCTTAAAAGTACTAAATTGTACTTATTCTGTTCCATTTATTACTGCTTGGTAGTAGCCTGATTAAATTGTAACTGTTAGTTTAAGCACTTGGGCTCCAGACCAGTTGTTTTACATTAAGGTTTGTGGTCTGCACTGTTGTGGCAGGACAGGTAGCTTACATCCTTCTAAGTTGGGAAAGTACAGTTGTGTACACTTACCATAAATGTAGATGTTCGAGTGTCTTCACTGTTGCAGTCATGATTGTAGGGTTCTCCCCTGCCGGCAGGCAGTCCTTGGTCGGCAGAATCCCAAAGTCTGGGTCTGGCGTCGGCTGCTCAGCCATGCTCCCTGACGTCAGAGCGCCAGGAGTACAAAGCTGACAGCCGACGCCATGTTCTCCAGTTTTTCTTGCCCCAGATGTCAGGTGTTCCAAAATGAGTAAGATCCCATACCCCTTGCAAATACACCTCAGAAGAAGGGTGAAGAAGGGAACCACACAAAGAAAAAATAAGAGGGGACAGGAGGGAGGGTAACCCAGACTGCAACAGTGAAGACACTCGAACATCTACATTTATGGTAAGTGTACACAACTGTACTATGTTCGTCGTGTTTCACTATTGCAGTCATGACTGTAGGGTTGAATCCCAAAGCAGAATAAAAGGGAGGTGATCATAAAGTAGAGGGGGCGGCTAAAAGGCCCTGCAAGACTGCAGAAGCAAAGCCTGCCCTAGACTTAGAGTAGAGAGGTAGATTGTAGTGCTTGGAAAAAGTATGCACTGAACTCCAAGTTGCAGCTTCCAATATGTCTTTTGTAGGAACTCCCCTGAGGAAGGCAGCTGAAGTGGCAGCAGCTCTGGCAGAGTGAGTCCTTATACTCCCTGGGATTTGCTTTCCATGGTGTGAATAGCAAAATCTGATTCCATGAGCAATCCATTTAGAAATGGTCTGTTTTGACATGGCTTTACCTTGGGAACTTAAAACATAAGAAACAAACAATTGCTCTGATTTTCTGATGTCCTAGGTTCTGTCCATGTAAAAACGTAGTTGTCTGTGTACATCCAAGGAATGCAAGATCCTTTCCCCCTTATTTTGAGGACTGGGGAAAAAAGTTGCCAAGTGAATAGTTTGATTTAAAGCCACTATGGAAACCACCTTAGGCATGAAAGTAGGATTAGTCCTAAAGACACCTTGTCTTGATGCAAAATAATATAAGGTTCCACAGCCATGAGAGCTTGCAACTCCGAAACTCTCCTGGCAGAGGTCAGAGCTAACAGGATAGCTGTCTTCCAAGATAAAAACTTGATGTCAGAAGTGGCAGCAGGCTCAAAAGGAGGTAAGGTGAGTTTTTCCAAAACATAGTTGAGATCCCAAGCAGGAATGGGTGGAGATCTAGGGGGCCTTAAGTTCTTAGCTCCTCTGAGAAACTGTCTCATGAGCTGGTGGGAAAATATTGGAGGGTCTGTATTATAATGAGCAGAAATAGCAGAGGCATGTATCTTTATGGAAGAGAAAGAGAGATCCTTATGTAAGAGGTCTGTCAGGTAAAGCAAAATCAGAGGAATGTTAGGAATAAGAGGATCTGAATCCTGAGCCTGCATCCAGGAGCAAAATCTTTTCCATTTTCCTGCATAAGATTTCCTAGTGCTAGGACGTCTGGCTTCTAAAATGACATCCATAACCTGCTTGGGTAGGAGAGAATGAATCATGGACCCTGGATTAACCAGGCCACCAGGCTGAGAGTTTTGACATGGGAGTGCAGAACCTGACCCTGGTGTTGGGACAGAAGGTTCGGAGTCTGTGGTAATACCCAAGGGGGCTCCAGACAAAGGTTTTTCAGTGTTGGGTACCAAAACTGTCGAGGCCAATTTGGGGCCAGCAAAATTATCATCTTGGGCTTGTCCTGCTTGACCTTTAATAACACCCGTGGAAGAAGAGGTAGAGGCGGGAAGGCATACCCCGAGAGGTTTCTCCAACTGAATGATAGTGCATCCACTTTCCAAGCTAGTTCGTGGAATGTCCTGGTGCAAAACATCTGTAGTTGATGATTGAGATGGGATGCAAAGAGGTCTATGTGAGGACATCCCCAGACTGCTGTAATCATCTTGAATATTTCGGTGTCCAGCATCCATTCGTGTGGGTCCGACAGGTTTCTGCTCAGACTGTCTGCCAGGAAGTTTTGCTTCCCTGGTAGAAACTGAGCTTGAAGATCCAGTTTGCAAGCTAGAGCTGTGTTCCATAGATTCATGGCTAGTCTGCAAAGGGAATAGGAATGAGATCATCCTTGCTTGTTTATGTACCACATAACTGTGGTGTTGTCTGTCCGTATCAGTAGCTGTCCTGGTTGTAGAAGATTCCTGAAAGCCAATAGAGCATTCTGAATGGCTAATATTTCCTTTAAATTGATATGCAGGTGCTTCTGATCCTTTGTCCAAAGGCCCTGCAGACAGTTGCCTTGAAAATGGGCTCCCCATGCATAATCTGAAGCGTCCGTGGTTAGTATCCGAGTGGCTGGAGGCAGACTGAAGGATTTTCCGTTGTTTAGAGTGCATGCCTTAGACCACCAAAGGAATTCCTTTTGAAGACAAGGCAGGACAGTTATCTGTATGTCTAAACTGTGGCAATGCTGAGACCATACACTTTTTAGGTACCACTGTATTTTCCTCATATGTAGTCTTGCATATGGTACGAGAAGGATGCAGGAGGTCATGTAACCCAAAGCCTGCAGGAATTTCCTTGCAGATAGCTGAGTTAATGTTGCCAAGGTTTTGAAAGTTGAAGCCAGCTGTAATTGTTTTTCGTATGTCAGAAATGCCATCTGGGTTGTTGTGTTTAGAAGAGCACCCAGAAAAGTTATCTGTTGTGAGGGTGTCAAATTTGACTTTTTTATGTTTACAGTGAATCCCAGGAACTTGAGAAGATTCTGAACAAATTCTAGATGCTGGAGTAAGACATCCCTGCTGTCTGCCTGAATAAGACAGTCGTCCAGATAAGGGTAAATTTGAATTCCCTGGAGTCTGCAATATGCTACTACTGGAGCCAGGCATTTGGTGAAGATCCTGGGCGCAGTAGACAATCCAAAGGGCAGCGCAGAGAATTGAAAGTGCCTCGATCCGGCCTTGAATCTGAGGTATTTTCTGCATTCCTGCCTGATGGGAATGTGTAAGTATGCCTCCTTTAAATCCAAAGTTACCATCCATGCATTTTTGGTCAGCATTGGAAGTAGCTGCTGTAGAGTAAGCATCTAGAATTTTGGTATCTCGAGGAAAGTGTTCAAGACTGACAGATCCAGAATGGGTCTCCATGAATTTTGCTTTCTGGGGACTAGAAAGAGCCTTGAGTAAAAACCTTGTCCCATCTCTGAGAGTGGAACCAGTTCTATGGCTTTCATAGCCAAGAGAGCTTCCACCTGGTTTAAGGCCTCTAACCATTGATGTTTTGGAAGATCCGGCCATCCGCTTGGTCTTGGAAGGGTATGAAAATGGAATCTGCATCTGCACAGGCGGAAATGGAAGTTATCTTTTGTTTCAAAACAGACAGAAGAAATCCAGAACCCACTTGTCTTGGGTTATATGAGTCCAATTTAGGTGAAAAAGAGAAAGTTTTCCTCCGAGAGGGGCTTCCAGGCAAGAAGTTCCTGCAGCCCAACAGAGGGAGTCATCGAGCCTGTTTTCTATGAGGTTCCTCTCCTCCCCTAGGGGTGGATGCAGTCCACTGTCTTTGTCTATAAGAGGCTTGCGTTTAAGGCCTACCTCGGGAGCGTCTGTATCTACTCCTCTGAGGCCTGTCTGAATTGGGAAAGGACCAATTTTTTGTAGGCCAATTCCTACTAAATCTGGGTGGCTGTACTTGTAAGAAATCTTTAACAGTTTGCATGGATTTTGCCTTGTCCTCCATCTTCTTTATCACCTCTTCAGCCTTAGGTCCAAACAAAACATTATGCTGAACAGGAGCATCCAATAAATTAGCTTTTACTTGATCTGGCAAGTTTTGTTCCTTTAACCAAGCATGCCTTCTAATGACTGTGCCAGAGGCAGCAGCCCTACAAGAAGCCTCCAAAGCATCAAATCCACAGTGTAAACCATGCTTCCCAACTTGTTCAGTGGCATGCATTAAGTCATGTAATTCCTTATCATCTGCACAGGCGGAAATGGAAGTTATCTTTTGTTTCAAAACAGACAGAAGAAATTGCTGGTATTTCAGCATATGAAATTGACAGTTTAAAGCCCTAATAGATAAAGTAGCAGAAGTGTACACTTTTTTGCCCCATCTTTCTAAAGAGCTGGAATCCTTCTCAGTGGGAATGGGGTTTTTAGCAGAAGCGGCCTTAACCCCCTTAGGACCCTGAGAAATGGTTTCAGGATCAGCAGTAGGATTCTTGTATAAAAACTGGTGGGAATCAGGAACCCTATAATACCTATCTGGCTTAACAGGAGCTGGAGGAAAAGAGTCAGGAGTTAAGTTAGCCTCCGAAAAAGCATCATCCACAATATCCAAAATAGGAGGGATAGCAAGGGGTCTATGTTGGGGAAGAAGAAGAAAATCCCCAAGTCTTTTCTTAGATTCCGAGTACTCCTGTCCTTCCCAGTGAAAATGTTCCCTCATTTCATGTAAAGTTTCCCCAAAAGAGAAATCCTCAGGGGGAGAAGCTGAAGGAATGGATTCCTCAGCATCAAAATCCTCATAAGGAGGGAAAGAATACTCCTGGTCAGAAGAAGAAACTGAAGAAACAGAAGCCTGATCAGAGGAGTCATAATACACTTCCTGCCTAGGCCTTTTATCTGGAGGGGGATGTGAACCCCTAATCATAGTAAGTAAGTCCTCCGCCATCTTAAGTAACTGTTTCTGAGACTTGGGTGCCGGATCAGAAGAGGCCTGGGCTGTAGTCTTTGATTTGGAAGGAGTCTTTGCCTTTGCCTTTGGCTTTGCCTTTATTAGAAGTTGAGTAGGCCTGAAAACCCTTTCGGAAGCCGGTACCTGCACAGCGGCTCTGGACCCATCCGAAGGAGCATTGTCCGAAGGTCCTGCAACAGAAATATTCAAAGGCCTAGTTGGCTCCTCGTGGGAGTCCGTTTCGGCCATCGGTTCCAAAATGGCCGATGACAGAGGCTGCAAAAGCGCCTCACTGATGATGGCCGAACCTGAAGCTGCCTCTGCTTGTACAATATCGTCCGATTTGGACCTCGGAGGCCTGTCTTTATCCTTGCGTCATTTGTGAACTCCGGTAGCTGGAACCGAGTCAGACAACATTTTGTAATTAAAACGCCTACCGAAGTAATGAAATGCAAAATCGTACCTTTGTTTAATCGTATGTTGATTGAATCTAGCACAAAACCGACAACTAGCTACGTCGTGGTCAGGGCCTAAGCAAGGAATACAGTAAGAATGAAAATCCTTATGACCTTATGAGATACTTGCTTCCCACATGAAATACATTTATTAACTTTTTCTGACATCGGACTGGAGCAAGAAAAAAGTTTCCCCAGTGGGGTACTTAGCTTTGAGTAGGAGAAGAAAGTCTTCGGACTGAAGTACTTTAATAAAAAATTGTCAGGAGTCAGCCGACCGGCAAATGCGAACTGCTATCACCGCACGGCAAGAAAGACTGGAGAACATGGCGTCGGCTGTCAGCTTTGTACTCCTGGCGCTCTGACGACAGGGAGCATGGCTGAGCAGCTGACGCCGGACCCAGACTTTGGGATTCTGGCCGACCGAGGACTGCCTGCCGGCAGGGGAGAACCCTACAGTCAGGACTAGAACAGTGAAACACGATGAACATCTGCTGATTGAAAGCTCAGTGTCTGTTATTCTAAAAGTGTATTAGTTCTGGTTAAAGCACTTGGGATTCAGGACAGTTCTTTTTCATTAAGGTTTGTGGTCTGCACTCTTGTGAGAGGAGAGGCTAGATTCTGCCCTTCTGAGCTAGGAATTTCTGGTTAAAGGCTTATTGTGCCTGCTTATTTGAACTGTTTCTTTCTGAAATTGGTGCGCCTTGGTTGCTGCACCTATCCAAGCATGTCTAAGGGTCAGCTTCCGGTGTTTTCTCCTGTCTACCTGATGAATCTGGGCATCATGGGGAAATGCAGCAATTGCCTCATGTACACAGACAACCCTCTCCTCCTACCACCCAACACTACAATCTGTGACAGATGCACTTATATAGCCAAACTGGAAGTAAAGCTCTCTTCACCCAAGACTGGACTAGACAGCCAAGAGGAGAAGGTAAACACCTGCACCACATCACATAGTCCCTCAAAACCTACACCACCAAAACACACACCTACATTCGTGGAGGCTCTCAATAAAAATCTGCTCAAGCAAAAGAGACTTCCAAAGCAGAAACGCAAGCAACCTCCATCCCCCAACACAACCCAAATGATACATAGCCCACAAACTCAGTGTGCCACTCAACCACAGCCAATAAGGCATAACAACGTACCCAACACTCTAGTCATAGATGACTCTATAGTCAGGCACACTGATGTTCCACTCACCAGGCTAAACAAGAAGAAAGTTACTGTCAGCTGCCTGTCGGGTGCCAGGATCTGCCACATAATGCATGCACTCCGATCACTCCACAACAAGTACAAATATGACTCACTCATTGTCCAAGTTGGTGTGAATGACCTGAGACACACCTCCCTGGACTACAAGAAAAGAGACATGGAGGAGCTCTCCAATCTTTTAGCCCAAGCAGGTATGACCCTAGCCCTGAGTAGCATCCTGCCATCACCCAAAATGATACCACAGTACAAGGACAAATGATTGACTTCAACAATTGGCTACGCTTCTGGTGTCATTCTAAGGGGATCCAGTATCTGTCTGCCTGGGATAACATGATTGACAGACCACGATGCTTTGCCAGAGATGGCCTGCACCTGTAGCCCTTGGGATTCTGGATACTGGCTAAGGCTCTTGCCACCCCTATAGTGCCTTTTTTAGGCAAGGTTCAAATGACAAATTCAACACCTTAACAGGTACAAGCAAATAAAATCTGAGGGTAATGCTACAATGCTAGAAGTCTAAACCTCATAATGCATTCACTTGAGGCACTCCTTAAAATGGAGAACACTGACATCTGTGCAGTGACAGAGACCTGGTTCAAGGCTCCAGAGAGCAGCCCTGTATTACCAGGCTATAATTCATACCACACCTTTCGGCCACCTAACCTGGACTGAAACACTAAAGGCGGAGGCATGTCCATATTCATTAAGGATATCCACACCTCCAGGCCAGTTGCTCAGCATAATGCATCCGAGATTATCCAAGTGCAACTAACTCTAGGCAAGACCGCAATCCAAATTGTAACTTGCTACAGATCCCCCACCACGACCCAGGATTCCCACTCCTCATTTCTTGATACAATGGAAAATATTAGGGTACAACCCAACACCCTAATAATGGACAATTTCAACTACCCCACCATTAACTGGGAAAACTACTCATGTACCAACTCTCTTGCTCAACGTTTTCTGGAATTCATAAATTCCAATGCCTTGGATCAACTTATCCACACCCCCACCAGGGGCAGCAATATCCTAGACCTGTTTATTACCAACATGGGCGACCGGTGTTCCACACCAGAGGTCAATTCCTCGTTGGTCAGATCTGAACACAAGCTAATCACCCTAGACATCTACATCCCTCCCCCACCCCCCATTAGGGAATCCACCATAAACATTTTTTTTAAAGCCAACTTAACGCTTCTTAAAACAGAAGTGGCAAACTTCATGACACGCATACAGATGGACAATAGGGGTATGACTGCTGAATCACAAATGCACTTTATAAGCACTTACGAGTGCATGGATCATGCTATCCTCCAAAAAAAGGAAGCCAATCTGGTGGAGCCCCTGCCATAAACACACTCTACAATAGAAGAAAGAAAATATTGCAAAAAAGAGTAAAATCCCATAATTGGAAGTACTCCCTTGTCAGCCTCAGTAAGAAGCTGAGATCCCTCATAAAATCCTCCAAAGCTAGTTACGAAAACAAAATCACCATTGATTCTAAAGACAACCACAAAGCATTCTATAGCTATGTCAAGAATCTCAATGGCAACACTCAGATCTGCTCTGAGTTACAGCACAATGGCACTAAATATACAGAACCAATTGATATTGTCAACATCCTGGCAGATAGGTTCAGTGCTAACTTTACCCCCCCTCTCACCTCCTAAAGGGCCCATCTCTATACTGGAAGAATGCAAAGTTCCTGTAATCACAACTGCACAGGTAAAAACACACTCTCCACAGCCAAGAACACAGCATCCACGGGACCTGACAACATCCCAGGCTGCGTTCTACACGAACTGCAGAATGAACTGGCACCCCACCTAAGCACCATGCTCAATCATAGCCTCACCTCAGGCTTTGTGTCCACTGCGCACAGCGACGGTTATCCCACTCCACAAAGGGGGAGCCACCACGGACCCTGGGAATTACCTCCCCATTAGCCTAACGAGCCTGGTCTGCAAGGCCATGGAACGTATCATCATGGATCTTATACACAAAGACATTGGTAATCTCCAAACTCTGGACCCCACCCAGTTCGGGTTTCTAAAAGGCAGATCATGTCTCCTAAACCTGATAGACTTCTTTGAAGCAGTTACCAAAGCCATAGATGAGGGTAAGGTGGTTCACACATCCTATCTAGCTCTCGCCAAGGCTTTTGACACCATCCCCCACTCTGGAATTAAAGATAAACTCACTAAACTAGGTATAAATCCCTATGTCACAAGATGGGTTGCCAAATGGCTCACTGACAGAACCCACACTGTGAAAGTAGCAGACTCCAAATCTGACTTCAGACCAGTGACAAGTGGAGTACCACAGAGTTCAGTCCAGGGTCCTCTCCTGTTTGGTATCTACTTTTCTGAAGTACAGGCTAACACAGAAGGTTTTTGGCTAACGAAGTTCACAGATGACTGCAAACTAGGAGCCATAATCAAAACTCCTAATGATGTGGACATCCTACAAAAGGACATCACAGAGACAGATGCCTGGTGTCACAGCCATGGCCTCAAGCTCAATGCCAAAAAGTGCATTGTCATCCTCTTTGGTAAAAACTCTGTACCCATGAGCTGCCACATAGGTGGTAGTCTACTTAACACCGAAAGTGTGATAAGAGACCTTGGGACACAGGTGGACAGTAGTCTCTCCTTTGATAATCGCGTTGCCACAGTAGTCAGGAAATCCTTCTACTTGGCACACCTCATCACAAAAGGTTTCTCATGCAGGAAAAAAAGAGGTCATTGTTCCCCTCTACTCGTCACTCATTAGACCCATTATAGAGTACAACTCTCCTTTTGGTATGTACCTCACAAGACATCTACAACAACTGGAATGGCCGCAGAAATACCTCACAAAGAGAATTACTGGCCTCAAACAGATGTCCTACGCAGACAGTCTCAAAACACTCCAACTTTATTCAGTCACATATCGCCTACTCAGAGGCGATCTCTGCCTAACATACAATGCTGTGTCAAATCCAGAGCTGTTGGACATGCTCCACTTAAAGAAATCCCAATCCCTCCGAGCTACATGCTCTAGGGACCTAACCCAATCCCTCCGAGCTACACGCTCTAGGGACCAAAACCTTGCCACTACAATAAACAGAACATGCTGGAGGGATAGATTCCTGTCCCAGAGACTTCCCATACTCTGGAACAAACTACCTATCTATATCAAACAAAGCCTCTCATTAGCACTCTTCAAGAAAAATCTCGATGATTAGATGGGAAATAGGAAATTCACCCCAGCGATCACCTCTTTGGCTCTGCTCGACAGGGGCACAGGAAAATAATTTTCTTGGGTGGCGAAAGCCAGGGTACCTTTTTGGCTAGGCTTATATAGGCCCTAGGGCCAATAGCTTAGTACCTACCTATGAACAACTATAATATGATAACCGTTCTTCACAGTGGTGAAATGGGATCTTCTAGCATAAGGCATGACAGCAATCTGAAACTCAAACCAGATGCTGGTATCACAATAGCAAAATTAGGGTTGTAGATGTGAAAGCCCAAATGCTCAGAAACTATGCATGTGATCAAAACAGTGTGAAATGTTAGAATAAGGTTTCTCCCTGACTTTGTAGACATAGTTCCATATAACTATCTTCTAATCTACCGAATGAAAGACCTCTCAACCTCTTAGAGCAAGAAATCTGGACAATGCCATAAATAATGGGGGACAAAGGCCCAAAAATAGGGACAATTTTTAAAAATTGTTCTTACAAACATAGAAAGTTCATAGAATAATACATTTTGCATTAGCATGCATTTTACAAAGGATATAAAGTCTAAAACTCAAATGTTTGTCATTATTTTCTGACTTCAGTCCTCAATGCTTTGCTTAAAAACACAATTTTTGGAGAAACAGACCAAGAATATGAGAAATAAAAATCTGGACAGTTGAGAAGTATGACTGTAGTGAAGCTTATTCCAGAGAATCAGGAAGCACACCATGATCTTCAAGCCATTCTCATCTCCAGTACCACTTACTGATCTTTGTCTTTTGATCAGGTACTTCCCAACTAAGACATCACAAATTTTAAGAAAACCTTTCCAATAGAAATGTGTAGGGTTTGCTCTCAAGAGTGTGCAAAGAGTGGTACAACCAAAAAAAGAGATGCATGTGGGGAGAGCATTAAAAGTATGGCAAATACTGCAATACTGCCCTGTATGCCGGAAGACGTTTAAGACAGTACCCCACTAAAAAAGTATAGAACACAACACAAATCTCACTGACCACATCTTCCTAATTCTACTCTAAGGCCTTTTATATGAGGTAGCAAATTCAGTGACTTGTCACAGTGTAGCATTATACCCACTTCCACTCAGGGGTTATTTGACCTCTGCTCAAAAAGGATAGGGGAATTTATATCCAGAACATATTTGAATTAAGTTCTCATTGCATCAGAAATAACAAATATTTCATCAGGCAAGGCAACATTTCTATTACTGCATGCAGGGCAAGGTTTAAACTCGGTGCAAAGACAAGGGCAGTGTGCTGGTTTGTAAATCAGGACTGAGGTACAGTGAAATCCTTGGGAGCAGAATGGCATTCAAGTGAGTTTTGTATCAAGAATATGACAATGACCTAAAATATGTCTTTTTACTAAATTGTCACTACAACAGAGGTAAAAATGCAACATACTACACCAGAAAAATATTTTGTTTTTCTTTTGTAATATGCCATGGCTAAAATACAATGCTTTTAAGCAGCAGTAGGGTCACATTCAACATTATGTTGCATTGCAGTTCCTAATGGTAGAATACCAGTCTTATAGCTGAATGCACTGTTAGTACTGCTTTAAAGTTTCATAATTAAATCTGAATGGGGCTGGAGAAATAACCTTTTATATACAGGCAGCATCCACTACCAAGACTGTCAGTTTGCATTATACTCCTTTACCAAGGGGATTGCTGGGCTGAACTCTTGCTCAGCATGCAGAACACAGTAATGACCTGGAATACATCTCTACTCATCTAGCATTATTTAAGAAAAATCATGTATATTGTATTACAAAATATATATTTGTTTTCACTTGCAACATGCCATGTCTAAAATACCACACCATCAAGTAGATAAACTGGTAGGATCAAATTCAATATTGTCTTGCACTGAAATTCCCAAGAATAGAATAGCATTTTTAAGTTCACTTTGCAGCTGAACTTCCTGTTGTTACTACTTGAAAGTTGCTTAGTAAAATCTGAAATGGATCTGAAACATGTCTTTTATGCAGAGGCACCAGAAGCATTCTTCATACAAATTTGCTATCCCAGTGTGGTTTTGCATTTTGGTTTCCATCTGGGGTGCTGACTGATGAACTTCTGCTCAGTATGCAGAATACAATAATGGCTTAGAAAAACTTCTTTACCAAGTTAATGCAAAATAAATAAATATTTTGTTATGCTTCTCCAGAAAACAATGTATTTTTATTTACAACTTAATAATGACGTCCTTAGTTCTATCCTGGTAATTCCACATTCACTAAGCCTTGAAGTCCATTGTGGAGCTCAACATACAAAGTCTGAAGCATATGACATCAAGGTTTGGGATCCTTGGGTGTGAACAAATGGCATACCTGTGTAAGCTAACACCTGGAATACCTTCATCTGAATTTCTTTTGAACAGAAGAGATAATTGATAGCATGTTCTGCAGTAAATGAAGATGCTAGTGCTGTAGGTTCCTCAGGAATCACCTAAACTTTCTGATGTGCAGGATAGTTACAGGTAACAAGATGAAGGCTAGCACATAAGTGCCTTTGGGATGGCCATAGCTGCTATGGAAGTGTTCTTTGCTACTTTTAAGAAAAAAACTCAATAAGGAGGTCTTTACTGTTGAGAGGACAGTCTACTCTCACTGGTGTGCACGGCTAGTCTACGGAATGTCTTCCAGTACAACGTTTTAAGTCTAAACCCCAGGTAGGTAAGGGAGATGCTCAGGTTGGACAGACATAGTACAGTGAAATCCAGGACCTATTTCTCTTACTGGGAGAGGGCCTAATTCAGATGTGGGCAAATATGAATGGTCTTCAACCTGAGGTGGGCAAAGTCTGGAGCTAAGTATCTGGTGAATACCTTGGGAGTAGTGGACAGCTCAAAGGAGAAAGAAGTGAACTAGAAATATTGGGTCTCAGTTACATACTCCAGAGACCTTTGTAGATGCATATTCCAGCATTCTTCATATCCAAGGTGACCACAAGAGCGTCCAGTAACAGCAAAGAAAGTAGAAACTGCAAAACAAGCATCCTCAACTTCATCATGGCAAGAAACTTGTTTACGTTGAAGGGATACAAAATAAATCTCTGAGGTTCTTCTTTCCGTGGCACCAGGAAGTTTTTTTTTTTTTTTTTTTTTTTTTTGATACCCTACAGTAGTCTGCACAATGGCTCCTTACCTGCAATTGATCAATCCATTTGTTATGCAGGAAAAGGTGTTGGGCATTCCTAGGCTAGGCAAGAATTTTATGGTCCATTACTTACTACTTGTGAATCCCTATCAGACATTGATTCCCTAGTGAGAGCTGAGTGGTAGGGAGTGGGTCAGCTTGCAAGCCCTGCAGAGTGGCTTACCCCCTTCCTCTGGAAGCAACTACTCCCCCAGTGGCAGCTCTTCAGACACCCACTATTGCTGTCTTCTACGGGGAAACATGCCTGCCTCCACATGCTGAGTTCACCTCGGCTGACAGTGTAACACATTCTAACAGTACAGGTGCTGAGGCTTAGGCTCCACTGGATGTAACATCTAGTATTCCTTTTTTAGCTATCATTTAAGGAGTGAGCCAGAATTATCTTCCCCACCTCCCGAATGGGCAGCTTGACAGCTGCTTCTCATTTTCATCCTTGCTGGCTGGCCAGCTCCTACAGGCACCTTAGCCACTAATGAAATTTGAGTCACTTGTAGATTTGTCAGAGTTTTATCCCTGTATGCAACAGAGCTGATGGGAACCAGAAAGAGTCTTGAATAAAATCATGTCTCCTGCTCTTCCGGGGAGAGCCTTTCTACTGCGGCAGATGAAAGAAAAGATGGGACCTGTTAAAGCCACATTCTCTGACTGCAAAGGGGGAATTATCCCTGAAATGGAGAAACGTTCTGAACTAACTTCTGTGCACTGAAGTAATGAGTTCCACTACACGAATGTCTGAGGTCAGACTGAAACAGCTGCTCCTGAAGTGAGGCAGTTTTCCTTCTGGAAAGTGAGAGTGGTGGGGGTGGGGAGCTGTATCAAGATAGTCAAAACTCTAAGGTACTCGCTTGGCTTGTGGGAATGGGGTAGAGGGGCAATTCTCCTGTTTCTGCCCTGTTAGATACCTTGGCCTTTTTTTCAGCTGGCCTTTTTCTTTGGATTGTTCACAGCAGGACTGCTTTCCAAAAAAGGGCCACTGTTTGCTTGGCAAACTACTACTACTACTATTATACTTAGTTTAGGAATGCAAACATGGTGCAGTCACTTCCCTGCCTGCATGGTTTTGTCTTTTTCCTACAAGCTTTCAAAAAAATTCAGTGAGGAAGGCCCAGCAAAAACAGTTTTCTACCCAAAGGCATATTTAAAAGATGCTCTTCTTCATAATCTGAAAAAGGCTGCATTCCATCCCATAACTCTCTCCTAATAACTGTGCAAGAAGCAGCTGTTCTGGAGACATCAATGGAACCACAGCCGCATTTAATTGTGCTTCCACTGATTTTTACTGTGGTGACAAATGTTTAACTTTTAAAGATGCATCATGGTTAACCCCTCTAACTGTCTAACAATATCCCTGTTATATAAAGGAGGTTAATAAATAATGACAAAACATATATGAAGCAATTGGTATAAACTCCATCAGGTATACTGCAAATTGAATTCTCTGGAATTTGTGTACCATGTGACATATTAATTACTACAGCTAGCTCACTAGCATTAAAAGGTGCTTACCCTTTATCCAACAGTCCCATTGATATCAGTGCACAAGGGCTTGCAATTTACAGCTCTTATGCCAATAAATGGAAGAAATACAGATCTTCATTAACTCATCTCCTTATCGTTAGGATGAGCACTATCACATGGGACCAGATTGAACTACCTGGCAGCACTTAACAAAATGACAACTGAGTCTGTTACAGGCATTTGAATGTATCTGCCACCCTGTATAACCTACCAGGTTTCCAGGGAATTAATGGTTATGAGCCCAAATCCAGTGTAACTTTCACAACGTCATCCTCAAAAGCGTGAAAGACATTAAAGAATATCTATGGACATGGGTTTCTTAATGACTAACTGTTCAAGGTACCATTGGCTGGGGACTGACAATTCTTTAGCCGCCCATTTAAAGTGTTCTTAGATCAAATTCAGTAACTCTCCAAAGAAAATAGAAGAAAGCAATTCTTCTTAATTTGTACCTTATCTGCTAAATCTTATCCTGGGCTAGGATAAAGCTGGGCTGAATATGCAAGGTCTTCCCCCCCTAATGTTTGAGTGGGACAACACTCAGAGGAATGATCCCTTTTAATTTTACTGAGAGAAGCTGTTAAGAAGGTAAGTGCCTTTCTGGCAGGGATGCAATATGCTCATCCTCTGTCATGTTGCAAAACATTCTTAAATGAAAAATTTGTAATTAAAAGCAGCTTGGAATAGGGTGGGCAACTGAGGAGGAGGGTAGCTATTCTATGAAGCATGTTTCCCACAGGAAATAGTTGGAAATAGATGGAGGCTTGGCTACTTTGAAACTACCAAAATCATGGCCTCCTGTCCAGCAGTTTCAGGTACTCATACAAAAAGGGTGGGGATATTGAAGGAACGAGAGTGCTCCCTACTGTTACACACCTTGATTTGTCTGTCTGTGGACATCTGGAATGCAGCACATGGCTGCAGCAGAGTTAAAATATTTATCAAGGCCTATAAAGACTGTGAAACTCCTACCCCATTGTCAGCCTCCTAAGGGACAAGAATGACAGTTGTGGAGGTAAAATAAAAATGAGAAACAGAATCCACATGCTGTGATTAGCATCCTCGGGCACTAGCAGGACTGACGTGGTATCTACAGCCTAATGTCATCTGCCCATGCAATCTGCTTTGTCTTCTGTTTGCTAATTACACTAATGGAAAGTTATCCTATGGGGTAATACCTAAGGTCAGAAGCTTTTTGTGTCTGATACATATCTCCTTAATAAGCACAAAGTTCACAAGCTGACAGCATATTTTTTTTACAAATACAGAAAAGGCATTAAAGCTTACAGCCTTACAATGTCATCAGTCATCTGCAAGCACATTTGTTGATGGGAACTTAAAAAAATGCCAAATTCAGTAATAAAAAAAAAACACAATACAATAAAATTAGAATTGTAATGTTAACAGGCAAAAAATTCCAGCTTGGGTATCTCAAGTCTTCTGGTGGCTGCCTGACAGATTAACTACTGACCGTTGCTCTGAGTGACAAAGAGAAGTCAGAATGACATTAGCTGCTCTCTCTTTTGTACTGAATGTCTACTAAGATTCTCAGGGTAAGACAGAGATCAGCTCTGCAGGGTGGACAATCAAAGCACTGGAAATTAGGACAGATGATCACTCACCAGCAGCTAATTTCCAAGCAATGAGAGAGATCTTGCAGCAGTAATTCTTACGATGAACATCCCCAGATATTCACAGACAGCAGCCAGAAGGTTCTTTACAATTCTTAAGAGAAGTGGGTGTTCCTAATTTTGTAGTTGTTCCCTTCATTGTCCATAGTTTCACTGCTTTCTGCTTCTTCCCCTTTTCCTCTTCATCTTGTAGTAAGTCATACCTATTGCTGATCACCACTACCTTTAGCATTATTCTATCTAATAGCATCTTCATCACTTTGTTCGTTACTTTCCTGAATTACTTCCCAATTCTTCAGGCTTCTTCAGTAGTTTCAGCTACATCCTCCCCAAGATCTTCTGTTATAATGTCTAAAGTCCTGTCCTCCACATAATCAGTAAGAACAGACATGTTTGTTGCACTAAGTGCACTTAGGCAGACAGTCTTTCTTTTCAGGGTCTCCATTCTTTACAGCACAGATTCACCAAATGTCCTTTAGCCCATAACGTCTGTAAATGACCACCATAATATTATGTTCCTTTATACTAATATAAACAATGCTGGATATGTGAAGTAATTTATGCTTGTCCACTTTCAAATTAACAAATGCTTCTCAGCACTCAGTCCATAACACTACAGCATCTGAAGTTTTCCTCGGTTTGCACACTACATCAATAGTCATTCCATACCCATTCAAAAGCCTCCTTTTTCATTACTGCATTTCAAAAAATAAAAAACATTTTTTTTTCTCAGTAATAGACTACTCAACAGAATAAAATTATTCCAGTGTTCACAATATTTTTATAATCATACAAGTCCAGCATTCAGCTCACATTAACAGTCTCAAAAGGTCCATGAAAAATAGATCCTCTCCAACATAAAAAATTTGCTCTGATTTGAGAGAGTCACATTTGTATGATTTCTTGGTTTCTCCCATACAAAATCTGTGTGTGGAGTCTTACCTTTACCAGCTAATCTCAGTCGGACCAAATTTTATGACAACTCATAGTAATGCTTCTTGATTTAGCTGCCAGTGTAGCAAGCCATTTTTTGCTTTCTCTTTCCTACTGCTACATCTCTTTGGTCTCAGTACTTACTTGCTAAAACTCATCCCTAGTAGCAACAAAGGCTCTCCCACATCTGTTAACCTGCAGTACTTTTCTGGCCTACCTGAAGCAAGCTTGATCAGATCATTGTGATCTCCAGCAGCTAGCCTAGTATTTACCTATAAATGCCTCTGTAGTCTGTAGCTTTTACCAATGTTATGTAGTTCCAATCTCCAGGGGAATATAGGAAATGCAATCATGATACAATTCCTCTGCATTCCCTTCTACAATTTCATACTATGACTGCTCAGCAGTGCTTTCACATATACTGAAAGGTGCCTCAAGTTCCAGAAGAGAAGAGAAACCATCCTCTCCAGTCCTGTTATAATTTCATCTGATAATTTGCCCTAGACCATTACCTCAGATCAAGGAAATTTGTCATTCAGAATGCTCTCTTTAGTCATCCTCCCTTGATCATCTCCACTCTCCATCATGTGGAGCTTTAGCTACTCTTCAAGAAATAGGAAGAGAGTAAAGGAATTTTGCCTGGCTAAATTTCTCTCTGCTAGCATGGACGCCACCTTGGGTCTTTATGCCTATTTGGACAAACCTGATTAACAAATGAAATTAAGAAACTACATAAATTCTTGGGTGTGACTAACTCCTTTAATACCTCCACATTTCCTCTTTTTTTAATTTCTCCAAGTATTTTGGGTTTCTAATACCATGATGGAAATGGAACCCATTCCTAAGTCAAAGTATGATTAAAGTTCATGAAATTAATACTGTTTCAATCTGTGATGTTAGCTAGAAGTGCTCTTTGCCGTACCCGCAATGCGCCCAGTAATGACTCCTGCAATTCATACAGAGTTACATGTATCGGTAACATATCTAAGTACGATTGTAAATTCTTTTTTATAAGACCCATTGCTCCTACTTCTATTGGAACTGTCTTGAGTATCCTTCTTCCACATTGCCCTCATTTCTGCAAGTCCTGGTATTTTACTACTTTGTCTCTCTCTGTATGTAAGACACTGTAATCACCGGGTGTAGCAATTTTGATGATCAATGGTACTTTTGTCTTATTTTCATGGACTACTACATCTGGCTTTTCAGCATCTATTTTTGGAACTGTTGGTAATGGGGGATATCACATGATATAAACTTTAGCATTTTCTATTACTCTTTGTAACTCATGTTTCCAGTGTTTCTCAGTGACTTCAATATTATAATGGTTGTAGAATTCCTAATACGACAGTCTTGCCACATTATTCTGCCTTTCAGTATACAGTCCTTCTGCCATTAGTAAATCACAACCAGCAACAAGATGTGTGACTGTTTCCAATTCTGTTTTACAAAACCTAAATTTGTCCACTTCTCCCACATGTTTAATGGACTTTGTAAACCAATGTGTATGCAGTCCACTATCTTGGGCCGACAATATCAACCTTACATCTTTTGGTTTAAATTCACCTCTCCTTAACCATTCCTGTATGCAGTCCTGGTCAACATGAGGTTGTTCCAAGAGTTTTCTATACTTGCAACTGTATTTATGCATCTTCCACATTTCTTGCCTTCTCATCTGATCCTTCACCTTACATCATTTCTTTTGCTTTTTTGGCACATTCAGTTGTTGCCTGATTTTTATCTACTTCTGGTTTAATTTCCATTCCCGCTTGGCGCTGATATGCTTCAGATAAACTAATTAGGGAAGTCATCTTTCTTAGACTTATTCTCAAAACTTTCACTATGTTTGGGTCTTGTGAGGTCAGCAGATAGGTAATGCAGTCCTACGATTGCAGATCTATACATGTAATCAATTTTAAGGAGGCCCATACCTCCTTCAGAACAGGGAATATATTGTCTTGGTATGCACTGATTTTTTTAAATCATTTGATGAGCAGGAAGCATCCTTCTTGTTTTCCTATCCACCCTATCCAACACCTTTTGGGGACAGTCAATCACTCCAAAACTGTAAGTTAGAACAGGAAGAGCACATTGATTTATAGCTTGGACTTTGTTCCTAGATGCCAATACTGTTTTCAGCATTAATTTTAGTCTTCTAAAATACTCCTAAGTTTTATTCGCATTTGTTCATGGTTTATTGTTGACCATTCACCAGTTCCCAAATATTTATACACGCCCTCTTGCTCATGTTCTTTTATATCGCATTCCTCTCCCAAACTGATGTTTTCTTGTTGCTGCAGCTTTCCTGCTTTAAAGGTTGCTTTTGCACATTTATCAAGACCAAATGACATTGTTATATCATCTGAAAAATTGTGACCTCTTGCAGTTGTGCTTTCAGTTTCTCATCTGATGAAATATACAGTTTTAAATCATCCACAAAAATATAAGAAGTTTTTATACTTTGTTGTTTTCTGAGAGCCAAATTATAGCCATGACCTAACATGTTAAGTAGACAGCTTAATTGAGTAAGGGCAAGACAAAAGAGCAGCGGTGACAGAGTCACCCTGGAATACCCCCCTTTGAATTTTTATCCCTGGAATAATAATTTATCCTTTATCATGGCTTAACTGCAAAGAGTGGTTTGCCACTACTGCATGGTTACTGTAATGCAATCGAGAAGTGTAGGGTATATCTTATATATTTTTAATCACTCTTTTTATCCATGAATGTGGGATACTGTCAAATTTTTTTTTGTAGTCTATCCACACCATACTTAAATTCTTCCCCTATTTACAATTCTCCATCATTACTTTATTTAACAACAAATGATTACTTTCTTTTATTGCCAAGACTGAGTTTCTTCTAAGAGACTATAAACTCTATCAGTATCATTTCCAGGATACATCATCGGAAGGCAAGTTACTGGTCTATATTTTTCATGATAACTTGCAGGTTCGCTCCTAAGTAGGAGCATTGTTTTTTCTGTTAACCAGGTTGGTGTCTGTCTGGGATGCGCATACAAATAGTGCTTACTCATGGCTAAATCTTCATGTAAAGATGTTAATACTTTGAGCCAGAAGTTAGGTACTGCATCTAGACTTGGGGTTTTCCAAGTAGGAGCTTTTCTTAACTCTGCTTCAGTCTCTCTGGCTGTTACTTCATCCCATTTCATATCCTGTACGTTTAAACTTCTTATTCTTTACTTATTCTATCCATTTAGCATCTTTGTTATGCTCTTAAGGGATCTTCATAAACATTTCTCCAAAATGTATCCATTTCTTTTTTTGGTGGTGTTTCAATTTCTTTTGCCTTATTTCCCAATTCTCTATAAAACTTTTTGGATCATCAAAAAATTGCTTATTTTGTACTTTGTTTTATATTTACCCTATCTTCTAAGTTTTTCTGCTTGTGCTGATATTTTTAGTTTATTATTTGCGATACTGCACAACAGATCCTGATCCGTTCTGATACTGCACATTGTTTTTATCACTCTTATTTTTCTGAGTATTTTTGTTGATCTGTTCCCTCTTCTGTACTCTAACAGTGACACCTCTTGTCTTAATTGTTTTACGTTTTCTCTATTCGATACTTCCATGATGGCATTTGATTTCTCCCCCTCCTTTCCCTTACTGTTCTGTGTTTTTGGGGTAAGACCTTATCTGTTATTAATTTAGCTGCACAGTAATATATCCTATTTACTTATGTTATATCACATGAATCTTTATGAACAGTCCTAATTACTGTGCTTATTTGTTTTATCAAGCTTCTAACATTCTGGGTTTTATTGACTTTCTGTAGTCTATTTCTTTCATCAATCTTAATATGTCTGTCCCTCTCTATTAAGTCAAGCAACTCTTCTCTTAGATCATTCTCCTCTAAACTGACAGCACATTCTTTCTTCTTCGTTTCCTGGGGACATTCTATAGAAAGTTCCAGAGCATCTTCCTGTGCCATATTCTCTTCATTTTCATCCTGTGTCATCCATTGCTCTTTCATATGGGAACTCACTAGCCTATCACTCCAAAACACTGACTGTGTCAGAGTTGCCAGAGTTTCCTGTTCATTCTCTTGCTGTGCAACTTCAACTAGACTTCTGTACTGGTTTCCTGTGGAAGGCTCCAAAGTATCTTCATACAGCAACTGATCAGATGTTTCCTTCTCCATTGGTGTCTCCTTAATTTGGGGATCTATTGCTCTATCCTCCTGTGATATTAACAAAGTTAGATTTCTATATTAAATCCTTTACTTCGCAGGTAATCCATAACCTCAGTTTCTATTTCTTTAACTTCTTCATTGCTAATCATCTTTTCTACTTTTCCTCTTTGTTTTCTTGTTTTTTGTATTGTAAAATTTTCCATATCCAGATGCCTTTGCCTGTATTTCTCTTCAAATGTCTTTGGTGCTGCTCTTTTTGCATTAATTAGTTTTGCTTTCTCCTTTTGCATAAATACTGTACCATATTAAATCTTCTTCTATTTCCCATGTCATGTTTCTTCTTCAGATGCCTCCTAATCCTCCTGCTTCTTCTAACACGGGGACTCATTGTTCCATCATAATGTGATATAACACACGTTAGACTTTCTAAACTAAATTTTTCACTTTGCAGGTATTCCATAACTTCAACTTATATTTTTTAACTTCTATTTTATCAATCTTCTGGTCTACACTCCCTCTTTGTGATCTTATTTTTTGTATTGTGAAATTTTCCATTTCTGGATGCCTTTGCCTGTATTTTCTTCAAAAATCCTTGGGGCTTTTTTTTGTACTGATTAATTTGATTTTCTCCTTTGCATAAATATTGCACCATGTCAGATCTCTTTTTCTTTCTCACATCCATATATCTTTTTTATACCTTTCAAAAATCTCTAGATTTTGTTCTTTATATTTTCACACTTACTTAATCGCTTCTTTTTTCCAAATGGCCAAAGGTTCCTTGGTCTATATAATGTTTTTTTATAAATCTGTTGTACTAATGAACACTAATTTTTATTTGAAGCTTCTGACAGTTTTTCTTGTGCAAGTATTTTTGTTTCTCTAATTTTTCTCTTAACCTTTTTGTATATGTTCTGTCTGGAAATTCTGGGCTTATTGCATAAAAGTTTAGATGAGCTTCTGACACTGTATCCATGAATTCTGCTCCTATTTCCAGCACAGAGCTACTCCCACCCAGTATCTTTTATCCAAGACTTGCAACTGTGTATAAATAGCTTTTCAAAAAAAAAAAAAAAAAAGAAGAGAGACTTCAATTATTTCAGCTCTGCTTAAATATACAAGTTGCGCTTTGTGGCCTGTGTGGTAACCATAATTTTTACTTTTCTGCTCTGTTCCATCTGTTTGTATTCTTAAGTTTAGTCTGGGACCTTAGTCTTGCATTTTTATTAACAGTTGTGGGAAGATTGTGTTTCTGTATTATTCCGCTCTTCGATTTCCACAAGTAGAAACAGTTGTAAAAACGATCCGTTTGTATTTTAAACCCTGCTGGCCCATAGTTTTGCAGTTTAATTCACAGTTGTGATGCTGTGCACTCCTGCAAGATTTTGAGCTTTAGTGATTTATTACTGCATTTTTTTTCATGAACAGTGTTACTCATTAATTTTTGCAAAGTCTGATGCCATAAACTGTAGTACTAGGTTAATAGTGAGAAAATTGTCTCTGCTCCAGTTTGTGTTTAAGTGCTTTTATATTCTGCTTATCTTTTACCTGTTTAAACTTGCATTCTATATCTGCCCCATCCCCCACTAACACAATAAGCTAAAGTTTCTGAAGGAACTCTAGTATTGACTTTAACTGGTTGTATGCCTCTCTAGCTAGCCTAGTTGGTTTCCCAACCTCTCCCACCCTTATTGCTGCTGCTGCTTCTTTTCCTTCTGGCTTTTCCCATTAGGGGTCGTCACAGCAAAACAATGGTCTGCAGAACGATTGGCAGTGGAGTTTTACAGTGTCAGTTGCCAGCCCGGGGCCCAACCTTCCACAGAAGACAGACAAACACACACACTCACACCTAGGGCCAATTTAGAGTGTCTAATCCACCTGCAGCATGTCTTTGGGATGTGGGAGGAAACCAAAGCACCCTGAGGAAACCCACGCGACCGCAGGGAGGACATGCAGACTCCACACAAAAGGCACCCCAGCCGAGAAGCGAACCAGAGAACCTCTTGCTGTGAGGCTGCAGCATTTGCTGCACCACTGCAGCCCCCCTTACTGCTGCTGCTTCTGCTGCTGCTGTTTTAAAATAAGGCTGCGTCTCTGACCTCCACATCTTTTGATAATCTGACTTCCAAAGTCCCTCCCCCCTCTACTCTTTCATTGTTATAGACCGTTGTACAATCTATTTATTCACTTTTCCCACTCACTTTTTTCCACAGATCCATGATACTGAGTGCCCATCCGGCAAACCAGTATTGCTCTTGAATAAACCTGCTTTATACATATTATCTTCTGCTCATTTTCCAGGAGCTCAGCAAAGCTTGTACTTAAGAAGTGTTGTGCTTGTATCCAGTGCCATCCACTGTAGTTAAGTACTTTTGATTGTTAAATCGCATTTACGTTATTTTGAGTGATCACTACTGCTTCCTGCTTTCATGTGTGTATTTCACTATTAAAAAATGCTCTTCCCCTCACTGTTACTGCTGTAAGACTGTTTCTAAATTCCCTTCAGTAAGGGATTTCCAGATAGTTGCTTAACTAGTTTGTGGCAGCATTGCACCTGTGGGTCTCTTCTACTGTGTTTTTACATTAGGAGGACTGGGTTTATTTATCTTGTTGCAGGTGGTGTTTGCCTGGTCTGTGTGAGTTGGGAAATGCACAAAGGACTCATAGTGTAGTTATTTTACTGGCCAGAGGGCACATTAGTTAGTTTTTTGGGATTCCGGTGTGTAGCCCGCAGGACAATTCCCTGCGAGCTACATCGCCGAACCTCAAATGGCTGCAGTGGCACTTTGCCGTAGTGCAATACGGCTGAAAAGCCTAGCCGCTGCAGCTGTAATCTATGTACGGGCAAAGGCAACCGTACCGGATGTGTAACACATTCCTTATTTACATTCAAGGAATGCATTTAGTGAAGTATTTATTTAGTCTGTTGTCAGACTGACAACAAAATAAATAAATACTACTTTGGGTTTGGCGATATCGCTCGCAGGGAATTGTCCTGCGGGCTACACGCCGGAATCCAGTTTTTTGTTTTTCTCTGTGCTGCTATAAATTTTGTACATTTATGTGGGTTAGCAGTGCCCTGTACAACAGCAAACACCTAGAAAGTATGGTTTATAAAACTGTATCCTGTAAAAAAACAATATAGCGCAAGTACCTTGTGTGCCAAGGTGTTTAGAGCAGCTAGTTGGGAGTCAAGTGGCAATACCTACAGATTTACATGAATTTAGTGTTGTGCAAGAATTAAAGTTAGTTGAATTTAATGCTGTTGAGCATAATCTGCTCCGATAAAGCATCCTTAATAGCCTTTTTATCACCAATATGGCACCCCCTTGTAGCTCACAAAACAAAGGAGTGGACAGTACGGATATGCAACTTCCTAACTTCTCTGTAGCCAGCTTCCTGGATATGGGCATCTTGAAACAATGCAGCAACTGTCTCACGTTTATTGATAACCATTTAAACCTTAAAGAAGCAGACACAGTATGCAAGAGGTGTATGCACACAATGCTAAATTCTAGCAGACAAGAGCACATCAGGTTGTTGAAGTCACGCACACAACACCCACCTCACATAGTACACACAGATTTAGACTAAAGTAAGCTGGGGCACTTAAAAGCAATATTCCTAAACAACAAAGATTGCCTAAATCTCCCATTGTCAAAGCTATGCCTCACCAAGCCCAAAGGTACTCAGAAAAAATAACACCTAACACCACATATACTGTCACTCTCAGTGAAGCCCCAAACACTAAGCCACTAAGGCAAGTAAACACACTTCCCAGAACTCTCATCATGGGGGACTCATTGTCAGATATACTGATGCCCCTCTAACTAGACTGAACAAGGAGACAATAACTGTTAGTTGCTTATATGGATCCAGAATCCACCAAATAACACATGCACTCAAGTCATTACTCCACAGGAACCAGTATGATTCCCTCATAATCCGTGTAGGTGTAAATGATCTGAGATGTACCTCCCTGGACTATATGGATAGAGACATTATGGAGCTTTCAGACTATCTATCTCAGTCTGGTATGAACCTAGCATTGGGCATCATATTAACATCACTGAGGAAGATAGCACAATACAAGCAAAAATTATTTATTTCAACAACTGGCTGTCTGTCTAGTGTCATTCTAAGGGGATCCAATATTTGTTAGCTTGGAAGGGCTTGGTTAACAGTCCACCTTGCTTTGCCAAGGATGGTCTGCACCTCTCCCCTCATAGCTTTCAAATACTGGTTAAAAGTTTATCCATCCCTATAGTGCCTTTTTCAAGCAATGTCAAACTGACAAACCTATTGACATAGCAAAATCAACTCAACTGAGCCTCAAAGTGTTGCTGCTTAATGCCAGGAGCCTAAACAAAAAATATACTCCCTCCAAGCCCTCCTCACAATCGAGAATACAGACATCTGTGCAGTTACTGAGACATGGCTTAAAGTGGCACAGAGTAGCCCAGCAGTGCAAGGTTTCACTACCTGCCACACTTTTAGACTAATAGCTGTACAGAAAAGGGCTAAAGGAGTTATTTTAATATACATCAACAACAAGCATATCTCTAGGGTGGTCAAACAGGATGATGCACCAGAGTTCCTCCACATGCAGATCACCACAGACAAAATCCCATAACATAGCCTAGCCAGCTATAGGTCACCCTCCATGTCCCAAGAAGCTCACAATGCATACTTGGACCTACTCAAGTCACTTGCTATCCAACCTAACATCCTACTCATGGGAGACTTTAATTACCCCTCTACAGACTGGGAATCCTACAGACACAAATCTACAGACACAGAGATTCCTAGACCTGATAAAGACAAACAGCCTTGACCAAACAGTGAATACACCCGCAAGAGTCTCCAACATACTGGAACTCATGCTTAAAATTATGGGAGAATACTACCCCCACACACACACACACACACACACACACACCCAAATGTCTCATCCTCCCTGGTAAGATTTGACCATAAAGCTGTCTCCTAAATCAAAATAAACTCTGGAATCCCATTAAAACCAGTATCTTTTATTAAGTGATGGATTGTCAAAATTCAATGCCCCTCCAAACCCACAGAACCCAGCAGTCTGTGCTGAATTGCTTTCGTACACTATGTACAACCATGTCAATGGCTGCATAGAGGTTGCTCTATCTAACAGAAGTAAGATCAGGAATAGCCCTAGAAACATAGCACTGTGGCACCATCCCAAATTAAACAGGATAAACAAAAAAAAAAGGAAAAAGATATAGCAAAAATCAGGAAGGATAGTTCCCATAAAGATAGAAACTCTCTCATCAAAGTAAATAGGCAACTAAGAGGGCAAATTAGGTCAAACAAAGCCAACTTTAAGGTCTTCTACATCTGCCAGAAACCTCAAGGACAGCACAAAGCAGTGTACTGAACTGGTGGTTACTGGTGCCACATTCAATGAGCCTGGCGATAGAGCAAACCTGTTAGCGGACAAATTCACTTCCAACTTTACCACCTCTCAACCCCAACAATCCACTTAAAAATACACTCAAACATAACCCCTCCATCTATAAATATGGATCGTGTACTGGTTGCACTCACTAAAGCCAAAAAAACAGCCTCATGGGCCTAGATAACATCCCAGGATACCTCCTGAGTAGTCTAAAATAAGAAGTTATGTACTCACCATAACGTTCCATCTGAGTAGGTATCTTCATTTGTCTGCAACCTTTGGGATACGGATCCGATCTCGGATCCGAGCCGGCAACTTCTATCATAGCATAGATCCGAGCTCCTAGCTCCTTCCCTTACCCATAATCCCCTGCCTACCCTGACTGACCTCAGATCAAGTTTGCCCCATAGCACAGCTGATAAAAGTGTCCCAAAGGGAACATATGCTAATAACCACAACAACGATCATTTTGGTCAGGGGGAAGGAGGGGGGGGGATGGTTGCAGACAAATGAAGATACCTACTCAGATGGAACGTTATGGTGAGTACATAACTTCTTAATCTGAAGTAGGGACTTCATTTGTCAGCAACCTTTGGGACAGAGTCCCCAGCTACCTAAATCTTGGGTGGCCTTCATGGAAGGATATTCCAGAGCACCGTAGAGCCAAAGGATGCCCTACCTCGGGAGACATCTATTTTATAGTGGCTGATAAAGGTGTGAGATGAAGCCCAAGTGGCTGAGGAACAAATGTCATCCAGTGGAACCCTAGCTTGAAAGGCCGCAGATGTTGCAACGGCCCTAGTAGAATGAGCATGGACTCCTTGAGGTGCAGGCCTTCCCGAGCTCTGATATGCTAAGAGAATACAGCTCGAGATCCATCGAGAGAGAGAAACTTTAGAAAAGTACAGTTTTGGACCTACCATAAATGTAGATGTTCGAAGATCCACATTGCTGCAGTCCTAACATATGGGTAGTCCGCTGTCCTCGGTCGGCCCGAATATCAAAGTATTAGGCTGACGTCGGTCAAGGCGCTTAAGACTGACATCAGGACGTCAGGGTACAAATGCGCATGACCGACGTCATATCCTCAGTCTTTTCTTGCCCCAGATGTCAGAAGACCCTAAAAAGAAAGGCCAAAACCAAAAGACAGCAAAAAACAACCAACCACCCTTGCACTAATCATATGTACAATATATACAATATCCACAATATTCACAACCCAAACCACACAACCGCCTCTAACTACAGAGGGGAAGGAGGGAGGGTAAATTGGACTGCAGCAATGTGGATCTTCGAACATCTACATTTATGGTAGGTACAAAACTGTACTATGTTCTTCATCTCACATTGCTGCAGTCCTAACATATGGGTAGAATCCCAAAGCAGAGGTAAGGGAGGACGGCAAAACTAGAAAGCATTAGGAGCTGCCAAAATGCCCTGTAAAATTGCAGTGGCAAAACCAGCCCTAGATTTAGAGTAAAGCGGAAGGTGGTAATGCTTAGAGAAAGTATGCACTGAACTCCAAGTAGCTGCCTCCAAAATATCTTTAGTTGCCACCCCTTAAAAAGCTGTAGAAGTGGCAGTAGCCCTAGTGGAATGAGGCCTAATCCCAGCTGGAATCTCCTTACCATGATGGGAATAACAGAAAGCAATACAAAACCCAATCCACTTAGAAATAGTTTGTTTTGAAACAGGCTTGCCCTGAGAACCCAAAGCAAATGAAACAAATAACTGCTGAGACTGCCTGAACCCTTTAGTTCTGCTCAAATAATATCGCAACTGCCTGTGTATATCCAAAGTGTGCAAAATCTTTTCCCCTTTATTTTGGGGTTTGCATAAAAAGTAGGCAAATGAATAGTTTGGTTTAAAGCCACACTAGAAACCACTTTAGGCATAAAGGAAGGATTAGTACGCAAAGATACCCTATCCTTATGGAAAATTAAGAAAGGCTCAACCGCCATAAGGGCCTGTAATTCAGAAACCCTTCTCGCAGAGGTAATGGCCAACAAAAAAGCAGTCTTCCATGATAAATATTTCAACTCAGCAGTAGCTGCAGGCTCAAAAGGTTGTAGAGTGAGTTTCTCCAACACAAAATTGAGATCCCAAGCAGGAGTAGGAGCTCTCGTGGGGGTCTTATATTCTTTGCCCCTCTAAGGAATTGCTTAAACAAAGGATGAGAAAACAATGGTGGGTCACAGTCATAGTGAGCAGAAATTGCTGCAGCGTGAACCTTAATAGAGGAGAAGGACAAACCTTTGTCCAGTAACTCAGTAAGATATTGAAGAGCCACACTTAAATTAGGCTTAGAAACATCAAATTCCTTTGCTGTACTCCAAAATAAAAATCTCCTCCATTTATCTGCGTACACTTTCCTTGTACTAGGCCTTCTGGCCTCCAAAATAACATTCAAAACTTGCTGTGGAAGCTGAGACCCTCCAGGGTTTAAAACAGAATATGCCAGGTTGTTAGATGTAGAGAGTGAAGTTTGACATTGAGTAAATGACTGTTCTCCTGAGACAGCAGGTGTGGAATCGAAGGCAAAGGCCATGGAGGCTCCCGTATCAGACTTCTCAGTAATGGGTACCAGTGCTGTCGAGGCCAATCTGGAGCTATTAAAATCATCTTTGGCTTGTCCTGTCTGACCTTCAGGAGTACCTTTGGGAGGAGAGGCAGAGGTGGAAAGGCATACACATGAAGATTGCTCCAATTGAATGAGAGAGCATCCACTTTCCAAGCTGTGGGATGAAACCTTTTTGTGCAAAACTTTGGCAGCTGGTAGTTTAGTGGAGAAGCGAACAGATCTATGTCTGGAGTTCCCCATAACACTGTCAATTTCTGAAATACATGAGGATCCAATTTCCACTCGTGGGGATCCATAATTTGTCTGCTCAACACATCTGCTAAGGAGTTCTGTGCTCCCGGCAGAAACCTTGCCTGAAGATTTAGCTGTAAACTGAGAGCAGTCTCCCACAAAATCATTGCTTGTCTGCATAGAGGATAAGAATGCATTCACCCTTGCTTGTTGATGTACCACATGACAGTTGTGTTGTCTGTTAGAACCAACACCTGCCCTGGAAGAAGTAAATCCTTGAAAGCTATTAATGCAAATTGGACTGCTAACATCTCCTTCAAGTTGATATGTAGATGTTGAAGTCTGGCAGGCCACGTGTCTTGTACCCACTTTCCATTTAGATGAGCTCCCCAAGCTTTGTCTGAGGCATCTGTCGTTAGAATCTGACTCGCCTCTGGCCGGGTCACAGAGAGTCCCTTGTTTAGGTGACATTCCTGAGCCCACCACAAAAATTCCTTTTGAATGCAAGGTATTATCTGAATGACAGTGTCCATATCGTGGCAGTGCTGTGTCCATACATTTTTGAGATACCATTGTAGCTTCCTCATATGCAGTTTGGCATTGGGAAGCACCAGAATACAAGATGCCATGAACCCCAAGGCTTGAAGGACTGTCCTTGCAGTCAGCCTGGACTGATGAGACAATTGATGGAAGTACAGAGAAAGATTCTTTTGTTTGTCCGGGGTCAAAAAGGCCATCTGGGATGCTGTATTCAGTCTCACACCCAGAAAGCACATGTCCTGAGAGGGTACTAGACTGGACTTTATTTCGTTCACAGAATACCTCAGGCATCTTAGCACTGCTATCACATACTGTAAATGATGAAGTTCGTCCTTTTCTTGGGCCAGAATCAGGCAATCGTCCAAATAAGGATAGATCTGTGTTCCTCTTAGCCTGAAGAAAGCTATCACTGGAGCCAGAACCTTCGTGAACACTCTGGGCGCAGTAGATAAGCCAAAGGGCAATGCAGAGAACTGATAATGAGAAGTCCCAGCCCGAAAACGCAGATACTTCCTGCAACTGAGCCTGATAGGAACATGAAGGTAAGCCTCCTTGAGATCCAGAGTCACCATCCAGTGATCTTTGCCCAGCAGAGGTAAAAGCTGTTGTAACGTCAACATTTTGAACTTGGGAATGTCCAGATATGTGTTGAGGATAGATAAATCCAAAATTGGTCTCCACGTGTTCCCCTTCTTTGGTACTAGGAACAGGCGAGAATAAAATCCTAGGCCCACTTCTGGCAGAGGGACCGGTTGTATGGCCCCTATTTGAAGTAGCAGAGAAATTTGTTTGTGAGCCTCTAGTCTTTGCTGAGGAGGAACGTCCGGCATGCCTTTGAAATGAGGCAAGGTATGGAAATAAAACTTGTAACCTCGGTGTATGATATCCAATACCCATCTGTCTTGGGTAATCAAACTCCAATTTTCCTTGAAGAGTGCCAACCTTCCTCCCAAAGGTGCTGCCAGGCAAGAAGGATCTGGCAGCTGAAAAGGTAGGTCATTGGGCCTGTTTACGAAAGGACTGGCCCCTGCCCTCACCAAGATTGTGCAGGTGAACTCCCTGTTCTAGGTCTGAAGGAACTCTGAGCTCTACCCCTACCACGTCTAGATCTACCCCTAGACTGAGAATCATAAGAAGGATACGTCCACCCCTTAGCAGGCCAATTCCTACTAAACTTGGAGGCTGAACTTGCAAAAATCTTTAACAGCCTGCATAGACTTAGCCTTGTCTTCCATTTTCTTCAAGACTGACTCCACAGGTGAACCAAACAACACATCAGACTGTAAAGGAGCATCCAAAATCCTTGTCTTAACATGGTCAGATAAATTCTGATCCCTCAGCCAGGCGTGCCTGCGAAGAACTGAACCAGTGGCAGCCACCCTAGACGAGGCCTGTACAGCATCAAAACCACATTGTAAAGAATGCTTACCCACTTGTTCAGAGACATGCACCAAATCTTGCAATTCTTTACACTCAATGCCTTCCGCCAGAGCATCTACCTTAGACTTCAATTGAGAAAGAAGATAGTTTTGATATTTCAACATGTGAAAATGGCAATTCAAAGCCCTCATAGCTAAGGTGGAAGAAGTATAGACTTTCTTTCCCCATCTATCCAAAGCTCTGGCCTCTTTATCTGGAGGAACCGGATTTTTTACAACAGAAGCCTTGACACCCTTAGGTCCCTGACTAACAGTTTCTGGGTCCGCCCTAGGACTCTTACAAAGATATTTATGAGCCTCAGGCACCCTGTAATACCTATCCGGTTTAACAGGAGCAGGAGGCAAAGAATCAGGATTAAGTGAAGCCTCTGCAAACACATCTTCCACAACATCCAAAACAGGTGGTATAGCCAAGGGCCTATGCTGGGGCAAAAGCAAAAATTCCCTAAGCCTTTTCCTGGAATCAGAGAAGTCCTGACCTTCCCACTTAAAATGTTCCCTCATGGAATGAAGAGTCTCTGAAAAAGAGAAATCCTCTGGAGGAGAAGCAGAAGGAGTCGAATCATCTGCATCAGAATCAGAATAAGGAGAGTACTCCTGCAAGTCTTCAACCGAAGACTCTGAAACATCCGAAGCCTGCTCAAAACTCCCCAACTCTGGCTCCACCCTAGGCCTCTTATCAGGAGGGGGCAAAGAACCTCTAATCAAAGTAATTAAATCTTCCGCCATTTTAAGCATGTGCTTCTTGGGCACAGACCCTGCTGAACTAGGAGTGACACCAACAGAAGCTAAACCTAGCCTGCCTCTGGGAGAAGCCTTGGAAACAGAAGGAGAGGGCCTAACCACCCTAGGAAGGGAGGGGAGTACAGTAACCTGAGAAGCCCCTTCAGCCTGGCCTGCCTTCTGAGAGGCCACATCCTGCAATATTAAAGTCTCCCCCTGGGACTCCAGAGAAGCCTCCGTCAGAACCACCGGTTCCACTGACGCCTCTAAAGAACCGGCGTCCGGTACGGACGACTCTTCTTGCCTGGGTTTAGCTGCTTTGTCTTTGCGCTTCGAAGAAGCGGGCACCGGAGAATCCGACGGCATATTATAATTGCACCGCTTCCCAACGACCAACCTAGCACAATCTAACCTTCGCTTAATAGTACGCTTATTGAACCTAGCACAAAAGCGACACCCAACAACGTCGTGCTCAGGCCCCAAACAAGGAATACACAAAGAATGATAATCCCTATGCGGTATCTGCTTCCCACAAGAAATACAGTTATTCACTTTTTCTGACATCCGGTAAACCACTGAGGCAAGAAAAAACTAAAATATTCCCCAACGGGGTACTTAGCCAACTTTGACTCGGTCTGAAACTCCGAATTCGAAAAATTTCAGAACGCCGAACGGCACTTGCAACGCTGCTTCTGCATCGGACCATGCGGCAAAAAAGACTGAGGATATGACGTCGGTCATGCGCATTTGTACCCTGACGTCCTGATGTCAGTCTTAAGCGCCTTGACCGACGTCAGCCTAATACTTTGATATTCGGGCCGACCGAGGACAGCGGACTACCCATATGTTAGGACTGCAGCAATGTGAGATGAAGAACATCTGGCTTTCCGAAATTACTTTTGGCAAAGGAGATAAACAACTGATCGGATTGCCTATGATCAGCAGTTCTATGAATATAAAAACGTAGTTGTCTGTGTACGTCTAAGGAATACAGCTTGTACTCTCCTTTGTTTTGAAAGTTGGGGAAAAACACCGGAAGATTGATAGATTGATTGATGTTCACTTCTGAAGATATCTTAGGTAGGAAGGACGGCTTGATCCTGAGGTAAACCCTATCCGGATGAAAGGCCAAATATGGTGGTTTGACACAAAGAGCTTGCAATTCCGATACTCTATTCGCTGAAGTTATGGCCACCAAAAAGGCTGTCTTCCAAGAGAGAAATTTGAGATCAACCGTGGCCGCCGATTCGAAAGGGGGACCAGTCAAGGCCTGTAAGACTGAGGATAAATCCCATGGAGGTACCACCTCTTTGACTGGAGGCCTAAGGAGGAAGGTGCCCTTGAGGAAGGTCTTACACAGTTTGGAAGTGATAAGAGGGCTAGATTCTTGCCCCACGTGATAGAATGAGATTGCTGCAAGTTGTACCTTGACTGTGGAAGAACTAGCCCCCTGGAGAAAGAGAGAGGTTAGAAAATCTAGAACCAACGCTATCGGGGCTGTAAAAGGGTCTAAATGACAGTGTTCTGCCCAAATGGTGAAGCGTTTCCACTTACTCCGATAAACCCACCTGGTGGAAGGCTTGTGAGCTGCTACAAGAATGGCTTTGACAGGTGATGAGATACCGGGAGTCCTTATGAGGAGTGGAACTGGAGCAACCAAGCCGTCAGCTTGAGGCTGACCAGGTTTGGAGTTGGAAGATCGAGAGGGTGAGAAATGAGATATGGGAGGGGATCCAGAATCCATGGTGGATACACTAGGTGAGACCATAGGTAAGGGAACCACGTCTGACGAGGCCAGAATGGGGCAATGAGGATCATCTTGCTCCCCAACTGCCTGGTTTTCTGCAATAATTTCAACATCAGGGGAAGAGGAGGGTAAGCATAAAGCAAACCAGGAGGCCAAGCATGAACTAGAGAGTCTCTCGGGGACTCCCCCGGAGGGGGGAATCAGAGCGAAGTAATTGTTGCATTTGGTGTTTGAAGGAGAGGCAAAGAGATCGCAACAAGGTTGCCCCCATCAGGCAAATACTTGCTCTGCAACTCAAGGGTTGAGAGACCATTCGTAAGGAGTCAGGATAGTACGACTGAGCCTGTCCGCTAGAATGTTGGACCATCCCAGAATGTGCGTTGCTATGAGAAAGCGGTTAGTGGAAATCGCCCATTCCCACACTCTCATGGCCTCGCGGCAAAGGGGGTAAGACCTGGTTCCCCCCTGTTTGTTGATGTACCAGACGACTGACATGTTGTCTGTCTGTACTGCGATCGTCCCTACCGGAAGAGAGCTGTGTAGTGCCTGCAATGTCAAAAGCACCGCCCTCATCTCTAGGATGTTGATATGCAAAGAGGTCTCTACGTCGCTCCACGTGCCTTGGACTGTCATGCCTGAAAAATGCCCCCCCACCCCAGGCGAGAAGCGTCCGTGGTCACTGTGTCGACTGGCGGTGGTAGTGAGAAGGGACGTCCCGTGTGGAGATTGGGGGACTGGAGCCACCACACGAGCGACTTTCTGCAAACCTTGCTTAAGGAAATGGGATGAGACAGGGGGTTGCAAAACAGGGACCATTGTACTTGGAGGGTCCACTGCAGGACCCTCATGTTCAACCGGGCCAATGGCATCAGAGGGATTGCAGCCGCCATAGATCCTAAAGCCCTCAGGACCAATTCCGCCGAAGGAATTTGCAGTTGAAGGATGGCCTGCACGTGCAACATCAGGTTCTGAAGCCGATCTGGAGTCAAGAACGCAAGCATCTGTCTGGAATCCAGTCTCGCCCCTATAAAATCCAACACCTGTGTAGGGGTCAGAGAGGATTTGGTCATGTTGATGGTTAATCCTAATAGTGAAGCCAGACTGAGGAAATAATCCCTGCATGAACAAAGTAGATGCCTTGTTGGGGCCGTAAGGAGCCAGTTGTCCAGTTATGGAAAGACCTGAATTCCCTGGAGTCTCAGGTGGGCCGCTATTATTGCTAGGACTTTGGTGAACACCCTGGGGGCTGAGGTGAGGCCGAAGGGGAGGGCCCTGAATTGAAAATGACTGGCACCCAGCCGGAAGCGGAGAAACCTCCTGGAACGCCTGTCTACTAGAATGTGATAGTACGCATCCTTGAGGTCTATGGAGCACATCCAGTCGTCCTCCCGTAATAAGGGGAAGACGGATTGCAACGTGACCATTCGGAACTTTTCTTTGGGTACAGCCAGGTTTAGGAGAGAGAGGTCGAGGATGGACCTCAAGTCCCCCATCTTTTTTGGCACCAGAAAGAACCTGGAGTAAAACCCTGATCCGATTTGATCTGGGGGGACGGGCTGGATGGCTCTTTTTTGCAGAAGCTGCTGAATTTCTGCAGCAGCCGCCTCCCTCTGACTTGGTGGTACGTCGGGGAGGCCTCTGATTCTGGGGGTTACGATAAAGGAAATTTGGTAACCTCTGGATATAATATGACGCACCCAGCGATCCATTGTTATGGACTCCCACATTGCTAGGTGCCTCAAAAAACGCCCCCTGACTGCCTCCAGAGTGGAGCAACCGGGTAACCCCTCAGGGGTTCTGTGTGGGCCTCTCAGAGAACGGTTCTCTGGACCCAAAATTCCTGGGACCCCCTCTGCCTCTGGGGCGGCGTCCTCCCTGTCCTCCTCTGCCACGAGAGGACTGGTTGTCCTGAGCAGACTGGGATTGATGCGATTTTCGGAACCACATCTTCTTCTGACCCTTTTGGTTCTTGGAAAAGGACCTCTGGGGCACAGAGAAGCGGACTCCGATGGCAGACAAAGTCTTCCCGTCTTTCTTGCTCTGGACAAGAGTGTTGCAAATGGTTTTGCCGAACAGTGCAGAACCATCAAAAGGGGCATTCGCGAATGACGCCTTAAAGGGTTCCGAGAAGTCCCAGCGACGGAGCCAGGCCTGTCTCCTCATGACAATCCCGACTCCGCCTGCTCTAGCGGCTCCCTCTGTAGCATGAGACAACAGCTGCATAGAGGTGTTAGAAATAGAGCGGAGGGTGGCCATTCGGGAGGAGTACAGATCCTTGTCTCCCTCCGACATGGACCCTGGGGGGGAAGCAGCATATTCCTTAATTAGATCCCGCTGCATCCGAATAACGTGTGCCATGTAGTTCAAGGCCCTCAGAGAAGGTGGCTGAACTGAAGGCCCGCTTCCCAAGATGGTCCATTGTACGAGACTCCTTGCTCGGAGGATGAACCGTGGGGCTCTCCTGAGCCAACTCTTTCTTGGTGGCTGCAACCACCAACATGGCATCCACAGGGGGACCTCTGCTCCAGTGTGATCTCTCTGCAGGGGGGCTCAAAATTTTGTCCGGGCGCTTGGGGATTGGCTCTATGGTGTCCGGTTCCTTCCAAGCCCTAGTGGATATGAGATCCACCAAGGGGTCGGGTGGAGGGGACACCCAAGAGGTAGATGGTCCTGCCTCAAACACCTCAAGGAATACGGACTCATCCGAGCAAGCCTTGGGGGCAGACCAACCGCCCCTGATTTTGAGCATTTCCATGATGTCTCCGAAGGAGACATCCTCGGGAGGTGACCTAGGGGAGCCTTCCCCTTCATCTAAGTCCGTATCTTCGGTGAGACTCTCAGGGGAGTCTATGTGCCTCCTCTTGCACTTTGCCTTGTGAGGAATCTCCTCGGGGGGGCTGTCCGAGGAGTCCTCACGGACTGTGTCTTGTTCCATTGGAACTCCTAGAGGCGCTGAGGCAGGCTGCCCCGATGGCCGGATGAGGGGAGCCAGGACCAGATGAGAAGGAGTGTGGGAGGGAGCCGAAGCCAGGACCGGAGGCCTGGAAGCACTCGACAGTGCCCTCTCCACCGCAGCGAAAGCCGAAGGGGAGCCACTCTCAGACGGATCCGAGACCCGACTGCCACTCGGATCCAAAGCGGGGATCGGACCCGGCACCGAGAAAGTCAGATCCGAGAGACTAGTGTGCTCCGACCGGGACGGAGCCAAAAGCACACAGAATCTCTCGGATCCGAAGCTCAGCCCACGGCTCTGAGAGGTCAGATCCGACAAACTCGAGGGAGCCGTCGGAGCCGATGTGCCCAGCACAGTCGGCTCCGACCCACCCCCGGATCCAACTTGGCTCGGCTCCGAGCGCTCCGACCCCGGAAAGCGGGTCGGAGAAGGAGCAATAGGGGGGAAAAAAGGGGTCGAGCTCCCCCCAGAGGGGGGGGGGGAACAAGAGCACTCCCATCTGCATCTGGGCCTGGATGAATCTCCTCATCATCCGGTCCATGTCCGCATCTGACATGCTAAATGTGGACCTCGAAGAGGCCACCGAGGCAGACCTGGAGTGCCGCCTCGATGACCTCGACGGGGACCGGGTCACCTCCTCCTCGGGCCCCGGGGAGAAACAAGGGGATCGGATCCGAGGAGGAGGAGACCGAGAAGACCTGGACGGAGAAGCCCTCTTGGCGGGCAGGGCAGATGAGTCCTCGGCCTGCCGCTAAAGGTGCTTCTCCCTCCACTTCTCTTTCCTGGACTCCCTATCCTCTGGAGCCGAAGCGGGAGGTTGAGTAGCAGTCACCTAAGTACCGGAGGCCGAAGCAGAGTCTGGGGGTAAAAGGCCCGCCAGAACCAGCTTTGACCTCCGATCCTTAAGTGCCCCATCGCACAAATCGCGCAACCCGAAGAGAGGTGTTCAACCCCAAGGCACCTAACGCACCGAGTGTGGCCATCAGCCGGTGAAAGCTTGTGACCACACTCGGTGCATTTCGAAAAAATGGCTTTAGGTGCCTCTGACATATTTAAAGTAAAGCATACTCACTAGGACCCTACACTCAAGTCACACACACACGCTACGACCAGCGGGGAGGGAGGAAAAAATTAAATTAAAATTTAAGCTGAAAAAGCTAAAAATAATAAGTTTTAGCGTTAAGGGTAAACCTACTACACACACACAATCACTCACTCAGAAAGGAAGAAAGAACACTTTTTTCTCACAAAAACGCCAAGAGCTCTGGAATCTAGCTGTTGCTTGAAGAGCGGCAAACTAGATCTGGGGTCAGTCAGGGTAGGCAGGGGATTATGGGTAAGGGAAGGAGCTAGGAGCTCGGATCTATGCTATGATAGAAGTTGCCGGCTCGGATCCGAGAAAGGATCCGTATCCCAAAGGTTGCTGACAAATGAAGTCCCTACTTCAGATCATGACTTATTAGGACCCATGGAGTCATTGTTTAACTGTAGTCTTAAAAAAGGCTTTGTGACATGTGAATGAAGGTTTGCAACAGCATCCCCCTTCATAAGGGAGGACCTTCAACAGATCCTGGAAACTACACATCCATAAGTCTGACTACTCTTATTTGCAAATCCATGTGAAGACTTATCATATAAATTATCAATAAGAACATAGGAGACCTCCAGACACTGGATCCATCCAAATTTGGCTTTGTCAGAAGAAGGCCATGCTTACTGAATCTGGTGGGTTTCTTTGAAAAGGTCACCAAGGCTATGAACAAGGGGAAAACAGTGCATACAGCTTAACTAGATCTGGCTAAAGAATTTGATGCCCCACTCAGGCATTATCAACAAATTTATGGAAGTAGGTATAAACCCCTTTCTGACATGCTGGATAGCTAGCTGGCTCACTTATAGGACCCAGGAGGTTAGAATCAATGAGGCCACCTCCACAAAGAGGCCGGTCACCAGTGGAGCCCCCAAGGGCTCTGCGTTGGGCCCATTCATCTACTTCGCGGATGTCAAAGCCAGTATCAAATTCCTTTGTCTGACCAAGATCACAGATGATTGCAGATTGGGAACAGTTACTGAATCCCTCCCAAGATAAGAACACCCTTCATGAAGGTCTAATACAGACAAATGCTTGGTGTCAAAGCCATCGCTTAAAACTCAATACCAAGAAATGCATTTCAGTACATTTGGAGAAGTCTGTAACCCTCGGTAACTACGTCATCATGAAAACACCTTTAAAAGTTGACTCACTAGTCAGGGATCTGGGAAACCATGTAGATAGTAACCTAGCCTTCAAATGGCATGTGTCCGAGGTAGTAAGAAAATCTGTCTATGATGTTCAACTTATAAGCAAAGGCATTGCAACTAGGTCCAGATATGTTATCATGCCACTGACGTTGGCTCTCATCAGACCCATCATAAAATGCCCCTTCGGTAAGAACCTGACCAGGCACATGCAGCAAATGTAAAGTCCACAAAGGTTCCTTACAAAAAGAATACAGGAAGTAAACCCAACATTCTATGCTTATTGCTTCAAAACAATATCGCTTTACTTGGTATTATACAGACTTCTGAGAAGTTATATTTGCATGGCATACATGGTATCCCTAGACTCTGTTTTGATGAACCTTTTGTACATCTGCAAAACAAATAGCATTAGAACTACTACATTAAGAGACCTAAACTTTGCTTGGAACATAACCAGAAGAGAGAGAGAGGTTTCTCAGAGAATTCCCATTCTCTGGAACAGGCACCCCATCCATGTGAAACAGAGTTCTTCCCCATCCCTTTTTAAGTGCAACTTGGACCAATGGATGGGTACTAGGAAATTCACCCCTGGTTTGGCTCCTCTGTCTCTAATGGACAGAAGTAGTCAGTAAATCACTACCTATATATAAATCAAGGTTGTGAGTCACATTTGGGTTACAAGGCCAGGCTTATAAAGGGTGTTCATTAGTGTACTACACACCTATAAACCTATGACATTTTCACCTTGGCATCCAATCCTTCTACTATGGCTGAGAGGGTATGCACAGCACATACTCACTAAAGAGGCTCCAAAATGCAACAGTTGATCTGGCCAAAGTTAAGACTGGAGAGGAGGTAAACAGAAACTGACAGATCAGAAATTTCCCACAGGTAAAGCATCTGCCTTATCAATAAAATACAGTTGTGTACACTTACCACAAATGTAGATGTTAGAGTGTATTCACTGTTGCGGTTATTACATTTGGGTAATCTGCTGGCAGTTTGCCCTCAGTCGGTCTGATGGGTCCTGCGTCAGTTGCTGTCCCTTCTTCCATGACATCAGGGGTATAAAACATGCAGCAGATGCCATTACATCAGTTTTTCTTGCCCCAGATGTCAGGTGCCCCCCAAATGGGGAGCAAAATATATAAGTAATTAACAACACAAAAATATACCTGCAAACAAAAGCAAATACACCAAAAAGGCTTTTAAGCACAGTAAAAGAAAGTAGAGGTAAAGTAAGAGAAAAACAGGGGGCTGGAGGGAGGGTAACCAGGACTGCAACAGTGAATACACTCAAACATCTACATTTATGGTAAGTGTACACAACTGTACTATGTTCTTCGTGCTTTACTGTTGCAGTCATTACATTTCGGTAGATTCCCAAAGCTGTGGTTGGGAGAATGGATTTATACAGCATTAGGACCAGCTATAAGGCCCTGCAAAACAGCAGTGGCAAAGCCAGCTCTGGATTTAGAGAAAATTGTGGTAATGCTTGGTGAAAGTATGAACTGAACTCCAGGTAGCAGCTTCTAGAATATCCCTGGTAGGAACACCTCTGAGAAAGGCTGTAGAAGTAGATGCAGCCCTGGTGGAATGAGATCTGATCCCCTGGGGGATAGGTTTTCCATGGTGCTTGTAACAGAAATGAATGCAATGGCTTATTCATTTAGAAATGGTTTGTTTTGAAATGGCCTTCCCCTCTGCCCAGCAGCAAATGCTACCAGCAGTTGTTCAGATTTTCTTCGAGATTTAGTCCTGTCCAAGTAGAATCTAAGTTGTCTGTGTACATCCAATGAATGCAGAATCCACTCCCCCTTGTTCTGTGGATTGGGAAAGAAAGTTGTCAAATGAATGGACTGATTAAGAGCCACACTGGATACCACCTTGGGCATGAAGGATGGACTGGTACCGAGTGACACCCTGTCCGCATGAAAGATGATGAAAGGCTCCACTGCCATAAGGGCCTGTAATTCAGATATCCTTCTAGCTGAAGTAATTGCTAAAAGGAAGGCTGTTTTCCAGGAAAGCAATTTTAAGTCTGCAATAGCAGCTGGCTCGAAAGGAGGTACAGTGAGTTTCTCCAATACAAAGTTAAAGTCCCAGGCAGGGGTTGGTGCTCTCCTGGGTGGTCTCAAGTTTTTGACCCCTCTGAAATACTGCTTTAGCAGAGGATGAGAGAAGTGTGTGGGGGGGGGGTTCTGTGTTGTAATGAGCTGAAATGGCTGAGGCATGGATTTTAATTGAGGAAAAAGAGAGGCCCTTGTGAAGCATCTCAGTTAAGTATTGCAAAATCTGAGGTAACTTGGGCGCTGCTGTGCTCATCCTTTGAGATTGACTCCAGGCACAGAATCTTTTCCATTTTTCAGCATAAGATTTTCTAGTACTAGGTCTTCTCGCCTCCAAAATGATATCCATCACTGGTTTGCTGAGGGATGCTAAGGGGAATTTAAATGATTAGTCAAGCTGCAAGATTCAATGTTTGGAGCTGAGGGTGCTGAATTTGGTTCTCCTGCTGAGACAGTAAGGAAGGTGTCTGAGGCAGTGCCATGGAGAAACTTGTGACAAACTGCACAGGAGTGGGTACCAGTGTTTGCGTGGCCAGTCTGAAGCAATCAAAATAATTTTTGGTTTCTCCTGTTTGACTTTTAGTAGAACTTTGGAGAGCAGAGGCGGGGGGGGGGGGCATAGACTGATGGGGTTTTCCAGCTGAAGGACAGAGCATCTACTTTCCAGGCTTTTTTGTGATGAGTTCTTGTGCAAAATTTGTCCAACTGATAGTTCTGGGGTGAGGCAAAAAGATCTATGTCTGGGCTCCCCCATTTGCGTGTCAACATGTTGAAAATCCGTGGTTCCAGTTTCCATTCGTGTGGGCCCATGAGATTTCTGCTTAGTTTGTCTGCCAGAATATTCTGCTTTCCTGGCAGGAATTAAGCTTGTAGTTGCACTTGGTAGCTCAAAGCTGTGTTCCACAATGCCATGGCTAGTCTGCAGTGGGGGAAGGAATGTGTACCCCCTGCTTGTTTATGTACCACATAACCATGGTGTTGTCCGTCTTTACCAGTAGTTGTCCTGGATGAAGGTAGTCCTTGAAGGCTGTCAGAGCATTCTGTACAGCTAGCATTTCTTTTTGATTGATATGAAAGCGCATTTGATTTGGGCTCCATTTGCCCCGAATGCACTTCCCTGCCAGATGAGCCCCCCATGCATAGTCTGATGCGTCTGTAGTTACGGTTTGGGTGGCAGGGAGTGGTGTGAATGGCAGTCCCTTGTTTTGGTGGCAGGCCTCTGCCCACCATAGGAACTCTAGGCGCAGGCAAGGTATGATAGGAATCATTTTTTCTAGGCTGTGACAATGATGACTCCATAAACTTTTTAAGTACCACTGAAGTTTCCTCATATGCAGTTTTGCATATGGAATTAGAAGAATGCAGGACGCCATGAACCCCAAGGCTTGCATTATTTGTTTTGCAGATAGCAGGGTTTTTATGGCCACCTGTTTAAAGTCACCAAACGAATTTGCTTTTCTGGCGTAAGAAAAGCCATCTGGGCAGATGTATTCAAGCTTGCACCCAAGAATGTAATTTTTTGAGAGGGTACCAGTTGTGATTTCTTTTCGTTTATGGTGTACCCTAGACAAATTGGAACCCTTTTTACAAATGCCAGATGTTTTCGAAGAGTGGCCTGGTTTTCTGCCTGAATTAGACAATCGTCCAGGTATGGATATATTTGAATATTTGTTTGCCTGCAAAATGCAATTACTGGAGCCAGGCACTTTGTGAATACCCTGGGCGCAATAGACAAGTCAAAGGGCAGTGCAGAGAACTGATAATGCAAGTAATCTGCTTTGAAGCGAAGGTATCTTCTGCAAGATTCCCTGATTGGAATATGCATGTAAGTCTCTTTTAAATCTACAGTTGCCAACCAGGCATCCTTGCCTAGCATAGGAAGTAACTGGTGAAGGGCCAGCATCTTGAATTTTGGAATGTCCAGAAAGGTGTATAGAGTAGACAGGTCCAGAATTGGACACCATGACTTGTCTTTTTTGGTTACCAGGTAAAGTCTGGAATAGAAACCTTGTCCCTTTTCCTCTTCTGGTACTAGTTGAATTGCCTCCATGTTTAGGAGGGAAAGTACTTGTTTCTGAGCCTCTGCCCACTGATTTGGGGGCAGATGTGGCCATCCATTTGGAGGTGGCAACGTGTGGAAATGAAATCCTGGGACACTATATTTAAAACCCATTTGTCCTTGCTTATAAGTTGCCAGTTTTTTGCATGAAGAGCCAGTTTTCCCCCAAAGGGGTGGCTGAGAGGTAAGTGCTTAGTAATTTTAAAGGAAAGTCATTGAGACTGTTTACCATAGGGTGGTGTCTTGTTATTTCCAGATTTGGAAGTGGAAGCACCCCATTGCTTAGTTCTGAGAGTCCCTTAGGACTGAAACCTGGTGCTTTTTGAGTGTCTGGGTTTGGATTGAGTGGCTCTGGAAGGAGCTGGAAAGGACCAGTTCTTAGTAAGGCTGTGCCTACTAAATCTTGGAGGTTGTACTTGTAAGGAATCTTTCACAGTTTGCATAGATTTAGCTTCATCTTCCATCTTTTTTAGAACTTCTTCAGCCTTATTGCCAAACAGACAGTCCTGATGTAAAGGAGCATCCAACAGTTTTGCTTTAACATGATCAGGCAGAGATTGTTCTTTAAGCCAAGCATGCCTTCTATGGACAGGGCCAGTAACAGCAGCCCTGCAAGAAGGCTCTAAAGAATCAAAACCACATTGCAAAGTATGTTTTCCAACTCGTTCAGCTGAATGCAATAAATCCTGTAAATCTTTATTTTCCACACAGTCAGAAATCAACATCATTTTCTGTTTAAGCAGTCCCATGATATGCTGTTGATATTTTAGCATATGGAATTGACAGTTTAAAGCCCTGATTGCCAAGGTTGCAGAAAGTATAAACCTTTTTATCCCATCGATCCAGCGCCCTGGAGTCTCTATCAGAAGGGGTAGGATTTTTAGCAGTAGAAGCCTTAATGCCCTTGGGCCCCTGAGAAATGGTTTCTGGATCCGCAACAGGATTTTGAAAAGAAATTTGTGGGACTCAGGAACCCTGTAGTATCTGTCTGGTTTACTAGAGGTCGGAGGCAGGGAATCAGGGGCCATACTGGATTCCAAAAACACATCATCAACAATGTCTAGAAAAGGAGGTATAGCCAAAGGCCTATGCTGAGGAAGAAGAAGAAGGAAATCCCTAAGCCTCTTTTTGGATTCAGAAAATTCCTGACTTTCCCAGTGATAATGCTCCCTTAAGGTATGCAAAGTTTCCCCAAAAGAAAAATCCTCAGGGGGAGAAGCAGAGGGAATGGAATCCTCTGCATCAGAAGCCTCATAAGTAGGTATGGACAAATCCAGGTCATTAGAAGAGTCAGAGGAAACAGAGTCCAGTTCAGAAGAGTTATAGGCATAGGGGCCTGTACATGTGGCCTGGGTGTCAGTTTTTTAGACATAGATCGAGATTTAGGCCTCAGTATTGAAGGTGGAGTTGGTTTAATATGCAAGTCTGTAGGCCTGAATACACCCTCAGAAGCCGGTGCCTGCACAGTGGCTACGGACCCATCCAAGGTAGAGGCATCCACGGGTTCCATAGGGGACGCATCTCGCAGCATACCGGACTCCGAATGGGTCTCAGTAGAGGCCTGCGAATCAGAAGTAGCGGGTATCAGGGGCTGCGAAAGCGTTTCACTGAGTACCAGCAAACTGGCTTAGCAGAAGCGTCGTTGGCAGTTTTGGACCTCAACGGCCTGTCTCTGTGTTTTTCTTTGCGTTTTTTCGGTATTCCGGTAGTCGGATGGCTAACCGACGTCATTTCTGGATAATTAAACCGAGATCCGAAATATTTAGAAGCAAAAATGTACCGAAGACGGATGGTGCGCTGATTAAATAAAGCACAAAACCGACAGCAAGGTACGTTGTGGTCAGGGCCTAGGCAAGAAATATAGTACAAATGAAAATCCTTATGAGGTATTTGCTTCCCACAAGTAATACAATTATTAAATTTTACTGACATCGGTAAGGAGCAAGAAAAAGTTTTCCCAACAGGGTACTTAGCTTTTAGTTGAAGACTTCGGTTCTGAAACTCGAAAACGAAAATTTCAGGAGTTGGCCGACCGGCACTTGCAAACTGCTTCTGCTTCGGGCACCGCACGGCAAGAAAGACTGATGTAATGGCGTCGGCTGCATGTTTTATACCCCTGATGACCTGACGTCATGGAAGAAGGGACAGCAACCAACGCAGGACCCAAGAATTTGTTAATCAGGCCGACTGAGGGCAACCGGCCAGCAGATTACCGAAATGTAATGACTGCAACAGTGAAACACGAAGAACATCTTACTAGTTATACTTCCCCTCATGACGGGCAGCAGCGCACACAAGGACAAAATAATTAAGACTGGCTATTCCACAACCAGCAAACAAACATTGTATAGCAAGTCACATAAAAATCAGTTACACCTGAGAAAGATGTGGTCATATCCCTTATGAAGCATCAGCCTTAGAACATATATTCCTCCTGCTCCTAAGAAAATGGGAAGTATACGGGGCAGCCTTTCTGAAAAGATGTACTAAAAAAATAAAGGATTTCAAGTGACAGTCTGACCCAGACTGTATATGAAGGATTTCAGTAAGACTGTTTCTTCTGACCTTAATGGAATACATGCATCAAAAACTGAGAAGCCTTACCTGATGTGAGCATGGCAAGTGTCCCAATGGTTTCATTAGACATGATATTATGGAATCGTGCCAACTGACCAAACATCTGCAGATTTGCATCCTTCTCACGTCGAGCTTCTGGAGAGAGACTGTCCCATTCACCTCTGTCTTTCTCAATTTGTTGGATCTTTATTTTACTTAAGTACTGGAAAACAGGAATATGGAAATGTTAGAGAAGCATTTCAAAGGTTTGTATAACTACATTATAGATGATGTATAACCTTTTGCTGGTATGCAAAGGATGTAGTACTGCACACAAGGAATAAAAAATATGGTAAAATAAGAACGGAGTGTTTCATTCCTAGTGAAGAGCATTGGCATTTTTTATATTCCTTTATGTACTACAAGGATCCTACCCCTGCTAAACTTACATTCTGTTCCTAGTAGATTCTGGTGCATTTCTCACTGCTCATTTTTGTAAACCAGTAGGTTTTTGTTGTTATGCTGGCCAATATGGTAGCATACTAGGTAGCGTGGAGCTGCGGTGATTCAGCAAGATTGTTATACTGCACTCAGGCGTTATCTTCATAATAGCATAGTGCTAATTTAATATTCTTAACCTTTTCATTTTTTTTCTATCTGTGGGTAAATACAGTTTTGTCAAAGATGGCCATAATAGTAGCCTACACATTATCTAATAAAATACCATCTATGCAACTAAAAATAGTTACAAAGTCCTCCTGATACTGACTTTGGTTGACAACACAATTTCATCTGATTTCCAACAGCAAATGCAAGCTGTAGCACTCCCTGGGATAATTCATATTTACTTTTTTTTTTTTTTTAAGATTCAGAATTAATAATGTGTAACAGAGAATACTGGAAGGTACAGAGGTAATCCAGAGGGCTTGAGTGAAGTCTGGTATCCCACCTGTGACACAGAGGGTGCCAGGACTAACAAGTAACCGAGTATAAAGGATAAGTCCAGATACAATCACTTTAGTTAACAGATCTAGGAGACTCACTCTCTGATACCCTTCCTGTGGGAGGAATAAAGACACCTTGTTGAAGTTTGCAGTAGTTTATTCACTTAAGTAGGTAGATGTATGAGTGTTCTAAAGTGTAGTAAGTGCATGTTGGCAGAAAAAGTTTGCTAACCTGCTTTTGTGGTGAGATGTGAGAATAAACAACGGTGACAACAAAAGTCAAGATGCTGAAACAAAGGCAAAGGACATCATGACACTTTGCCATGAAGTGACACTGCACAACGTACTGACAGGAAAGACTATTGCAGAACTTTCTTCCAAAAACACAGACTTGAATTTCAGTATTTCAGTTGAATCCCCTATTGTCAGAAATAGTATGGGGCTAATATACAACTTCACAAAACTGATCTATATGCAGCAGAGCTGTAAAACAGTACAAACTGGCAAGAAATGACCATGACAGATGTTAATGTATATCACTGCTTCAGTTATTTTTAGTACTGGGTTCTCAGATGCAGAAGGCCTGAAATCTGGCCCAACTTCCATAACCTGGCCCCACTCTGCCTACAGATGCAGCAGACTTCCACCACTCAGGGATGTTAAAATGTTCCCTATATAAAATTTATGTTGGATGCATGTCCTCATATCTTACAGCTTTCTTGCCCAGGAAGACAGAAGGGTATCTATCCAATGAGACAATGAATAAGGCCCTAGAATTCCTACCCCAAAGGGCCCTCTAATGCTGTTCTGTGTGTGTGTGGGGGGGATAGGTCTCCTGAAGTTTATCCAAAACCAAGGATGCATAAGTTCCAGTAAGAAAAGAAGGGAAAAAGGATGGTTGCATAGAAATCAGATACCACACTCCTGCTGACGAGGCCCAAAGAAAGTTATAGTGGATGGTAGGAGGGACACAATACTGCAACAGCAATCTACTTGAACATCTACTTTAATAGCACGTTCAAACACATTTGTATTATATTCTTCACTTAGATCACTGCCGTGGTAGTCCTTATTACAAGAACACTTCCCAGAGCTCATAAGTAAAAGGAAGTGGTAGGAGTAAAAGGGCTTGGCTGCAACAGCCTTACAAAAAGTACAGTTATGTAAGAACTCACCATGAAAGTAGGTGTTTGAACTCCACACTGCTGCAATAGTCTTTGGCTATTTTTGGTTGTTTCCTGTTAAGGAAGCAAAAAAGGCCTGCTTCAAAAGCTCGGTCTCCCTCTCATATGTTCCATCTGGCTGCTGATTAGCCAGCACCAAACAGATAATAAGCAGCCAGAAGGAAGTGACTTCAGGAATTTCTTGCCCATAAAAATAAATAGGAAGCATCGTCATTCCCGAAAAAACAATCGGATATAAACAAAAAAGCATTTTATATCCCCAAAAAACAACAATTATGTATAGGAAAGAAAAGGGGGTGGCGACTACTGTAGCAGTATGGAATTCAAACCTCTACTGTTATGGTAAGTTCTTACACAGCTCTGTTATGTCCATCATTTCCACTGCTGCGTTGCTTTTGGCTATTTGAGTTGATTACCAAAGCTTATCCAACCCGAGAGGAGTTGGCATAAAGATTTCAGGAGATGGAGAATGGTCCTTGCAAAGTTAGTTCTGGACCTGTAAAAGGAATCCGGTTTGTAATCCTTTGTACATGCATGTACAAAGGACCAAGTAGCTGCCACTAAAATGCTTAAGTTTACCCCTTCCCAGGATGCCATTGCAGAGGATAAGGCTCTGTACAGTGAGCCTTGATACTACCTAGAACCAATTTACTATGGTGGGAATAACAAAAAAAAAAATAGATGAGAACTACCATCTAGAACTAGTCTGTTTTGAGACAGGTTTTCCTATCTTATTCCCACCATAAGAAATAAACAGTTGATCAGCTTTTCTAAAAACTTAGTTCTGTCAAGACACCACAAGAACTCTCTATGTAAATCAAGAATAAATAGCTTTTTTCTCTTCCTGGTTTTGAGGTTCTGGGTAAAATACTAGAAGATTGAGGGCCTGATTCAAAGCAAGCTCCGAGACTATTCTGGGTATAAATGAGGGAATTGTTCTGAAAATAACTCTGTCCTTGTGGAATACCAGTCAGGGTTTACCCACCATGACAGCTTGCAACTCAGATACCCTTCATACATGTCAAAGCAATAAGAAGTTTTCCAAGTAATGAATAGTAAATCTGCCACAACAGTGTTTTCAAATGGAGATATTAGTTTTTCCAACACAAAGTTAAGGTCCAAAGCAATGGCCTTCTCCATTCTAGGTGGCCTTATGTGTACCCCGATGACAAATAGTTTAATCAAGAAAGTACAACTGTGTAAGATCTTACCATAACAGAAGATGTCTTTATCTTCACTGTTTTGGTATTTATTACAATAGAGAGATATGCCAAAGGAAGCCCGATGTCCAGCCACTACCAAAGACTTTAGGTTGCTTTAAGGTACACCATATATCACACTTGTGCTAACTGCATAAAATGCAGGGCGTAAAGGTAATGTCTGGACATACCAGCCTCAGAATTGACAGCCCCAGTAGGGCCAGTCCAAGGAGTAGAGCGGTAAACAATGCATCCAGAAGAAAAAGGACCAAGGGGAGGAGGGAGGGAGTGAATACTGCAACAGTGAAGAGAAGGACATCTACTGTTATGGTAAGATCTTACACAACTGTGGTATGTCCTTCCATTTCACTGTTGCAGAATTCATTACAACAGGGAAAGTGCAAAAGCACAGGAAGAAGGGAGGGGGAAGGACCAGCAGAGCTCTCTAGAAACCCATGAAGGATGGCTCTAGCAAAACAAGTTCTAGCTCTGGGAAATTTCATCCAACTTGTAGTGCTTGGTAAATGTATGCACAGAAGTCCAGGTAGCTGCCTCAAGAATGGAGTCAATATCCAAACCCTTGAAAAAGGCACCAGAAGAAGCCACAGTTTTAGCAGAATGAGCCTTTACAGAAGAAGGAATGCTCTTACCATGAAAGGAATAACAAAAATAAATGGCTTTAGAAATCTGAGAAGAAATAGTTTGCTTGTACACAGCCAATCCTAAAGACCTAGGATGAAAAGAAACAAAGAGCTGATCAGATTTATAAAAAGATTTAGTCTTATCCAAATAAAATATGAGTCTTCTATGCACATCCAATGTGTGCAGCACCTTCTCACTGGCAGACTGCAGAGAATGGAAAAAAAGTGGGCAAATGAACAGACCAATTAAGAGACAACTCATTCACCACCTTGGGCATAAAAAGGATTAATATGAAGGGACACCCTGTCCTTATGGAACCCTAAAAAAGGAGGGCAAGCCATAAGGGCTTGTAGCTCAGACACCTGTCTGGCAGAAGTAAAGCTAACAAAAGTACAGAATTCCAAGAACAATGCTGTAAGGAAAGGCAATCCATAAGGGTTTGTAGCTCAGACACCTGCCTGGCAGAAGTAAAGGTAACAAAAGTGCAGTCTTCCAAGAACAATGCTGTAAGGAAGCTGAAGCAGCAGGCTCAAAAGGAGCCTGGGTCAACTTTTCTAAAACAAAATTAAGATCCTGGGGAGGAGGGGCAGACTTCTTGTAAGGCCCAATATAAAAGATGCCTTTAAGAAATTGTTTAGCTTCAAATCTAGAAGCTAAAGGAAGTGATAATGGCAGACAAGCAGAGATAGTTAAGTGGGCCTTCACAGAAGAATAAGCCAACCTAGCATTGAAATGTTCACACAGATACGACAGAATCAAAGGAACATCCAAAGAAAGTGGATCCACGTTAGAATAAAAGACACCAAACAGAAAACCTCCTCATTTAGATAAGTAAGATTTCCTGGCCTCCTGCAAGACCCTAAGCACACATCCTCAGAAAAAAGGTGCCTATGTGGAATCAAAATACTATCACCTACAGTGTCAGTTGAAGAATGGACAGGTGGGGATGGATGAGAGATCCCTTGTCTTGTGTGAGTGGGAACACCCTGTGAGGTAACTTGCGATGACTGCCATTGGCTAAACGCAGAAGACGGAACCAATATGGTCTTGACCAAAAGGGAGTCACCAACATGAGTTTGGGAGCATCCTGTTTTATTCTGAACAGGACTTTTGGAATGAAGATAAGGGGAAGAAAGGCATAAAGAAACATCCCCTTCCAAGATAAAGAGAGGACATACACCTTTCAAACCAGAGGACCTAGGACTCTGGCAGAAAAGAGAGGAAGCTGTCTATTCTGAGGGGAGGCAAAAAGATTCATTTGAGGAGTACCACACTGGTGGACAATATCCAGAAATACATTCTTGAGAAGCATTCATGAAATCGAGTTATGGACCTGCTCAGAGAGTCTGCCACAATGTTTTGACCTCAGGGAATGTAAACTGCCTGAAATGTCACTTGATACTGGATAGCAAGTTCCCACACTAGCAGTGCCAACCAGCAAGAAGATAAGACCTTGTCCCTCCAGTTTGTTGACATACCCAATCACTGTGGTATTGTCTGTAAACACCTGGGGAGAAGAGAGGATGAAGGGCCTGAAGAGCCAGCAGAAGAGCTCTCATTTCTTTGATGCTCATGTGGTCTTTTTGTTGATGACGTGACCAGACTACATGTACGTTTTGGGACACCAAGGTTGCTCCCCATTCCACATCTGAAGAATCTGTGAACAGCTCCTGAGGGAAGAAATGGTTGAACAGGGAACCCTGGACTAACAGTCAACTGCGGAAACCATCAATGAAGTTCCAGCTTGAGACATGGAAGAAGAGGAACTAAGAAATCAAGGGGATGAGAATGCTGCAGCTAAAATGACGTTAGAAACCACTGAAGTTTTCTCATGTGGAGCTTGGCAAATGGAAGCACAGGAATGGTGGAGACTTTGAACCTAAGAGCTCTCAAAAATTCCCTGGCTGTTACTGAAACCAAAGTAAGAAGGGACTGAAAGAAAGAAATGAAAGTTAGGACCTTGGGAGGAGGCATGGATGCGAGCAGTGGAACAATCTGGATCCTGCACCCCAAAAAGTAATGATCCTGTTAAGGAGTCAGAAACGATTTTTTGAAATCCATAGTGAACCCTAGGCTCTGCAGAAGGGAGACAACAAAATTAAGATTTTGCAGCAATATCTCTAGAGAGGATACCTGAGACAGGAGGTTTTCCAAGTAGAGAAAACTTAGATCCCCTTTAGCCTGCAAAAAACAATCACAGGACTGACACACTGGGTGAATACCTTTGGGGCAGTAGAAAGACCATAAGGCAAAGCAGAGAACTGAAAATGCCAGGAAGCAACAGAGAAATGTAAAAACTTCCTGAAAAGTGAATGAATGGGGATATGAAAGTAAGCATCCTGGAGGTCCAGATACACTAGCAAAGCCCGAGGAAGCAGCAGAAAGAACAAGGTTTGAAGGGACAACATTCGAAAGGAAGGGACCTTCACAAAGGTGTTTAGGTGACAGAGGTCTACAACAGGTCTCCAAGTGCCCTCTTTCTTGGGAACCAAGAACATTCTGGAGTAGAAAGTCAAAAGATCCTGAAGCACCGCTGGAAAGAAGGCCAACTTCTCCCGAGGGTGATGAGGAATGCCCATAAAAGGGGGAAGAGATTTCCACAGCATGAAATACCCTAGGCAGATAATGGACAGAACCCAGGAATCCTGAGTAATCTTTAACCAGACAGGAAGGGATAGGGAAAGATGAAGTGAAAGAGGAATGTGGCTGAGAATAAAAGGATAGTCAGAAAGCACCTGGTTTGCCAGGAAAAGTAGAGCACTGTGTCACAGTAGTCTGGGTAGCTTTAGCAGGAGGAGCCTGCTTCCCACCTTTTTTACCCTAGGGGAGGGTGAGACTGCCTATGAACAGAGACCAGCTTATAGGGTAATTTCTCTGAAATTTGGGCACAGGAGAAATGAAAACATGTTTAATTCCTGCAAAGCCTTGCCCTTATCATGAAGAGACTTAAACAAATCAGCAGCAGCTTCACCAAACAAGTGTTGTTTGTTTAGAGAAGCATCCATCAACGTATCCTTAATATCATCAGCAAAGGTTGAAGCCGAAGCCAGGAATATCTCCTCATTACAGAACCAAAAGCAGAAGCTCTAGTCTAGAAGAAGCTTCTGCTGCCTCATAACTACACTTAAAAGAATGGCGAGCCAACTGGGAATAAATAATTAACTGACAGGCTAGAGAAGAAGAGCCAAAATACATCTGGACATATAGATCTGATAACTGACAGCCCTAAAAGCCAAGGTAACAGAGGTATAAACCTTCTTACCTAGCCTTTCCACAGTTCTGCCATCTTTACCAGAAGTAAGTAGCTTAGTAGAAGATAGCAACTGAGATAGCTTGTCAGATGCCACAGACACCACTGAGGGGTCAGCAGAAGGATACCTATAGAGAAATTTGCAGTCCTCAAGGCATCCTATAAAACTTATCAGGTTTCTTGGGGGGGGGGTGCAGAAGGCTAAGAATCTAGAGCCTTAGATGCAGTAGAAAAGGCATCCAACAATGCAGCCAAAACAAGAGGAGAAGCAGAAGGTCAAGGAGACACCATTTGCAAAAGCTCGTAGTACTTCTTATGAACCTCAGAAACCTGAGCACAATCCCATTTAAAGAACTCTTATCATTCTAGAGATTTTGTCTCCAAAAGAAATGCCCTCAAAAGGAATGTCAGGGCTTGCAGACTCCTCTTCCTCAGAGAGGGAATCTAAGATGAATAAGCAAGGAATTCTTCATCTGAATTCACCTCCTCAGATGATGGTCTTTTAAGGAGAGTAGAGGATCAAGGAGGGGCAGGAAAAGAAACTCAATGAGGAGGTTTCAAAACCATAAGGGCGTTAAACAATCCCTGAGTAAAACTCTGCCATTTACTCTGAAGGTGCCCCTGAAATCACAGACACTCAGGTTAAAACAGCTCTCTCCAAAGCCAAAAACACAGCATCAATGGAACCGGACGGTGTCCCAGGCTGCGTCCTACATGAACTCAAAGCCTAAACACACTGTTTAAACTCAGCCTCTCCACAGGCTATGTGCCCACAGAGTGGCACACAGCAATGGTTATTCCACTCCACAAAGGTGGAGCCACAACGGACCCCAGGAACTATCGCCCTACAAGCCTGACTAGCTTGGTCTGCACAGCTATGGAGTGCGTCATCATGGATCTCATTAACAGAGACATTGGAAACATCCAAACACTGGACCATACCCAGTTCGGCTTTATTAAGGGCAGATCAAGCCTCCTAAACCTGGTGGACTTCTTTGAGACAGTTACCAAGGCTATAGACGAGGGAAAGGTGTTCCACACAGCCTATCTAGATGTTGCAAAGGCCTTTGACACCATTCCCCACTCAGGTATTATAGACAAGCTCACCAGACTGAACATAAACCCCTACGTCAGGAGATGGGTTGCCAACTGGCTCACGGACAGAACCCACATGGTAAGAGTTGCGGGAGCTAGGTCTGACTCTAGGCCGGTTACAAGAGGCGTTCCCCAGGGCTCAGTCCTAGGACCCCTCCTGTTTGGCATATACTTCTCAGAGGTACAGGCAAGCACAGGAGGACTATGGCTGACCAAGTTTGCAGACAACTGCAAACTAGGGGCTATAACTGACTCTCTGGCTGACACAGACATCCTCCAAAAGGGTCTCACTGAGACAGATACCTGGTGTAAAAAGCATGGCTTCAAGCTAAATGCCAAAAAGTGCATACTCATCCCCTTTGGAAAAAACAAATTACCCATAAACTACCACATAGGTGGTAGCCCCCTAAATACAGAAGATGTAATAAGGGATCTGCATCCAGATCGAAAGAGGTCATTGGGCCTCTCTATGCATTACTCATCACACCCATCATAGAGTACAATGCCCCATTTGGAATGCAGCTTACAAGACACCTGCAACAACTGGAAAGACCACAGAAGTACCTCACCAAGAGGATCACTGGCCTCAAGCAGATGCCCTATGCAGCTCGAATGAAGAAACTCCAGCTGTACTCGGTTGCATACCACCTACTCAGAGGTGATCTCTGCCTGACATACAAGGCCATGTCCAACCCAGAATTGATGGACATGCTCCACCTAAAGAAAACCATATCCCCTTGAGCCACATGCTCCAGGGATCTAAACCTCACCACAACAATAAATAGGACGTGCTGGAGGGATAGATTCCTGTCCCAGAGACTTCCCATGCTCTGGATCAAGATTCCAATCTACATTAGGCAGAGCTCCTCGCTAACCATCGTCAAGAGAAACCTTGACAAGTGAATGGGAAACAAAAAATTTACCCCCAGGGATCACTTCAATGGCTTTGCTGGACAGAGGCACAGGGAACTAATCTGAGGCAGCGGCAAAAGCCAACACATTCTGGCTAGGCTTATAAATGCCTTCGGGCAGATAGCCTAGTACCTACCTATAAACCTATGAACCTATAAGGTCCTTAGCAGTTGGAGAAATGTGCTTTGTTTTTTTGTTTCTTTTTCAAAGGGATGTCCGTATTGTAAAATTTAGATGAATCAGACCCTGGATGGCATTCAATAATTGCAGTCAGATCTCCCTCTCTAACCAGAATCTGAGGAACAACCCTAGACCCTTCGGAAATAATCAGCCAGGGTTCCCTCAGAACACCTGAAGCGGACATCTACAAGGCCTCTAGGGATATGCGAGAGGTTGAAATTATTGCGGCACAGGACCAGTGGAGCCAGGCAATCCTTCGGGCTTTCACTGCCCTCAGGAGCGATGTCTGGTGGAGAGAATCGGACCTAGATCTCTTGGTCTTTTTCTTCACAGACGGCTGACACTCGGAGCAGGAAGTTCCTTCCATGGTGTCTTTCTCTAAAAGCTTAAGACATTGGTTCTCCATGTGCAAGGCAAGAGAGGAAAGCCAACTATGGAGAGTCTTTGGAATGAAAGCCTGACAAACAGAACAGGATGTACAGTCATGAGAAGTGCCAAGACAAAATAAGCATTACTTGTCATGATCTTTATGGGGAATCTTTCTCCCACACTGGCATTTACCCTTTCTAGATGACATGATATATGTGGGAGGGTGGCCTAATGGTTAAGGTGTTTGCCTTACAAACACAGGGTGCAGGGTTTGAGTCTCACAAGGGATAATTGGTTAGGCTTAAAATGACTCGCAAGGGCAGTTAGCTTAGTACTAATCTATGAACCTATGAACTCCACAAGCAATGCACAAAAAGAAAAAAAGATAAGTGCAAAAACTCCCAATGCGGTACTTATCTGAAACGGCTTGGTGAACCAGCAAATGAAGCAGGTGTTCAGACCAGTGATCAAAAGATGGCATTTGGAATGGCAGCAAAGAAGTTCTGAGGATAGTATGTCTTGGATGTCACCTTTATGCCCTACACTTTACGCAGGGGGCATACATGTGAGGTACAGCGTACCTTAAAGCAACCTAAAGGCCTTGGTATACTGACTGGACATCAGACTTCCCTTAGCAGGGGATCTCCCTATTGTAATGAATATTGCAACACTGAAATGGAAGGACAGCAAAGAGATTAGGGCTTGAGTTGTGGGAGGATATGCTGAAATGGCCATAAGATGAACCTTGGTACATGAAAAAGATACGCTAGAGGATAGTAACTCATACAACTATTTGAGAACCAGTGGTACATAATCCATATTAGGGCCCTGGTTTTTGGCTAGGCACTAACTAGAAAATATTTTCCACTTGCCAATATAATTTCCTTGTAGCAGGTTTTCTAGCCTCCCTAAGTACCTGCTGCACATTCTCATGAAAGAGATGCCTAAAAGGTATCAGAATTGAGCCATCTAGGCAGTCAGTTGTAGTAATTTGAGACTGGGTTGCAACAAAAACCCCTGGTCTTATGTGAGTAGATCCAATCCGTGAGGAAGCTTGTAGTAATTTCCATGGCCAATTCCATAAGAAGGGAAAAAGTACTGTTGTACGAGTCCTACTTACCTGTAACAGTAGATATTCATAGAACACACTGCCTTACTGACATATGGGTCGTAGTGCTCTACTACCGTATGTCTGGCAGTCTATCAAAGATCAGAATCCCTCCCACTGCCTGTCTGTGGGTGTGATGAACCAATCATTCGGCAGTACAGGGAATACTTTTCAGACGGACAGACAAGATCTTTGCATTCTTCTATATTCCATCAGGAACAGAAGATAGAAAAGTACAGTTTTGTACCTACCATAAATGTAGATGTTCGAGTGTACACCCTGCTGCAGTCATCACACTTGGGTTATCCTGTCGTTAGGCGGTCCCGCAGTCGGCCTGAATTCCAAAGTCTTGGTCCGGCATTGGTTGCTGTCGCTTCTTCCCTGATGTCAGTGCGCCAGGGGTATATATGATGCATCCAACGCCATTTTCTTCAGTTTTTCTTGCCCCAGATGTCAGGTGCCCCCAAAAAGGTGGTCAGTAATTAGTACCAATCTAAAACGTTTAGCACAAACAAAACATCCCTCCAGCTATAAGCAAATACATCACAAAGGTAGTATCAGTGCACTGTAAGGTTTTAGTTAGTTAGGTCAGAGGGGATGGAGGGAGGGTAACCGGGACTGCAGCAGGGTATACACTCGAACATCTACATTTATGGTAGGTACAAAACTGTACTATGTTCATCATGTTACCCTGCTGCAGTCATCACACTTGGGTAGAATCCCAAAGCTAAAGACGGGAGGTGGAGTCAAACAGGGTTAGAGGAGGCTAGAAGGCCCTGCAGAACTGCAGTGGCGAAGCTAGCTCTAGTCTTAGAGTAAAGTGGTAAGTAGTAGTGTTTGGTGAAGGTGTGTACTGAACTCCAAGTTGCAGCTTCCAAAATATCCTTGGTTGGCACCCCCCTGAGGAAGGCTGTAGATGTAGTTGCTGCCCGGGTAGAGTGGGGCCTTATGGTAGCAGGAACTGGTTTTCCATGATGGGTGTAGCAAAAACAAATGCAATGTCCTATCCATTTGGAAATGGTCTGTTTTGATATGGCCTTCCCTTGTGAAGCTGCAGCATAGGATACAAAGAGCTGGTCAGATTTTCTGAAAACCTTAGTTTTATCCAAGTAGTAACGTAGTTGCCTGTGAATGTCCAAGGAGTGCGGGAGTCTTTCTCCTTTGTTCTGTGGATTTGGAAAGAAGGTGGGTAAGTGGATGGTTCAATTTAGAGCCACACTGGATACCACCTTAGGCATAAAGGAGGGATTAGTTCGTAGAGAAACTCTGTCTTGATGGAAAATGAGGAAAGGCTCTACTGCCATTAGTGCCTGAAGCTCTGAGACTCTTCTGGCTTAAGTTATTGCTAGCAGCAGGGCAGTCTTCCATGATATAAACTTTAAGTCAGCAGAGAAAGCTGGTTCAAAAGGAGGTAGCGTAAGTTTTTCCAGAACAAAGTTGAGGTCCCAGGTTGGTGTAGGTGCTCTCCTGGGGGGCCTAATGTTTTTGGCCCCTCTAAGAAACTGCCTTAGAAGCGGATGTGAAAATAAGGGAGGATCCGTGTTGTAGTGGGCTGAAATAGCTGAGGCGTGGATTTTAATCGATGAAAAAGAAAGTCCTTTGCACAACATCTCAGTTAAATACTGTAGAATCTGAGGTTTGAGGAAGAGGAGATGGCTGGTTGCTTAGGTGATTTGCCATGAAGCCAAATTTAAGGTTTTGAGCTGGCTGTGTAGAATCTGATTGTCTTGCTGTGTGAGCAAATGAGCAATTTGTGGTGAAATCCAAGGTGGGCCCCTGGGCCATATTCCTTAGTAGTGGGTACCAGTGCTGGCGTGGCCTGTCTGGGGCTATGAGTATCATTCTGGGTCTCTCCTTCCTGACTTTCAGCAGCACCTTTGTGAGAAGGGGCAATGGAGGGAAGGCATATACTGTCAGGTTTTTCCAAATGAATGAGAGTGCGTCCACTTTCCAAGCTTGATGGTGAAGCGTCCTTGTACAAAATTTTGTTATCTGATAGTTTTGGGGGCTGGCAAACAGGTCTATGTTTGGGTGGTTCCATTTTTGAGTTATCATTGCAAATACTTCTGGATCCAGTTTCCACTCGTGGGGATCCATGATGTTTCTGCTGAGGTCATCTGCCAATGTGTTCTTTTTTCCTGGCAGGAATTGAGCTTGTAGCTGAACTTGGTAAGCCAGTGCTGTGTTCCATAAGGTCATTGCTTGCCTGCATAGAGGGTAGGAGTGTGTACCCTCTTGTTTGTTTATGTACCACATTACTGTGGTGTTGTCCGTCCTTATTGTAAGCTCTCCTGGATGCAAGAGGTCCTTGAAGGCTGTCAGGGCATTCTGTACAGCTAGCATTTCTTTTTGATTGATGTGCAGATTCCTTTGATCTGCAGTCCATATGCCTTAAACGCACTGTCCTGCCATGTGTGCCCCCCAGGCATAGTCCGATGCATCTGTTGTCATAGTTTGCCTGGTTGGGGGCAAGGTGAAAGGCTGACCCTTGTTGAGGTGGCATGCCTGTGACCACCATAGAAACTCTTGTTGAAGGCAAGGAATGAGAGATATCATTGTGTCCAAGCTATGGCTGTGTTGAGACCATACGCTTTTTAGGTACCACTGTAATTTCCTCATATGCAGCTTTGCAAATGGTATCAGTAGTATGCAAGGTGCCATGAAGTCCAAGGCCTGCAGAATTTTTCTTGCAGGGAGTTGGGTCTTTGTTGCCATTGTTTTGAAATATTGAGTCAGTTGTAGTTGTTTGTCTGGCATCAGATAAGCCATCTGGGCCATTGTATTCAAGCTGGCACCCAGGAATGTCATATTTTGTGAGGGTACTAGTTTTGATTTCTTTTTATTTACTGTGTACCCTAGGCAACTTAGAAGGTGTTTTACAAAAGCCAGATGTTGTAAGAGGATGTCCTTGCTTTCTGCTTGGATGAGGCAGTCGTCCAGGTATGGGTATATTTGAATTCCTCTTTGTCTGCAGTATGCAATTACTGGTGCCAGGCATTTTGTGAAAACCCTGGGTGCAGTGGATAAGCCAAAGGGCAGTGCACAGAAGTGGTAATGGGTTGAACCTGCAATGAAACGGAGGTATCTTCTGCAATTTTGTCTGATAGGGACATGCAGGTATGCCTCCTTGAGGTCCAACGTTACTAGCCATGCTTTCTTGCCCAACATGGGAAGAAGCTGCTGTAGTGTTAGCATCTTGAATTTGGGTACTTGTAAGAAGGTGTTTAGAATGGAAAGGTCCAGAATTGGTCTCCAAGCATTGTCCTTTCTGGGGACTAGAAAGAGTCTTGAGTAAAATCCTTGGCCTTGCTCCCATGTAGGTACCAGTTGAATGGCTCTCATGTCCATAAGAGCTGTAATTTGTTTTTGTGCCTCTGCCCATTGATTTTGTGGCAGGTTTGGCATTCCTGTTATCGTTGGCAAGGTGTGGAAATGGAATCTGTATCCTTGTGAAATAATGTCTAGGACCCATTTGTCCTTTGTGACGATGTGCCAGTTGTCTGAAAAAAGTGCTAATTTTCCTCCCAAGGGAGCTGCCAAGAGAGTTTTGCTTGGCCATATGAGGTTTAAGTCATTGTGTTTGCCTTCTAGTAGTTTGGGGCCAGTCTTCTCCTCCCTTCTGTGTTGCAGTGCCCCATTCTCGAGGGTTGTAGTGGATTTGTGGTTGTCCTCTGCCTTTTGGGCATCTGTATTTACCCCTCTGAGGTCTGTCAGTAGCTGGAAAGGACCAATTTTTTGTTGGCCAATTTCTGCTGAAGCAAGGGGGCTGAACCTGTAAGAAATATTTGACCATCTGCATAGATTTTGCCTTATCCTCCATTTTCTTTAAGACTTCTTCTGCTTTAACTCCAAATAGGACATCCTGCTGTAAGGGAACATCTAGTAACTTTGCTTTAACATGATCAGGCAGAGTTTGTTCCTTTAACCAAGCATGCCTACGTATAACAGACCCAGTAACAGCTGCTCTACAGGAAGCTTCTAAGGAATCAAATCCACATTGTAAAGTATGTTTGCCCACCTGTTCAGCTGCATGCAACAGATCCTGCATTTCCTTCAGTTCAGACTGTTGAGGGTGTGTGCTCATCTTTTGTTTTATTTGAGACATTAGAAATTGCTGGTATTTTAGCATGTGAAATTGACAATTTAGTGCTCTCATAGCTAGAGTGGCTGAGGTGTAAACCTTCTTCCCCCACCTGTCTAGTGCTCTGGATTCCCTTTCAGTGGGCACAGGATTTTTTGCCATAGAAGCCTTAGCCCCTCTGGGACCCTGGGAGATAGTCTCTGGGTCAGCAACAGGGCTTTGATAAAGGAATTTGTGGGAGTCAGGCACTCTATAATATCTGTCTGGTTTGGCTGGAACAGGAGGCAAAGAATCTGGATTTAAATATCATCCACAATGTCTAAAACTGGGGGGATAGCAAGTGGTCTGTGCTGGGGGAGTAAAAGAAACTCTCTGATCCTTTTCTTTGAGTCAGAGTAGTCCTGACCTTCCCAGTGAAAATGTTCCCTCATAGTATGTAAAGTTTCCCCAAAGGAGTAGTCTTCAGGGGGAAAAGCTGAGGGAATAGAATCCTCAGCATCAGAATCTTCATAAGGGAAAAAGGAGTAATCTTGGTCCTCAGAGGAGCAAGACACTTGATCAGAGGAGGCATAATCTTCCTATTGCCTAGACCTTTTGGCGGGTGGGGGTTGGGAACCCCTGATTAAAGAGATCAAATCTTCAGCCATTTTAAGCATCTGTTTCTTAGGCATGGGACCTTGAACTGGAGACTGAAGTGCAGTATTTTTTGGTTTATGAGGAGTCTTAAGCTTAGGATATGTTTTTATGGTGAGCGTCGTCGGTCTGAAGACACCTTCAGAAACCAAAGGTGTTCATGCAGCACCGGCTTCTCTTTCTGCAATGTCATCGGTAGGGCCTAAAGAAAATGGCTGCGTCGGCCTAGAACTCTCTACCATAGGATCTGAAGCGGTCTCAGGTTCCAATTCTGCGGTAGCCAGGGGCTGCGTAGGCGCCTCACTGAAAACCAGTGAACCAGAGACCGGCCCAACCGAGGCCTCGGAGTCTGGCTTGGGACTAGGCTGCCTGTCCTTATCTTTGCATTTTTTGTGCACGCCGGTAGTTGGTTGCTCCGATGGCATAGTGTAATTAAGTTTTCTACCGAAGTAGTGTCGTGCGAAATCAAAGCGTCGTTTTATAGTTCGCTTATTGAACCTAGCACAAAAGCGACAACCAGTGACATCGTGGTCTGGGCCTAGGCAAGGTATACAATAAGAATGAAAATCCTTATGAGGTATTTGCTTCCCACAAGAAATACAATTGTTAACTTTTTCTGACATCGGTCTGAGGCAAGAAAAGTTTGCCCAATGGGGTACTTAGCTTTATTGAAGACTTCGGATCTGAAATTCGACTTCAAAAATCTCAGGAGTCGGCCGACTGGCACTTGCGAACTGCTTCTGCTTCGGGCACCGCGCGGCAAGAAAGACGGAAGAAAATGGCGTCGGATGCATCATATATACCCCTGGCGCACTGACGTCAGGGAAGAAGCGACAGCAACCGACACCGGACCAAGACTTTGGAATTCAGGCCGACTGCGGGACCGCCTGACAACAGGATAACCCAAGTGTGATGACTGCAGCAGGGTAACACGATGAACATTGTAAGTTTTGTGACACCTACTGTTCCAAACAAAAACACACACATACACACACAAAACAATAAAGGCCACTGAGGATAATTCAATGGCAACTCCAATACCCAACTATGTACACTCAAAAAAGAGGGATAGTGGGTGGGTACTGCTAGTAAGGCAGTGTGGGATGGTGGGTGGGTACAGCTGATAAGGCAGTGTGTGTTCTACCACCATCTACTGTTGCAGGCAAGTAGGACTTACTTAACTGTACTATGTTCAATACACATACCTTACTGGCATATGAGAAGATTCCCAAAGCTTACTCAACCTGGTAGGATGAAGGATAATGGTCCAGCAACCCCTGGAAAACGGTCCTAGCGAAGGCCGCTCTGGATTTAAAAAAGGCATCCAGCTTGTAGTGCTTTGTAAAGGTATGGAGAGAGGATCATGTTGCAGCATCTAGAATACATCTAGAGTCTACTCTTTTCCAATATGCCACAGAACAGGAAAAGGCCCTGATGGCATACACCTTTAGTTTGTTGAATTTGCCTTGGAATGGTAGGTGTAACAACAAACAATACCAGTGGACAGTCAATAAGCAATGGTTTGCCTGAAGACAGGCTGACCCTTCTTAGTTACTGTACAGGAAGTAAAAAGCCTTTCAGCTTTCCTGAAGGGTATCATTCTGTCAATATAGTACCGGAGCTGCCAGTCTGCATCCAAGGTATGACGCATCTTCTCTCCCTTTTTATTAGGTTCTGGAAAGAACATAAGAGATTAACAGACTGATTGAGAAGGAATTCTGTGACCCCTTTTGGCATTAAATAGGGGTTAGTGCGCAACACAACTCTATCCCTGTCAGTTGGATTAGAGGATTAAGGAGCAGTCAATGAGCAGTTTCCTGTGGTCCAAAGGTGCAAGGTTGGATTCTCTCAGCTTCCGTTGTCTTACTGTGACTCTGCAAGTCACTTAACCAGACACCACTCCCAGACAGAGTGTGAAAAAGGTCTACTGAGATTAGTGCTCTACCCTGAAAAAACAAATACAATTTAAAAAAATAAATAAAAATAAAATAAAAATCCCTAGGGAAAATCAGGTAAGGTTATCCCACTATAAGAGCATGCAGCGCAGATGCTCACACTGCAGATATTAGAGCACCCAGGTTAAGAACTTCAGATCAGCTTGAGCTGCCAGTTCGAAAGGTGGTAAGGTAAATTTTTCCAGAACATAGCTGAGATCCCACGAAGAAGGACTCTGCTTGTGAGGAGGGCCTCATGCAATACTCTCTTCATGAACTGTTTAACCAAATCAGAAGTAGAAGGATGGGTTATCCATTGGCAGACAAGCAGAGACAGCCACTAAATGCACCATAATGGACACATATGATAAGCCATCATGAAGTAGCTCACACAAATATTTCAAGACCAGAGGGATAATAAACTTGAGGGACCCACTGTTCCCATTTAGGAAAACTTAGAAAACCTCTTCCATTTGTAAACATAAGATTTTCTAGTAGCAGGTTTTCTAACCTCCTTTAACACCTTCTGCACATCCTCATGAAACAAGTACCTAAACAGGAGACTGAGTCATCCAGAATGTCAGTTGTAGTTGCTCCAAACTGGGGTGCATCAGTTGGACCTGAAATTGTGTGAGCAAATTCAGTGTGTGAAGAAGTCTGGGGTAATTGCCCTTGGCTAATACCATTAGAAGGGAGAACCAAGACTGCCTAGGCCAATAGAAGGTCACTGCAATGATCTTTGGCATTTCTTTTTAAACCATCAGAAGTACCTTGTGAATCTGTGGAAAGGATGGAAATGCATACAGGAACATTTCTGTCCAAGGGAATGAGAATGCATCAGTCCCACAAACACGGCTTCTAGAATGTCTGGAACAGAATTTCTCCGGCTGTCTGTTTTGAAAGGAGGTGAGCAAATCTATTTGAGGCATTCCCCACATCTGGACTAGATCGTGGAACACCACTGTCTTGAGCCACTTGTGTGGGTCTACCCAGGATCTGTTTAGTCTGTCTGCCACACCAGTTTTGCTCTGATGGGATATATAATGCCTTAGGAGTCAGAGAATGCTGTAAAGCCTTTGTGATGTTTGTATTATACTAACTTACCTTTAATTTCTCTATAAACTGGCTAAAATTTCTCAATTAAATTATTATCATATAACTTGTGTCTATTTTTAACCAATGTTTTCATATTATGTCTAATTTCATATAATTAAACCGTATTTTTTGTGTTATTTTTAAAGACTGCAAAATTATCTTTCTTAAAATGCCGTGTAATACACTGAAGGTTTTTCCCTGGGCCTCTGCTGAAAATGGGGTCCTACCCTGTCAGATTTTCCTGGTAATGAAATGTCAATCAATTAGTAAATAAAAAAAAACACCTCCCAGGCCATCATTGCCAAAAAGCACAGAGGGTATGGCCTTGCACTCTTGCTTGTTGGGGTACCACTTCACTCTAGTGTTGACCATAACCACAAGAGGACCCAGAGTCCATAAGTGCTGAAGGACTTTTAAGGCATCTATTACTGCCAGCATTTTCTTGATATTGATGCACTTCCATGCATCCTTGAGCCCCCAAGTGTCCTGAACTTGAACTTTCACTGACAACGTTCCCCAAGCAAAATCGAACAAATCTGTATGGACAAACTGCAGGAGCAGATGGGAAGAAGGGGAATCTTGGACTGATACTCACCTATGCTCTCCATCACTGCTACTCTTGTCTGATGAAGGGTGGCAACGGCAACTAGGACTCCAAGGAATTTAGGTGCTGGATCCAAAAATTTCATACCCATCACTGAATACTCCTCATGTGAAGATTGGCCAGTGGTATCATGAGACTCATGGATGCATTCAGCCCTAGAAGTTTCTGGACTTTTCTTGCAGAGGTAACGTTCCTCCTGGAAAATTCCTGAACCACAAATGGGTAAGACAACAGCAGCAACAGATTCTCTAACCTTGACTTCGCCTACACCTAAAGATTTTCTTTCTCCTGTACCTGAACCAGGCAATGATACATCTCCAGAAGACATGTCTGACCCTTGTGTCATGCACAGCTGTGGTAACACCACCACCCCCGGAAGACCTGGAGGCAAAAGAAGGCAAGTGGTCTGATAGCCTTCCCAAGGCTACAGCAAAGTCGCAAGCCATAGGCTGAGGCATATTTCTGACTTATTTCAATGTTTTAGATGCACAAGGGGTAGATTTTGTGTGTGGGGGGATATGGGTGGAGGCCACTGTATCAGAATCCATCAAGTTGGAGAACAAAAAGTAAAAAGATCAATACCAAATACTGTCTGCAAAGTCAGACCAGAAAGAAAGAAAGGACAAACTTCACTATACTCCCTCTAAACAGTAATCTGAAGTCTATTTCTGCAAGGATATTATTTTGTACAATGTTCTGAGTAAAATGGCATTAGTTTCAGTAACACAGTTCAAAGTATAAAAGTCCTCCACTTTTAATAAACAAAGGTTGGTTTCATCCCCAAATAATTAGAAACAGCACAAAACAGCCTAGACAAGGAATAAAGTATACATTTGTGAAAAATTCCTGTCAGAAATGTTTAATATACAAACTGCCCCAATCACCTCAAAGAATTATAAATCCAAAGATAAAACTTCAAAAACAGAGTTTTTCTGTCAAAACTTTCAAATGAAGCTTAAAATAAACAGTATAAATCTTAAATTGCAGGTAAACCCCAAGTACTTAGAATTTTTCCAATCAGAAAAAAATAAGCAAATCAACAGAATATATTACAGGCAGGGGGAGACAATAAAAACCCAAAGGTCTGCTATCTGCGCTTGGGAGTCCAAGAGATCCGGAGTAAGGAGCAGTCTTCCAAGAAGTCCTTCTCTTACTATGACACTAGAAAACTGAGAGAGTCCTTCTGTGGGTCTAAAAGGCAGTCGCTGTACTGCAAGGTGATTGGACCATCACATCCACAGATAGGCAGTGGGAGGGACTCTGAGCTTAGGTAGGTTGCCTGAGGAAGGGTAGCAGAGCACTACTACCCATATGCCAATAAGGCAGTGTGTTTGTTGAACATCTAGTGTTGCCTGGGCCACAGTGGAGTTACCATACCACAATGATATTTGAAGATACCCTCTGAATCTTAAGAATGACCTGTACATCAACAGAAAGGGTGGAAAAGCATCTGTTCCCTTGGTCTGCCTGTAATGAATCCTGAAACAAAATTTGGTTAGATGTTTGTTTTGAAAGGAGGTGAAAAGATTTACTTGAGGTGCTCCCGACATATGGATCAATCCTAGGAATACCATCTCTTGTAATTTCCAATAGTGAGGATATATCCTGGTCCTGCTCAACATGTCTGCCACTACATTTTTCCCTGATGGACTTTAAGATGCTTGGAGGGGCAAGGAATGCTGAAAAGCCACCTCCTAAGCTGTTACAGCTATCTAGCACAGAGGGAAAGAACAGGTATCCCTCTGCTAACTGACGTGCCACATCACTGTGGTGCTGTCTATACACATGTCCAAGGGTCCCTAAAACCCCAGATAAAAAGGGGATATTATAGCATGGATCATAGCTATTATTCCTTGGATATTGATATGCTTTGGCTTGCCTGGCATGCTCCACAGGTTGCAACTTTCTATCCTCATCAAAACTGCTCCCAAACTAAATTCTGAGGCATGTGCTGGTACAGACTGTGTTGGGAATTGAGGAGAAAAAATGGAGGTCTGCATTCTAATTATGTGCACTCTCCAGCCATGCACTTTCTTCTTGATAAGCCCCAAAACTGAAATCTGAAATTCCAAAGGATGACAATGTTGGGACTTCATGAACCTTAGAAACCTAATCCTGTATGATGAAGTCAAAGAGGTGTTTTGAATATGCATATGGAACGCCAGACAGGTGAGGAAGGAGACAATCCATGTCTAAGAGTTCTGACCTCCAACAAAAGACTATATAAAGATATGCAAATTGTCTAAACAAAAACATATGAGAATGCTCGAAATGCACAAGGGGCTGCTTCAGAGGCTAGGCACTTTGTGAATAGTCTTAGAGCACTGGATAACCCAAAGATATACAGAGAGGTGACAGTATGACCCACACACGGAGAATATGAGAAAGAAAATATCTAGAACTTGTCGTCTTCAGGCAAGTTCTTTCTTTGGAATCAAAACAAATCTGAAATAAATGCCTTTGCTCCTGTGGCCTAAAGGCATTGAATCGATTATTTTTAGGGTTAGCATCTGATTGCAAAGGGAAAGACTGAGGTCCTGTGTCTGGGACAGAGTTACAGATATAGAGGTAGGGGACTGGGAATGCAGGAAAAATCATTCTAAAGGTGTAGATTTTCCTCTTTTCTATAACGATCCATGTGTTTGTTAAAGTTGGTCCCCTCCTGCCATCCCTTCTTTGTGCCCTATTTCCCAGAAATAGTTATAGACAGTTTTAGTTAGTTTTTTGAAGGGTGTAGAGGATGTATACGAGTTTAACAGGGTACCTGAAAAAGTTTAACTTCCTGAACTAATTTGCCTCTTTCATATCATCTGAGGACCTGAGTAGCAAAAAACAAAAACAAAACACAATTTCTTCATCTAAAGCAGCATTCAAAATCTCAGATTTAACTTAATCTGCGAACCTTTGGTTACATACCCAGGCATACATCCTTAAGACAGTAGCAGTTGCAGTGGCCTTAGACACAGTATTTGTACAATCATACACACTCTTTAGGACATGTTTATAGACCTGATGAGTATTAGAAATAAGATTCAGAAATTATTTATCCCCTGAAAGTAGATTATTAGAGTATTCCCTCAAAAGTTCAGCACAAAGTAACTGCCTTCCACATATGGTCCCATTAAATGAGAATTCTAAAAGCCAAAGTGGCCGAAGAACAAATTCTCTATCCAACACTTTTACCTTCTTTATCCCCTGGAGAGGGGTTAGGATTCACCAAAAGAAATATTGCCAGCTGACACTGAGGCAGAAAGGAATGCAGGATCAGAACAAATGTAAGAAAACAAGAATTTGTTAGACTGGGAAACCCTATAAAGTCTATTTGCCCTTTCAGAAACTGAAGACTGTTAATCAGGGTTACTGCAGACAGCATTAAAGACATCCTCCAAGGACGTTAAAATAGGAGGAAAGGGAGAAACATGTGGGACCTCCACTTGTAATAACAAAGTATCTTCTCACTTTCAGGGGGAACCCTCACATGTTTCCACAAGAATATTCCGTTCAACAGACTCAGAAAAAGAAAACTCCTCTAAGAGGAACTTATGTGCTTTCACAGGAACCAGAGTCCAGGCCTTAAGGAATCCATAGGAGAGGGAAGTCTGTTACTATCAATGTCAGACTCCTCTATCTTCAGGAATTCCTGTATCACAACAGTACTCCGCTGTATAAGTGTATTCTTAGATGAACAAAGTCTAACCTTCTGTTTCTTTTTCCTAGGTAAAGCATCCCTGGAATAAGACCAACTAGGGGATGGCTATTTATCCCAGGCAATGCTATCCCAAAAGAATTTCCCAGAGCATTTCTCAGACCCAAAAAGGTAGATGGTTCTCCTATGCCCTTTATTGTGCTATGCAACAGTTGCAGAGAATATGTCTGAATCCCAGTAGTGGAAGAAGAAACACAAGTGGAATTCAGAGAGACCATCAGAGGAGTTGAGGAACAACAAATGGCTACTAAAGGATTTTGCACCAGTGACTGCAAGGACTTGCTTTTAGCAAGTATTTTTCTTTTTAGGTACAGTGAAAAAAAAAAACAGCAGGATGGAACTGCGGAGGAAGAAGCCTAATTACCAGTCACCACTGTTGGAAAGAGTTGGTCAGAAGTTAAGTTACAAAATGTTCAGTAGCAGCCAACACACATTCTAACTCTTCCCCAAACAATCCCAAGGCCGAAGTAACTGAACAAGCAGTACATAAAATCTCTTACTGAAAAGCAGGTCTTTTCCCTGCACTCTTTTGTGACTGAAAATAAATGCTCAGGTAAGTTGTCACAAAGTACACAAGCATTACGATGTCTGTAGTTTTAACACTCCCTTTAAGTAAAAGCTCAAAAGTTGCAAAAACAGTACCCTTTCAACACAAAAAATGCCCACAAGAAAATAAATAAGCCTCTAAAGTTAGTAAGGTGGTTCCTGACAGGAAACTACCGATATATAAACAAACACTGGGTTTCATAATGAAAAACGCCTCTTTTAGTCAAAATTAGAATACACTCTAATCTTAAAAGGGCAATGAATTCCGTGTGGAAGGGTTCCCTAAAACGGACTTCTCAGGTAAAATGAGATTGTGGAATGACTGCTGCTTATGACGAGCCCTCTTAGTTGCTACCTGTGAGGCAGCAAGAAAATACGGAAGTCACTTCCTTCTGGTTGCTATTTATCTGATTTGTGCTGGCCAATCAACAGCAAAAAAAAAAAAAAATCATTTTATTCAGCTGCTTTTATTGTAATTGTGTTCTTCATAATTTATTACCTTATTTTTGCTGTGTTCTTAAGTGTTCAAGTGCTTTTATCCTGCCTCATTTATTACTGCCTGTCTGATTAAATTTATCCTTTACTCTAAGCATTTTAGCGTTGGTTTTAGCGCTTGTACTTCAGGCCAGTTACTTTACATTTAAGAAGGTTCTTGTGGTCTACACTCTTGTGGACAAACCCTTATCAAAACCCTCTCTCCATAAGTCTGCCCAAGCATTCGAACACTATGTCTGGACAATTCCCATCAGTTTCTTCTGCCAGCCTGGTTGTCATGGGCATACTGAGACAGTGTAGCAACTGCCTCATGTTTACTGACAACCCTCTTTTCCTAGCACATAATTCTTCCACCTGCAAAAAATGCATGTACATCAGTAACCTGGAGTCCATGGTGTCTCACACCACAATCAGTACTCCTGACAAAGAGGAGATTGCCAGCACAAACACCACACCACACCACTCACATCACATAGCCAAGCACGACACACACACACCTATGCCAAGGTCTTCAATAAAAAAATTACCCAAACAGCAGAGACTCCAAAACACACTCACAAACATTCCACACACACCAAACACATCACACACAGCAGACAACACACCACTGTCTCACAAGCACAGTCCAAAAGGCAAACCAATACACCATTACAGCCCACAAGACATAACAATAAACCAAACACACTAGTCATTGGTGACTCAGTTGTGAAACACACTGACGTCCCCCTCACCAGGCTCGACAAGGAGAAGGTCACGGTCAGTTGTCTGTCTGGTGCCAGAATCCACCGCATTACATACGCACTTAAGTCTCTCCATAACTTAGTACGAATACGACTCTGTCATTGTACATATTGGTGTGAATGACTGGAGATGTACCTCCCTGGACTACATGAAGAGAGACATAATTGAACTCTCAGAGTATGTGTTAAAGGCAGGTATGACCCTAGCCCTAAGCAGCAACCTTCCTTCACCAAGAATGATACCACAATACCAACAAAAAATAACTGACTTCAACACCTGGCTTAGTTTCTGGTGTCATTCCAAGGGGATCCAGTATCTGTCTGCCTGGGATGACAGGGTCGACAGACCTCGATACTTTGTCAGAGATGGCCTTCACCTGTCACCACTAGGTTTCCGGATACTGGCCAAGGTTCTCACCTTCCCCGTTGTGCCTTTTTTAGGCAAAGTCCCAAAGACAAACCTTCCAACATAAAAGATCTGTCAAAAAGCAAATTGAAGGTCATGCTGCTTAAAGCTAGGAGCGTTAACTTGAAAATGGACTCACTGGAGGTGCTCCTTACACTGGAAGATGCTGATGTCTGTGTGGTCACGGAAACTTGGTTCAGGGCTGTGGACAGCACCCCTGCCTTACCAGGCTATACCTCATTCTACACATTCTGACCCCAAAATGAGGTCAGGAAGACTAAGGGTGGTGGAGTCTCTATCTTAATTAAGGACAGGCACATCTCCAGACTGGTTTGCCAGGATGATGCACTGGAATTACTCCAGGTACAACTGACAGCTGGCAAGACATTCATCCAAGTTATAGCTAGCTATAGACCCCCCCCTCCATGACTCAGGATACCCACTCCTCTTACCTGGATCTACTTGACTCCATCAAGGTACCCTCCTAACACCCTGATCCTTGGTGACTTCAACTACCCCACCACAGACTTGGTGAACTATTCATACACTAATGTACTCTCTCAACGATTCCTCGACTTAATCAGTTCTAACACACTAGACCAGCTCGTCTCATCCCCCACACGAGTAGATAACATTCTGAACTTGGTTCTCACCAACATGGGTGACCGGTGCACCACTCCCATACTATGTTCTTCCCTGGTGAGATCAAATTATCAGACTGTCTCATTCAAAGTTTCTATCCCACCTAAACCCCCAGCCGTAATCAAGCTAAAAAACTTCCCAAAAGCTGACTACAACCTCCTAAGGGAGGGTATCTATAGCTTCACACCAACCCCCCCCCAAGAATGCAGACAACTATGCTGAACAATATGCCAATGCAGTATACAAGCACCTGTACAACTGCATGGATTCAGCCATAGCCAACAGAACTAAAACCTGTTCCTCAAGGAAACACAAACCTGTTTGGTAGACATCCTCTATCAACAGGCTTTACAACAGAAGGAAGAAACTGTTGTCCAAGGGTAAAAATGAACAAATTCCAAATTGGAAAAACTCCCTCCTTAGTCTCAACAAGCAAATTAGATCACTAGTGAAAACCTCCAAGGCCAATTATGAATCAAAACTAGCCTCCATAACAAAGGGAAACCATAAAAACTTCTTTAGTTACGTCAGGAACCTCCGTGGCAAAGCCCAGTTGTGTTCCGAATTAGCACTTAACAGTATCACTTACACTGATCCTACTGACTTAGCCAACCTGCTAGCAGATAGGTTCAGTGCAAACTTCACCCCCCCCCGTCCCCCTGCATAGGCCCTTTTGACATCCCCGATACTTGTCCCACACCTAACATCTCTGTAGATCAAGTGTTACAGCCATATCCAAGGCAAAGAACACAGCTTCCATGGGACCTGATAGTATCCCAGGATGTATTCTGCAACATCTCTAGCAAGAACTGGCTTCATCACTGAGCACCCTATTTAACTACAGCCTAAGTACAGGCTTCATTCCAGCAGAGTGGAGAGCTGCCATTGTCATGCCCTTGCACAAAGATGGTGCCACTACTGACCCTGGAAACTATCGCCCCCATTAGCTTGACAAGTCTGATCTGTAAAGCCATGGAGCATATCCCCCATATTTACAACAGCGATTATTACTATATTTAATAGACCACGTTATATGAAGCTGGAAGTTAAGACAACATAGTCGCCAATATAGTTATTACTTTTTAAATGAAGGCGATCGAAGAATCATACTGCAAAAATGAATATTGTGTTCTTCTTTATGAGTATACATAGCGAATATTGTGTTTTAATACAACAATACAATGGGTTGTTCTAATGTTCAAACTAACGGGCTGCTTGAAATGATATGGTTCTTTTTAAAAAATATGTGTTTTAAATTATAACCTTAAAGTCTACCTCAGTGAGTTTTTGTATATACATTGTTTTATTGTTTTAACACAGTCTTGTTATCTTAGACAAATATACAGGTATAGCTTTAAATAGAGGTGAATCTAAAAAGCAAATGAGTTAATTGATTTATTTTAATGAATTGATTATTTAATTGGCTCATGAAGAGCTGTTACTCAAGGTATAAAAATGAATGATTCAGTACTATTTTATACTTGTCTGATGAAGCGTGCATTTTGGTGGCACGCGAAAGCGCTTACTTTTCCTGGTTTTTAAAAGAATTAAAGCTTCTACAATATTCGTGGTGTTTGGTCTACCCTTATTTTTACTATCGCTGGCTGCTTGTGATAGACCAACCTTAAGGAACAGGTGTGCCTTTTCTGCTTGGATATTATTATGGATCTCATAAACAAGACATAGACAATCTCAAGCACTTGACCCCAACCAGTTTGGATTCATCAAGGGCAGATCTTGCCTGTTGAACCTGTTTGACTTCTTTGAGACTGTCACCAAGGCCCTGGATGAGGGGAAAGTCAGTACATACAACTTACCTTGACTTGGGCAAGGCCTTTGACACAATCTCCCACTCGGGCATCATCAAAAAGCTAACACAACTTGGCATAAATCCCTATCTCATCAGGTGGGTGGCCAACTGGCTCACTGACAGGACCCTCAAAATCAAAATAGGCACATCCACCTCCGATAGCAGACCTGTCGCTAGTAGAGTTCCCCAGGGATCTGTCCTGGGACCCCTACTGTTTGGCATCTATTTCTCAGAGGTCCAGGCAAAGACAAAAGGCCTGTGGCTGACCAAGTTTGTGGACAACTGTAAGTTGGGTGCTGTCATAGACTCCCCAAATGATGTTAACATACTGCAAGAGGGTCTCACAGCAATTCATGACTGGTGCTAAAGTCATGGCCTCAAGCTAAATGCAAAAAAAAAATATCATCATACTGTTCGGCAAAAACATGACCCCTACTGATTACCACATCAACAGCAACCCCCTAAGCACACAACCAGTGGTGAGAGATCTGGGCACGCAGGTTGATAACAACCTCACATTCAATCATCAAGTAGCAGCAGTTGCCAGAAAGCCTTTTACTTGGTTCATCTCATAAGTAATACTTCTCCCTTATTAGATCAATTATTGAGTATAACACCCCATTTGGGATGCACCTCTCCAAACATCTGCACCAACTGTTTAAGCAGTATTAGACATATCAATGGGAGTCCATAATAAGCAAGCCAAAATATGTACTTTTCTTAGAGGCATAGGCTAAGCTTGACAAACAGCTCACTCAAGCATTGCAGAACCAATAATGTGGATACTCTGCTAGGGTCATCATTCTTTTTATGGCAGTGAAGAGAAAACTCCTTCCATTTGGATAAGTGCAATTTTGTTTAGGCAGGGTTCTAGCTTCCTTAACTCACTGCCTTCCTACAATAGTATAATCATAAGTAGAGTTCTGGCGCATCCTTTAAGAGTATACTCATCTTTACAGGAGACCTCCCTATACTCCTGAAATGAATATGCTCTTCAGTGTTTTCAAAGTCTTATTTCTGATGTCTTGATTCAGATAAATGTCTAAGAGCACAAAGGAAGCGTCAAACAAGCTGACATGACTTGTTAAGCCTGCACGGTCAAAATAGGATTTACAGAACTGGAGTTAATGAGTGCTTGCAAAAAGTTATGAAAAGATACAAGATACTCCATATTTACATTAAGAATTCAAAAATGAAGAACAATATTATTATACAGCCCATCCCAATACACACTGGAAACACTGCGAAAGAATATATAAAGCAAAGTCTTCGTATAAAACTCCAAAAGATGCTGCTTTACTGCAGCAAAAAAGATGAGCACTTTCACGATAGACAAAATCCCATCGCTTCATCAGATCTAACAAGACACACCCCCTATTTTATACACACAGCTGATCACATCACTTAAAAGGACATGAACATATCATATAAACTAAATGAAATACACACACACACATATACATATATATATGTGTGTGTGTGTGTATTTCATTTAGTTTACATGACATGTTCATGTCCTTTTAAGTGATGTGATCAGCTGTATGTATAAAATGGGGGGGGGGGTGTCTGTGTCTTGTTAGATCTGATGAAGCGATGGTCTTTTGTCTATCGTGAAAGTGCTTATCTTTTTTGCTGCATTAAAGCATCTTTTGGAGTTTTATACAAAGACTTTGCTTTATATATTCATTCGCAGTGTTTCCAGTGTGTATTGGGTTGTGCTGTATATTTTTGGTTTTTACACACTGGTTCATTCCTGGCTTGTGGTTTGTTTCAGGTTCTTATACACATTTGTGCTGCTGTTTGAGACAGGAAGCATGGCGGAATCAGCTGTTCCTTTCAATGAACCTATTATACAGACATTGGGTATGAATGTTAATCAGTTTTCTTGATTTTTGAACTGTGATAATAATCCATTACTATCGGGTAACACTACTGAATTGATGCCTGATAATTCTACCACAGAGAAGCAGGAGAGAACTGTGAAGTTTAAAATTTGCTCCATTGAGAATGATTTATATCATTTGAAGCGTTTGCAAATGCAGCGCTTTCATCTGGAAGCTTGTTTGAAAGCAGGAATTGCGCTGAGAGGACTTTACGTTTTGAAGATGCCCACATACGGCAATACATATCCAGAGTTACTGGCTCAATGGCAAAAATTTAATCTGCAAGTAAGTTTTGATAATATGCAGCTAATTACTGAATTTTTTAAACCTGTGGAGACTGAATTGATAGAACAACTACAGGTACAACAAAACGATCTCTATCAGGGAGCAAATGGTGATCTTGCCGGTGTACTGTTAAGTGAGGTTTTGGATAATATAGCATCATATGAGAAACGACTTTTACTACAAAAATGTAAAAAACTTGACAGGGATAGTAAAGATTTTAGGAATGGCCATGTCTTCTCGTGGCCCAGAACACAGAATGAACAGAGTACGGCACATGTGACTGAGAATGGTGGTGCTCGTATGGGTACTGCTTGTAAGTCTGGAACTGATGGTTTGATACCTATTGATATTGACCATTTATCTGGTCGGACCTCTGTTTACACTACCCCAAAGAGTGCTGTATTGAGGACTAACCACTCTATGATAGCAAGGCCTAAAACTGCATCTATAAAGGTGACTGGTGAGAAATCTAATGGATCTGGGGTCGCTACCTTTGAGGGGCCCAATGGATCCGTTAATGTAGGTAGTGAACAAGTGTTCTCTCGGCTTCCCTTACCCATTGCTTTGGGGGACATGCAGGGATAGAACTACACCCGCTCCATGGGTCCACAAGGGTGCAAAAAGAGGAAACAGTCAGCAGAATTACAGAACAATCGAACAATCAAGAAAATGTGGCAAACTGCCACAAGTCCATAATTTTTAATATATCTGACAGGATGCTATCAGGTTACGAGATCTCAGTGCTGGAAAGAGGTCTCTCTTTTACTCCAGTGGCACATGGTGATTTAGCTAATACAGTGACTGATCTACGTTTATTTGGGAGAAATATTATGTTGAAACTAATGTTTGGACACGAAAACAGTAATCCAAATATTTTCAAAAAAACAAGCGTATTTGTACCTAATAATCATCCTGTACATGAAACTTTTTTAAGACTGTGTGAGAATGATTTTGTTACTATGTTCAATGGCGATTATAGGAAGCATACATTTAATAATCTTATTATGCAGGAAAGATGTGCCTTAGACAGTCTGCGGAATGATAGCTCCATAGCTATATGTCTGGCGGACAAGGGAGGTTCTATTGTAGTGATGAGCAGTACTTATTTCAATACCATCACTCAAATGCTGAATGATCAGTCTGTGTATACATGGATTAATTTGAATGATGTGTACAATATTATCAATAATGTTAAAGATGGTATTGCAGATTGTTTTACCTGTGGCTGTATTTCCAAGGAACTTTATGAATATTTAAGTGTAGATTACCCTATAGTTCAGTTGTTTCATGGCTTACCTAAAGTACACAAGAATCTCAGTGCACTATCCTTTAGACCCATAGTGGCAGGTGGTGGATGGGTTACAGAATCTTGCTCTATATATGTTGAGAAATTATTGAGACCGATCTTGGAGAAATCAGACTTGATACTCAAGATTTGAAACATTTCTTTCTGTTACTCTATGAGCACATTCATGGGGGTCATAGTTTGGAAGAGTGCCTGTTGGCTACTTTAGACAATGCCTCCCTATTTACCGTCATTCCCAATGATTTAGGTATAGATTGGGTGAGTAATTATCTTATTAGGGATGGGACATTAGGTAGTAATAACATTGAATTGATTGGTCATCTCTTGGAGACAATACTTGAAAATAATGTCTTCTTGTTCAATCATGAATACTATCTGCAACGTACTGGTGTAGTCATGGGCACCACATGTGCCAACACCTATGCTAATATGGTGTTGGCTGAGTGGGAACATCAACATGTATTCAATAATAATGAATTTCTACAACATATTAGTATGTATGTAAGATCTATGGATGATGTTTTTATTTTATGGACAGGTTCTCAACATGGTCTTTTGAGCTTTGTCGAGTATCTGCATACGACTACTACCTTTTTGAAATTTTCTTTGAAATACTCTTCAGATTCTATTGAATTTTTGGATAGTAGGGTATGTCAAACATCACAACATACTTCTGACACTAGAGTATTTAGAAAAGAGTGCTATAAAAATTCATTATTGCACAGAACCAGTATGCATCCAGCACACATTTTTTCCAATATTGTTACAGGACAGAGTAAGCAAATGTATAGACTTAACGCCAGTGAGGATGGTTTTCAAATTGAATTGCCAAAACTAGCTAGAAATTTTATGGATAGAGAGTACAAGTCGCAATAAATACAGACAGGGATGGACAAAGGTATAGCCATGAGGAATACTAGAGCTAAACTATATTTCTCCAGATTACATGATCACATCGATGTAAGTGATAGGAGGAGGGTGCCTATGTCTTGTAGCCTTCAATATACTAGTGATAACAAAGACATTACGAACATTATAAGGAAATACTGGTCTGTCCTTATGACAGACAAGGAGATAAAAGAGGTTGTGGGTACATGTCCCAGAATTACCTATAAGAATAAACCCAATTTGATAAGGCTACTTTGTTACAACACTGGGCAGCATCGTACCAACATTAATGCTACAGACTCTATACCTTGCACAACACCATGTGGTAGCTGTAGATATTGTGGAGTAGTTGATTCTAGTAGTAGATTTGTGAACCCAGATACTGGAAGAGTGTTCCGCTTTAGAAGCGTTGCCACATGCAACACCTAGGATATAGTGTATCTTGCTATTTGTAATCTGTTCCAGTTTTTATGTTGGGTACAAGTCGCAAGAAATACAGATAGGGATGGACGAAGGTATAGCCATGAGGAATACTAGAGCTAAACCATATTTCTCCAGATTACATGATCACATTGATGTAAGTGATAGGAGGAGGGTGCCTATGTCTTGTAGCCTTCAATATACTAGTGATAACAAAGACATTACGAACATTATAAGGAAATACTGGTCTGTCCTTATGACAGACGAGGAGATAAAGGAGGTTGTGGGTACATGTCCCAGAATTACCTATAAGAATAAACCCAATTTGAAAAGGCTACTTTGTTACAACACTGGGCAGCATCGTACCAACTTTAATGCTACAGACTCTATACCATGCACAGCACCATGTGGCAGCTGTAGATATTGTGGACTTATTGACTATAGTAGTAGATTTGTGAACCCAGATAATGGAAGAGTGTTCCGTTTTAAAAGCATTGCCACATGCAACACCCAGGATATAGTGCATCTTGCTATTTGTAATCTGTGTTCCAGTTTTTATGTTGGGAAAGCCAACAGGAAATTCAAGGATAGGATTAGAGAGCACCTCTATGCCATCAATATATCCTATAAATGCAATGCTCTAGCGAAACACATTATGGCTAGGGGACATGACCACAAGTTTTGATTCATGGTCACTGACAACATCTATGCTGATGCCAGACTTGGTGATATTGTGAATAAGATGGAATCCATTGAGACTCAATGGATTATTAGATTAAATGCCCACAAAGGTAGTGGGCTTAATGAGTTTGCACCCTTAACACCTATATTAAAAAAAGCGTAGATTATGTAGGTAGCATCCTATGTTAATATATTGTTTTTTTAGCTATATAAGGTTTTATATATATATATATATATATATATATATATATATATATATATATATATATATAGATATATATATATATAAATATATATATATATATATATATATATATATATATATATATATATATATATATATATATATATATATACACACATATCTATGTGTATTTCATTTAGTTTATATGATATGTGATGTGATCAGCTGTGTGTATAAAATGGGGGGTGTGTCTGTGTCTTGTTAGATCTGATGAAGTGATGGGAATTTTGTCTATCGTGAAAGCGCTCATCTGTTTTGCTGTATTAAAGCACCTTTTGGAGTTTTATACGAACACTTTGCTTTATATATTCTTTCGCAGTGTGTCCAGTGTGTATTGGGTTGTGCTGTATATTTTGGTTTTTACACACTGGTTCACTCCTGGCTTGTCGTTTGTTTCTGGTTCTAACAATATTATTATGTTGGGTGTAGAGTATACAAGTAGTGGGTGTTGCAATTAAATGACATTAAAATATGGAAGGTAATGTGAAGATATTCTGAGATATAATTGTTTGTTTGGTAAAACTGTTATGACTATAAGCAATATTTTCATTGTTGCATTCATTTCACAAAAGCTGTGCAACCTACAAGTGAACAAATTATGCCATCTTATGCAAAACATTTAGGCATGCAATATTACACCTGATAACTGCCATGTAAAATGACTGGTTTTGTAGATTAATGTAGTTTGAAATATTGTCCAAATGTATACATCACTTGCACAGATCCTACAATACCACAGACAGCTGCATGCTACACACACTTGTCACATCATTGGAAAGCTTTTACCAGAAAGGCTCATCCAGACTCTGCTACACTTTGCTGTGAAGGAAAGGTTAGTTTGCTGTTATTTTTTTGTATTTCTGTATTGCCTTTCTATATTTTGAATACTGTAGTTTGTTTTCTTTACCTTGTGTTTTGCTTGCATTCTGTTTAACAGCATATTAAAACTTCAAAAGAGACCACAGCTCTCTCTGTTCTGAGTCAGGCAGAATTTTTCCCTCCCTCCCACACATTTAAGTTGTCTTGTTAAATACCACTGTCTTTCTAGTTGCCCGCCTCTTATGTTAATCTGACCATATATCTCATTTCTCTCTACTTTCACTGGCTTATGTGAGTAATCACAAAACCATCACTTTTGAAATCCCACCCCTTCAATTATTTAAATTTATTGGCCATCCTACAGTATTTCATAGTACCAAAATACAAAAGTAACCACCCCTTTCAGTCCATCTTGCTGTTTTAAAAATAGTAACTCTCCACTAAACCTTAACTTTTTAAACAGGTAAAACTCAAGTTACCTACTTTCATATCTAACTTCTCTAGTGCACACTGCAGAGTGCATTCTTTTCAATCTTACCTTTAAGCATCCCTGTTACTAGCACTTTCTCTAATACCTAAAAGATCATCTCTACTTGACTCCAAGTAGACTTTTCTCTATCTGTTAAACCTAGCACTTGCTCCTACAGTACTTATTACCTTGATACGGCACTCATAGATAGCACCCCAAAAGGCAAACCCCCATTTCTCGGTCACCACGCCCCGAATCTCTTTTAAAGTTTTTTTCTAGTCCTTCTAGCATGTCGAGGGATCAGTTGCTAGTGTCCTCTCCTGCTCAGCTGGTGAACCTGGGAATATTGAGGCAATGTTACAATTGCCTCATGTACACAGACAACCCTCTCCTCCTCCCACAAAACACAAATACATGCGAGAGATGCAACTATACTGCCAAACTGGAGGCTGAGCTCTCTCAACATAGGACTGGCAAGACCAGTCAGGAGGAGAAGGTTACCACACACACTATAGGCCCAGTCTCACATAGTACCATCACAACCTCAAATCATACACATAAACACACAAAGACATACTCGGCTCTGATCAAAAATCTACCAAAACAGCAGAGGCCACCAAAGCAGACACCCAAACAACCACCACCTCAGAACACAACACCTGCAACACATAGACCTCACAGTCAGAGTGTCAAACAGTCACAGCCCTTAAGGCCAAACACAATGCCAGACACACTAGTCATTGGTGACTCCATAGTCAGACACACTGACGTCCCGCTCACCAGACTGAGTAAGGAGAAGGTCACAGTAAGCTGCCTGTCGGGCGCTAGAATCCGCCACATAACGCAAGCACTCAGGTCTCTCAACAGCAGGTACAAATATGACTCAGTCATTGTCCACGCTGGTGTAAACGACCTGAGACGTACCTCCTTGGACTACATGAAAAGAGACATTGAGGAGCTCTCTGATTATGTAGCCCAGGCAGGTATGACCCTGACCTTGAGCAGTATCCTACCTTCACCAAGAATGATGCCACAATACAGAGATAAGATGATCAGCTTTAACAATTGGCTTAAACTCTGGTGTCATTCAAAGGGGATCCAATGTCTGTCTGCCTGGGATGACATGCTGGACAAGCCACGCTGCCAAGGGACGGCTTGCACCTGTCACCCTGGGATTCGGATATTGGCAAAGGCTCTTGCCACCCCATAGTGCCTTTTTAGGCAAGGCTCAAATTCTAAACCTACCACCCTAGAACACAAAAAGGAAAAAACTAAGGGTAATGCTGCTCAATGCCAGAAGTCTAAATCTCAAAATGCACGCACTCGAGGCCCTTCTCAGTATGGAGAACATCGATGTCTGTGCAGTGACAGAAACCTGGTTCAAGGCTCCTGAGAGCACCCCAGCACTATCAGGTTTTACCTCTTATCATGCGTTCCGCCCCAAAATCCGGACAATACCAAGAAAGGAGGGGTATCCATATTCATCAAAGACACCCACACCTCAAGACTGGTGGCAACGCACGATGCATCGGAGACCATCCAGGTGCAATTAACCATAGGCAAGACTGCTCTGCAAATTGTAGCATGTTACAGGCCACCCTCACAAACTCAGGAACCTCACATGGCCTTCCTGAAAACACTAGAGGGGATAAATGTATCACCAAACACCATCATACTAGGTGACTTCAATTACCCTAATATAGACTGGGAACACTACTCAAGCCCAAACACCCTAGCCCAAAAGTTCCTGGAATTCATAAACTCAAATGCCATGGAACAACTAGTCACCATCCCCACAAGAGGAGAAAACATACTTGATCTCATCATCACGAACATGGGAGCACAATGTTCAACACCGGAAGTATACCCCTCACTGGTGAGATCAGATCACAAACTAATCTCGCTGGAGGTCCTCATCCCACCCCCACCTGAAATAAAAAAACCACAGTAAAGAACTTCTCGAAAGCCGACTTCACACTTCTAAAGACTAGTGTGGTCTCCTTTAAGGCCACCGAGCCGACGGAAAACAGTACTCAAGCCGCTGAATCACTTACAAATGCCTTCTACCAGCACCTGCAGGACTGCATGGATAAGGCAATCCCAAGCAAAACAAAGACTCTTTGCACCAAAGGCAAGCGTCCACTCTGGTGGACCCCAGCCATAAACAAACTCTACAACAAAAGGAGGAAGCTACTACAAGATAGAGCAAAATCCTTAAAAGGTAAGACACCCTTGATCACTATAAGTAAAAAACTAAGAGCTCTCATAAAATCATCCAAAGCAAATTTTGAGAGAAAATAGCTAAAGACTCAAAAGACAATCATAAGGCCTTCTTTAGCTATAGTTAGAAACCTGGGAGGAAACTCCCAGATATGCTCAGAACTAGTTCAAAATGATGTGAAGATTACTGATCCTACAGACATTGCCAACATACTGGCTGACAGGTTCAGTGCAAACTTCTCCCCCTCCCCAAAAGGAGAGATATCTATACCAAGCGATTGCAGCCCCCAAACATCTCCAATGCCCAAGTGAGAACTGCTCTCTCCAAAGCAAAAACACAGCATCCATGGGACCTGATGGTGTCCCTGGCTGTGTGCTCCACGAACTCAACGAGGAATTAAACCCACAGCTAGGACAGCTGTTTAATCATAGTCTTACCTCTGGATACGCACTCCAGGAGTGGCGCACTGCAACTGTGGTCCCACTTCACAAAGGCGGTGCCTCCACCGACCCTGGAAATTACCGCCCATTAGCTTGACAAGCCTTATCTGCAAAGCCATGGAGAGGATCATAATGGACCTCATAAATAAAGACATAGGGAATTTGCAGACTTTGGATCCATCCCAGTTTGGCTTTGTCAAAGGCAGATCATGCCTTCTAAACTTGGTTGACTTTTTCAAACAGTCACCAAAGCCATTGATGAGGGAAAGGCAGTCCATACAGCCTACCTCGATCTGGCGAAGGCCTTTGATACAATACCCCACTCGGGTATCATTGAAAAACTCAACAGCTTAAATGTTAACCCATACATCACAAGATGGGTTGCAAACTGGCTGAGTGACAGAACCCACAGGGTCAGAGTTGCTGGCGCCATGTCAGACTCAAAGCCTGTCACAAGTGGTGTACCACAGGGCTCAGTCCTGGGCCCACTCTTGTTTGGCATCTACTTTTCCAAGTACAAGCAAACACAGGAGGGTTATGGCTGACAAAGTTTGCAGATGACTGCAAACTGGGCCATAGTAGAAAACACATCTGACACAGATATCCTTCAGAAGGGTCTCACAGAAACGGATAACTGGTGCCAGAGCCATGGCCTAAAGTTAAATGCCAAAAATGCATAGTCATACCCTTCGGGAAAAACAAGGTTACCCCTAGCTACCAAATAGGTGGCAATCCACTGAGCACAGAAGAAGTTATCAGGGACCTGGGGACCCAGGTTGATAGTAGTCTGTCATTCGACACCCATGTAGCTAAAGTAGTTAGGAAGACCTTCTACATTGCCCACCTTATCATGAAGGGATTCTCATCTAGATCAAGGGAGGTCATAGTCTCCTTTACTCATCACTCATCAGACCAATGATTGAGTACAATGCCCCATTCGAATGTATCTGACCCGACACTTGCAGCAGCTGGAGAGGCCACAAAAGTTCCTCACCAAAAGGATAAAGGGTCTCAAACATCTGTCCTATGCTGCCCGACTGAAAGAACTCCAGCTCTATTCAGTCGCCACCGCTTGCTCAGAGGTGACCTTTGCCTAACATACAAGGCCATGTCAAACCCAGATTTGATGAATATGCTTCACCTCAAAAAATCTAGATCCGTCAGAGCCACAAGGGCGGGAGACTTAAACCTCGACACGGCTATTAATAGGACGTGCTGGAGGGATAGATTCATCACCCAAAGACTCCCTATGCTGTGGAATAAAATCCCGGTATATGTGAGGCAGAGCACCTCGCTGGCCTTGTTCAAGAGAAATCTTGACCAATGGATGGGAGATCGCAGATATACCCCAGGGATTACCTCAGTGTCACTGCTCAACAGAGGCACAGCAAAATAATGGGTATAGTTCCCCATACTAAAGGGGTGGCGTAAGCCACAAAACTATGGGCTAGACTTGTAAATGCCCTCGGGCAGATAGCCTAGTATGAACCTATGAACCTATGAACCTATGAACAATTCTCCAACTGATAACTTGGAGCTATGTTTTACAGTTACACTATCTTTCATAAATCTGCAATATAGAATCAACATCTATACACAGACCTTAGATAATAATACCAGTGTGTAGCCCACTGTCTACTGAAAAGATTTCACATTTTACATTTTTGGAACTCACTTTGTTTGATATTTCAAGTCTTAACAAGAATGTGTTCAGTAAAGGATTTCAGAGAAAAGCTTTCAGGAAGCAAGTGGTTTTCTGGCTTAGAAGGCCTCAGGAAGCAAAAAAAGCCTTGTGCTGCTCATGATTGAATGAGAACTATGGTTAGGAAATTCTCAGTACACTGATGTTTGAAGGGCAAAAAGTGTGCAGTGTTTCCAGTATGTGTATTAAGACCTCCTTGTTCTAGAATAGGAGGTCCAGTTGCAGAGGCAGCAAATACCGTTTTACCCTAGGCATCTGCATGAAGAGGGAGAACCACTGCTTCCTTGACCAAAAGGGTGTTGCTATTAATATCATTCTTGGCTCCTCCTCAGCTAATTTTCTGGATCACCCTGGTGAGTACAGATATTGGAAAGAAGGCACAGAGGAAGAGAACTGTCCATCTCAAGAAGATATACATTACTTGTTTGATGCCTTGGAGCAAAACTTTTTCATCTGTTTGCTTCTCAAAAGAGACAATAAGTCCATCTCTGGGACACTCCACCTATGCAACAACTGAAGGAGCATTCCTGTATAACATCCATTTGTGAAACACCACAGATGGCTTGCAAAGCTTATCTGCAACTATAATATGATAAGAACTGCCTAGAGGATTATCAGTCACTGCATGTCTATCTCTCGGGGCAACCTGCACAAGGTTATGAATTGATTCCTCCTTGTTTGTTGATGTACCACATAAAAACAGTACTGTCAATAGTTACCTGCAGGACCTCTTTTCCCAAACTAGATCTAAAGTCCCTGAGTGCTTGAATTATGAATTACGTGCTTCCTTCAGGTTGCATTCCAGACCCCTTGAATTTACAGGTTTCCCAAGTGTCTACTAAGCCAGGTCCAAAGCATATATGCTTAGGGTTTGATTGTGGAGATCACTGATGAATTGTGCCTTCTGGTTCTGTCTGACCAGGCTGGATTACCATTCTAGCTCTTTGAAAATACAGAGTACCACAGGAATCATCTACTGGAGTGTTGTCTCCAAGTACAAATGGAGTTTTCTAATGTTCACTCTGTCCAGAGGGACCACTGCTATAGTGCAGGCCATGTTCCTTAGTATCCTGAGGCATGCCTGAGCTGAAATATTTAACCTTTTTGGGGGGGGGGGGGCAGGCCATCAGGCTGTTGGATTCTAGAAGTGCTCTGAGGATACTACTCTTTAGACAGAGTAAGGATTGAACTGGAAATGTCGAAAGAAAACCTGAGGTTTTGGAAGCAGTCCAATGTGATGTACAGAGCTCAGTATGCCTCATCCTGAGATACTGCATAGATGAGACTGTCACTTACATAGGCACATATGCAAATACACGTTGTTCTGCAGTATACAATTAATGGGATCAAGCAGTTGGTGAAAACCCTGGGTGCTGTAGCCAATCCAAAGGGCAACGATTTAAACTGATGTTGTAAACTCACTACACCTTGTCTCAAACCTGAGGAAACACCTGTAATCCCTGTGGGCAGGTATGTGAAGACAGGCATCCATACTGTCTAAGGTAACTGTTAGGCCTTAAGAGAATAAAAGAATAAAAATGGCACTAGGGGCTACAAAGTCAAGTTTGAATTTTGGGGTCTTGAGGTCATATTGAGCCTTCAGAGATCCACAGAGCTTCCTTTGTGGGCACTAGGGAAAGGTATGAGTGAAGACCTGTATTGGCTGGGGTTTTATTACTTCAAGTAGCAGGAGTTCCAGTGGTACCGGAAGGAGAGGTGCACCTGTTTTTTTGACACTGTTGGAATGCTTGACATCATGGGTTGTCTTACAAACTAAAATATATAAGCCTGAGAGTTTTGTCTTATGAAGTTACATTTGTAAGATTGACAGTTTATCTGTAACACCCACTTGTGTTTCGTGATATTCTCTGTTTTCTAAGCACTGGACTACCTTTCCTGGTATCCTCTGTGTGAAAGGTATGGACAAAGGCTGAGGAATAGAAGGGATATGGTGGTAGGGTAAGGGGGGAGAAAGCTCATGCAATTATGTCTGCTCCTCAGACAGGGAAGAAGGCATGGTCTTGGGGATCACTCTCTTTCCCATTCTGTTTTTTCTGCCATTTTGCTTGTATTTGCCCTTTACTGCTTTTGCTAGTTTGTCATTTCCTTGCTTATACTAGGGATCAGGTTCAGATGGTTACTTCATCCCACACCTCGACATGGGGAAGGGTAAACGTTGCTTCAGTGACTGCACAGTCTTACCCATCTACTCAATTTTTTAAGACTTTATCCCTGGGTCCTTCAAGTAGCAGTTCCTTATTAAGGGGTACACCAAGGAACTGCACTTTTATACCTTACGGCAGTGGTTGTGGTTGTAAGCTTAGTCAGGAATAGCTTCTTATTGCAAATTCTACAGCTGCCACCCAGGATGCTGCATCAACATCATAACCACACTTAATACACTGTTTTGCCAACTAACAGTTGGAGTGGCAGACAATTTTGCACTCAGGCCTTGGGTCCCATTTGACGCTTCCCAGTCTTCTCATTTACTTTTTCTTCTTTTGGCTGCTCCCATTAGGGGTCGCCACAGCAGATCAACTGTTTCCATTTCTTCCTGTCCTCTGCATCTTGCTCTGTCACACCAACCACCTGCATGCCCTCTCTCACCACATCCATAAACCTTATCTTAGGCCTTCCTCTTTTCCTGTTACCTGGCAGCTTCATCCTTAGCATCTTTTTTCCCAATATACTCTGCATCCCTCCTCAGCACATGTCCAAACCAACATAATCTTGCCTCTCTGGCTTTGTCTCCAAACCTTACAACCTGGGCTGACTCTCTAATATACTTATTCCTAATCCTGTCCATCCTCATCACAATCAGTGCAAATCATAACATCTTCAATTCTGCCACGTCAAGCTCTGACTCCTGCCTTTTTGTCAATGCCACTGTCTCCAACCCATATAACATAGCTGGTCTCACTACCCTCTTGTAGACCTTCCCCTTTCACTCTTACTGGTACTCGTCTGTCACAAATCACTCCTGACACTCTTCTCCACCCACTCCACCCTGCCTGTACTCTCTTCTTCACCTCTCTTTCACACTCACCATTACTCTGAACTGTTGATCCCAAGTATTTAAACTCATCCACCTTCGCCACCTGTACTCCCTGCATCCTCACCATTCCTCTATCCTCCCTCTCATTCACACACACATATTCTGTCTTAGTCCTGCTAACCTTCATTCCTCTTCTCTCTAAAGCATATCTCCACCTCTCCAGGGTCTCCTCCACCTGTACCGTACTCTCACTACAAATCACAATGTCATCTGCAAACATCATAGTCCACGGGGAGTCCTGTCTGATCTCGTCTGTCAACCTGTCCATCACCATTGCAAATAAGAAAGAGCTCAGAGCTGATCCTTGATGTAATCCCACCTCCACCTTAAAAGCATCCGTCACTCCCACCGCAGACCTCACCGCTGTCACACTACCCTCGTACATATCCTGCACCACTCTTACATACATTTCTGACACTCCCAACTTTCTTATACAATACCACAACTCCTCTCTAGGCACCCTGTCATATGCTTTCTCTAAATCCACAAAGACTCAATGCAACTCCTTCTGACTTTCTCTGTACTTCTCCATCAACACTCTCAGAGCAAACATTGCATCTGTAGTGCTCTTTCCTGGCATGAAACCATACTGCTGATCACTAATCATCACCTCCCTTCTTAACCTAGCTTCCACTACTCTTTCCCATAACTTCATGCTGTGACTGATCAATTTAATCCCGCTGTAGTTACTACAGCTCTGCACATCACCTTTATTCTTAAAAATCGGTACCAAAACACTTTCTCCATTCATCAGGCTTCCTCTCACTTTTCAAGATTTCATTAAACAATCTAGTTAGAAACTCCACTGCCATTTCACCTAAACACCTCCATGCTTCCACAGGTATGTCATCTGGACCAACAGCCTTTCCGTTCTTCATTCTCTTCTTAGCTATCCTTATTTCCTCCTTGCTAATCCACTGCACTTCATGATTCAATATCCACACATCATCTAACCTTCTCTCCCTCTCATTCTCTTCATTCATCAGGCCGTCAAAGTACTCTTTCCATCTGCTCAACACACTCTCCTCGCTTGTGAGTACTTTTCCCTCATTATCCTTTATCACCCTTACCTGCTGCACATCTTTATTAGCTCGGTCCCTCTGTCTAGCCAATCAGTACAGGTAATTTTCTCCCTCCTTAGTGTCCAACCTTTTATACAACTCTTCATATGCCTTATCCTTAGCCTTCGCCACCTCTCTCTTTGCCATGCACCTCATCTGCTTATACACTTGTCTACTTTCTTCATCTCTCTGACAATCCCACTTCTTCTTTGCCAACCTCTTTCTCTGTATACTCTCCTGTACTTCTTCATTCCACCAGCAGGTCTCCTTGTCCTCCTTCCTCTTGCCAGATGTCCCACCAAGCACCTTTCTAGCCATCTCTCTTACTAGCTCTGATGCAGTTACCCAGCTATTCGGTACCTCTTCACTGCCACCCAGTGCCTGTCTTAACTCTTCCCTGAACATCACCTCACAATTACCCTTTTTCAATTTCCACCATTTGATCCTTGGTGCTGCCCTCACACTCAACCTCCTCTTCTTGATCACCAATGTCATCCTACAAACCACCATCCTATGCTGCCTAACTACACTTTCCCCTGCCACCACTTTACAGTCTCTAATCTCCTTCAGACTGGCCCTTCTACACAAGATATAATCCACCTGTGTTTATCTTCCTCCACTCTTGTATGTCACCCTCTGCTCCTCCCTCTTGTTAAAATATGTATTCATCACAGCCATGCCCATCCTTTTCGCAAAATCCACTACCATCTGACCTTCTGCATTCCTTTGCTTAACAACATACCTACCCATCACTTCCTCATCCCCTTTGTTCCCTTCACCAACATGCCCACTGAAATCTGCTCCAATGACCAGTCCCTCACCCTTGGGTACAGTCATCACCACTTTATCCAACTCACTCCAAAATTTTTCATTCTCATCCATCGCAAACCCAACTTGTGGAGCATATGGACTAACAACATTCATCATTACACCATCAATTTTCAGCTTCATAAACATCACTCTATCCGACGCTCTTTTCACCTCCAAAACACTTTTAGCATAGTGTTCCTTCAGGATAATGCCTACGCCATTTCTCCTCCCATCCACACCATGACAAAACAATTTGAAACCACCTCCGATACACCTAGCCTTGCTCCCCTTCCATCTGGTCTCTTGCACACACAATATACCAACCTTCCTTCGGTCCATTATATCAGCTAGCTCTCTCCCTATACCAGTCATACTGCCAACATTCAAAATTCCGACCCTCACTATCACAGTCCTAGCCTTTACCTACCTTCGGGTATGCCTTCTCCCCTCTTCTCCTCCTTCTGCCAACAGTAGCCCAATTTCCACCAGCACCCTGTTGGCCAACAGTACTGGTGGCGGTCGTTGTTAACCTGGGCCTTGACCGATCCGGTATGTATATCTGTACTGTTGTCTGCATGTATGATTTGGCAAAATTTTACACCGGATGCCCTTCCTGACGCAAGCCTCCCCATTTATCCGGGCTTGGGACCGGCACAAAGAAATGCACTGACTTGTGCATCCCCAATGGCTGGGTTCTTCTCATTTACTTGTTCCAGGACACTAACTTACTTGTTCCAGGACACTAATTTGAAATTTGGCACTGTGTGTCTAGCAATTGATGGGCATGAAGATAAGAGTGTATGCTTTTCACCCAAATTAGTCCAGCATTCTACTCTTTCTATCATTTGGGAGGGTACTGAGAGCAAAAACAAATGCGGACTCCTGTGGAGACATGGACAACCCTGCTGGTACAGCAATATAGTTTCTGTACAGAAATTTGTGGGACTCCTGTACACTGTACAACCTATCACACTTCTTTGAGGTGGGGAGCTGGATGTCTAGGTTCTTTAAAACAGAGATGATGATGAACATACTCTAGAGTTTCCAAAACTGGGGGAATTGCACATGCTTTGGAGAATTCAGGTCAAATAACTCAAAATATATTTTCTGGGTGTCTGATGATTATCTATTCCTATTTGTAGTGCTACTTCATTCTCCTTAGAGTCTCTTAAAATGACATTTTTACTGTGATTGAAGCAGGTGTCATGGTGTTCTCCAGCTCAGTGACTGTGTCATGCTCCGAGGAAGACATTTGTAAAGCATATTCAAATTCTTTCTCCTTTTTTTCTAATGAGTCATCTTGTTTTTTCTGAGGAAAAGGATCTCTTTTTTTCTTTTCAGAGAGGAGATTCCAGACACTTGCTGCAGGCTGTGCAGGATCTGAAGCAACTTTTAATCGAAAAGCAGTGATTGTTGGGAAAGTCCTCCTGAAGTCTGGTGTCCATGCAATTGCAAGCAGCTTAGGGATGGTGCCCAACATTTCAGCTTCTAACTCCTCTTACCTGGGGCTTCTGCCCTGGAGGTCTTGGCCTTGGGGTGGGAATCATGGACCCCCACACCATGACATAAATGATGAGTTGGCTCTCCTCCTCCTTCTGAAATCATAAAGTGTGCTTCTGTTAAGGATATCTGTAATGGGATGTCCACTCTGAAAGCTACATCAAGTTCCGTTGCTAAGCTAGATACACCTTTATCCTTTAGTATGGTGACATCCAAACAGGGTTCACTAGAGGCCTTAGAATTCTGAGATGTGAGGCTTGGGGCCTCCACAGCCACCTCAATGCTGTTGCATTACCCAAAGTCACATCAAATTTCTTCTTAAAACACCTTTTCTTTGTGGGGACGCCAGACGCAGAGGACAAACAGGAAGATGCCATGAGAGAACAGGCGTTGTCCTCAAATCTAGTCTAAATAATTTTGTAAGGAATGCTGCCTACTTCTAATAGCTTTAGACAAACTCTACTGTCCTCAATGTGGTGTTCTAGGTCTAAATGAAACAGACAACAGGCATAGAAATCTTTATGAGAAATATGAGTACCACAAAATCATCTGTCTTTCTCAGAGTGGTCATACTCTAAAACATAAGTCAGGTGCTTGACTAAGAGAGATGCTCCAAGGTTAGCAACAATACCCATAATCAATAAGTAAAAAAATTACAGTTGTGTACACTTACCATAAATGTAGATGTTTGAGTGTATTCACTGTTGCAGTTATCACATTTGGGTTATCTGCTTGCAGTGGCCCTCAGTCGGCCTGATTATCAAAGTCTTGGGTCCTGCATCGGTTGTTGTCTCACCTTCCATGATGTCAGGTAGTCAGGGGTATAAAGCATGCAGCTGACACCATTACATCAGTTTTTCTTGCCCCAGATGTCAGGTGTCCCCATAATGGGAAGCAATTATAAATACAAGGTTACACCTCCAACAAAAAAGCAAATACACCAAAAAGCTTTAAACATAGTAAGCAAGAATAGAGGTATAGCCAATAGAAGTCAGGGGGCTGGCAGGAGGGTAACTCGGACTGCAACAGTGAATACACTCCTACATATATGGTAAGTGTACACAACTGTACTATGTTCTTTGTGTTTCACTGTTGCAGTCATCACATTTGGGTCGATTCCCAAAGTTAAGGATGGGAGGAGGAAATTAGACAGCATTAGGACCAGCAAGACTGCAGTGGCAAAGCCAGCTCTGGATTTAGAGAAAATTGGCAAATGGTAATGCTTGGTGAAAGTATGTACAGAACTCCAGGTAGCAGCTTCTAGAATGTCCCTGGTAGGGACACCTCTGAGAAAGGTTGTAGAGGTAGATGCAGCCCTGGTTGAATGCGGTCTTATCCCCTGTGGGATAGGTTTTCCATGGTGCTTATAGCAGAAATTAGTGCAATAACCTATCCATTTAGAAATGGTTTGCTTTGAAATGGCCTTCCCCTCTGCCCCTACAGCAAATGCCATCAGCAGTTGTTCAGATTTCCCGAGAGGTTTAGTCCTGTCCAAGTAAAATCTAAGTTGTCTGTGTACATCTAAGGAGTGCAGTATACACTCCCCTTTGTTCTGTGGATTAGCAAAGAAGGTTGGCAAATGAATAGACTGATTAAGAGCCACACTGGATACTACCTTGGGCATGAAAGAGGGATTGGTCCTGAGGGACACCTTGTCTGCATGAAAGATGATGAAAGGCTCCACGGCCATAAGGGCCTGTAATTCAGACACCCTTCTTGCTGAAGTGATGGCTAAAAGGAAGGCTGTTTTCCAAGAAATACATTTTAACTCTGCACTTGCAGCTGGCTCAAAAGGAGGTAGAGTGAGTTTTTCCAATACAACGTTAAGGTCCCAGGCTGGTGTTGGGGCTCTCCTGGGTGGTCTTAAGTTTTTGGCCCCTCTGAGGAACTGCTTGAGCAGTGGATGAGAGAAGAGGGGTGGTTCTGTGTTGTAATGAGTTAAAATGGCTGAGGCATGAATTTTGATGGAGGAAAAGGAAAGGCCCTTGTGAAGCATCTCAGTTAAGTAATGAAGAATCTGAGGTAAATTGGGCACTGCTGTGCCCATGCCCTGAGTTTGGTTCCAGGAACAGAATCTTTTCCATTTTTCAGCATAAGGTTTTCTAGTACTAGGCCTCCTTGCCTCCAGAATGACATCCAACACTTGTTTACTGAGGGATGGTAACAGAGAGATCAGGTAATTAGCAAGGCTGCCAGGTTCAAGGTTGGAAGCTGAGGGTGCAGAATTTGGCCCTCCTGCTGGGACAGCAGGGTAGGGGTCTGAGGCAAGTGCCATGGTGCCAGCAGTGACACAGTGCGCAAGAGGGGGTACCAGTGTTGGCGTGGCCAGTCTGGTGCAATCAATATCATCCTTGGTTTGTCCCGTTTGATATTTAGTAGCACCTTGGAGAGGAGAGGCAAAGGAGGAAAGGCATAAACTGATAGATTTTTCCAGGTGAAGGACAGGCATCCACTTTCTAAGCTTGTTTGTGGGGAGTCCTTGTGCAGAATTTGTCCAACTGGTAGTTCTGGGGGGAGGCAAACAGGTCTATATCTGGGCTCCCCCATTTGTTTCTCAACATGTTGAATATCGTTGGTTCCAGTTTCCACTCGTGTGGGTCCATGAGATTTCTACTTAGGTCGTCTGCCAGTGTATTTAGCTTTCCTGGCAGGAATTGAGCCTGTAGGTGCACTTGGTAGCTCAAGGCTGTGTTCCACAGAGCCATGGCTAGTCTGCAGAGAGGGTATGAGTGGGTTCCCCCCTGCTTGTTTATGTACCACATAACAGTGGTGTTGTCCGTCTTTACCATTAATTGTCCTGGAAGAATGTGGTCCTTGAAGGCTGTCAGAACATGCTGTACAGCTAACATTTCTTTTTGATTGATATGCAAGTGCATTTGACTTGGGTTCCATTTGCCCTGAATGCACTTCCCTGCCAAGTGAGGCCCCCCATGCATAGTCTGATGCGTCTGTTGTTCGGGTTTGGGTGGCAGGGGGTAGAGTGATTGGCAGTCCCTTGGTTTGGTGGCAGGCCTCTGCCCACCAAAGGTAACTGTAGGCAAGGTATGATAGGAATCATTGCTTCTAGATCCTGAGAATGCTGACACCATAGGCTTTTTAGATACCATTGTAGTTTCCTCATATGCAGTCTTGCATATGGAATTAGGAGAATGCAGGATGCCATGAACCCCAAGGCTTGCAGTATTTGTCTTGCAGATAGCAGGGTCTTTGTGGCCATTAGTTTGAAGTAAGCTGTCAAATGAACTTGTTTCACTGGCGTGAGGAAAGCCATCTGGGAAGTTGTGTTCAAGCTTGCTCCCAGGAATACAATTTGTTGGCAGGGTACAAGATGTGATTTCTTTTTGTTTATGGTGTATCCCAGAGAAGTTAGCACCTTTTGTACAAAGCCAGATGATTCAAAAGCATGTCCTGGCTTTCTGCCTAAATTAGACAATCGTCCAAGTATGGGCATATTTGAATATTTCTTTGCCTGCAAAATGCAATGACTTGAGCTAGGCACTTTGTGAATATCCTGGGCGCAGTAGATAAGCCAAAGGGCAGTGCAGAGAACTGATAGTGCATGCAGCCTGCTTTAAAGCATAGGTATCTTCTGCAAGATTCCCTGATTAGGATATGCAGGTAGGCTTCCATTAGATCCAGTGCTGTCAACCAGGCATTCTTGGCTAGCATAGGAAGCAACTGGTGAAGAGTTAGCATCTTGAATTTTGGGCTCACCAAAAAAGTGTTTAGGATAGACAGAGCTAGGATAGGACATGAGGAGTTGTCTTTTCTGGGCACCAGGAAAAGTCTTGAATAGAAACCTTGTCCTCTTTCCACTTCTGGGACAGTTTGAATAGCCCTTATACTTAAGAGAGAGAGAACTTGCTTTTGAGCCTCTGTCCACTGATTTGGGGGTAGATCTGGCCAACCGTTTGGGGTTGGTAAAGTGTGGAAGTGGAATCTGTACCCTTGGGAAACTATATTTAAAACCCATTGTCCTGGGAAATGAGTTCCCAGTTTTTTGCCTGCAGAGCAATCTTTCCCCCTAAAGGAGCAGTCAGTTGAGAAGGGCTTGGAAGTTTTAAAGTTAAGTCATTGAGACAGTTTACCATAGGGGGAGTCTTACTACTCCCTGCTTTGGAAGTAGGAGCCCCTCACTGCTTAGTCCTATGCGTACCCTGGGACTGAAGCCTGGGTGTTCTGCTAGTTCTGGGTTTGGACTGAGAAGGCCTGGAAGAGGCAGGAAAGGACCAATTCTTAGAGGGCCGATGCCTACTAAATCTTGGAGGCTGTACTTGCAGGAAATATTTAACAATTTGCATAGATTTTGCTTTTTCCTCCATCTTTTTAAGTACTTTTTCTGCTTTGTTGCCAAACAGGCAGTCCTGGTTTAAGGGAGCATCCAGCAATTTACCTTTAACATGATCTGGCAAAGATTGCTCCTTAAGCCAAGCATGCCTTCTAGGTACAGACCTAGTGACAGCAGCCCTGCAAGATGTCTCTAGTGAATCAAAACCACATTGCAAAGTATGTTTTCCAACTTGTTCAGCAGAATGCATTAAATCCTGTAAATCCTTATTTTCAGCACAATCAGGAATCAACATCATTTTCTGTTTAAGCAATCCAGTAATATGCTGCTGATACTTTAACATATGAAACTGGCAGTTTAAGGCCCTAATGGCCAAGGTTGCAGAAGTATATACTTTCTTACCCCATCTATCCAGCGCCCTGGAATCTCTATCAGAGGGGGTAGGATTTTTGGCAGTAGTAGCCTTAATGTCCTTGGGCCCCTGTGAAATGGTCTCAGGATCCGCAGTAGGATTTTTAAAGAGGAACTCGTGTGAGTCAGTAACCCTGTAATATCTGGTTTTCTGGGAGCAGGAGGTAAGGAGTCAGGGGCCAAGCTAGATTCCAAAAAGGCATCATCAACAATGTCCAGTACAGGGAGGATAGTTAAAGGCCTGTGTTGGGGCAGGAGTAAGAAATCCCTAAGCCTCTTTTTAGAATCAGAGTAATCCTGGCTTTCCCAGCGGAAATGCTCCCTAAGAGTATGCAAGGTTTCACCAAAAGAGAAATCCTCTGGAGGGGAAGCAGAGGGAATACAGTCCTCTGCATCAGAATCCTCATAGGTAGATAAGGGCAAATCCTGGTCATCAGAGGAAACAGAAATTTCAGAATCCTGATCAGAAGAGTCATAAGCAAATTCAGTCCTAGGTCTCTTAGATGGGGAAGGTTGGCTTCCCCTGATTAAAGTAATAAGGTCTTCAGTCATTCTTATCATTTGTTTTTTAGGCAAAGAGGCCTGACCATGCAATCTGGGCGTTGGTTTTCTAGGCATAGATCGAGTTTTAGGCCTTGAAGAAGAAGATGGCATCAGTTTAATATGCAAGTCAGTAAGCCTGAATACACCCTCAGAAGCCGGTGCCTGCACAGCGGCTCCAGACCCATCCAAGGTAGAGACATCCGCAGGTTCCACAGTTGAAGCATCTTGCTGCATACCGGAATGTGAATGGGTCTCAGTAGAGGCCTGCGAATCTGAAGTAGCGGGTTTCAGGGGCTGCGAAAGCACCTCACTGAGTACCAGCGAACTGGTGACTAGCTTAGGAGAAGCGTCGTTGGCAACTTTGGACCTAGGTGGCCTGTCTCTGTCTTTATCTTTGCGTTTTTTCAGAATGTTGGTAGTTGGGTGGCTTACCGAAGCCATACCTGGGTAATTGGAACTGAGTATCAAAATATTTAGAAGCGTAAATATACCGACGATGAATAGTTTGTTGTTTAAATAAGGCACAAAACCGACAGCGAGGTATGTCATGGTCAGGGCATAGGCAAGGAATAGAGTAGGAATGAAAATCTTTATGAGATATTTGCTTTTCACAAGAAATACAATTACTGACTTTTACTGACATCGGTTTGGAGCAAGAAAAAGTTTCCCCAACAAGGTACTTAGGTTTAGTTGAAGACTTTGGTTCTGAAACTCGAAAATGAAAATTTCAGGAGTCGGCCGACAGGCACTTGCGAACTGCTTCTGCTTCAGGCACCGCACGGCAAGAAAGACTGATGTAATGGCGTCGGCCGCATGCTTTATACCCCTGACTACCTGACACCATGAAGATGAGACAGCAACTGACGCAGGACCCAAGACTTTGATAATCAGGCCGAATGAGGGCTACCACAAGCAGATAACCCAAATGTGATGACTGCAACAGTGAAACACAAAGAACATCAATAACAAAATTCTCAAACGGGGTATTTATCTATATGAACAATGAGCAATGCTGGACTGTACACACACCAGCAACAAGTGCAGAGAAAGTACATTTGTGTCTTTCTTACCATAACTGTAGATGTTTGAGTAGATCAATGTTGCAGCACTGATTTTTATGACTACCTGCCATGCAGAAACCCACAGCTGGCATGACTTCCTGAGTCTTTGTATCATTCCTAGCCAACAGATGTCCCATGACTGATGACTGGACATCAGGGTACAAGAAGGGCATCCGTAAGAGTCATCTTCAGGGTTTTCTAAGCAGTAAACAAGCAGTCTAATGCTTGAGGACAGCACAATCCCCCCAGTTGTCTAAATGTGAGTGAAATGGAGGAAAATCATAGGAGGCAGAGAGGGGATAATGGGGATAAGAGGACTATCTGCAGAGAACTGCTCTAACCCTTGCATCCAGCAAATGGGAGGCAAGCAGTCAGCAGAAAGAAGGGTTGGAGTATGTACGGCAATAGTGATCTATTCAAACATATACAATTATGTTAAGTGGGTCACAGCTGCACTCTACTCTTTGTACTCAGGTTTGCAGTACTGATTCTTGGGAGGACTCCCAAAACTAACAGGTAGGTGGTAGCTGATCTGTATCACCCTAGGAAATAAGGTTTTGCAGGATGGCAGTAGCAAAACCTGATCTAGCCCTGGAGAGATTGCCTAGGTTACAGTGTTTTGTAAAGGTGTGCATGGAGTTCCACATGGCTGCTTTTAGGATGGCCTAGGAAGGGACTCTTTAGAGGAAAGCAGTGGTAGTTGTCCAATGCCTGATGGAGTGGGCTTTAATAAGCCCAGAAGGATCTTCTCCATGAGTTACAGAACATAATGCAGTTTACTATCCATTCTGAAATGGTGCGTTTGGAAACAGGCTTGCCCTGTTTATCCTCTCCAAAAGCCACCAGTAATTGCTCTGCTCTAGTAGGGTTATTTGTTCTGTCTAGGTAGTACCTGATCTACTTGAACACATCTGGGAAATGAAGGACTTCCTTTGCCCTGTTCTGTGGATTTGGGAAGAAAAAGTACAGTTGTGTACACTTACCATAAATGTAGATGTTTGAGTGTATTCACTGTTGCAGTCATCACACTTGGGTTACCTGTCTGCAGGTAACCCTCAGTCGGCCTGAATACCAGAGACCTAGTATTTCTGCGTTGGTTGCTGTCGCTCCAGGACTGATGTCAGGGGTATAAAAACAGGCAGCCGACACCATTACATCAGTACCATTACATCAGTTTTTCTTGCCCCAAATGTCAGGAGTCCCCCAACAGGGAGCTAAGCCATGGTGGAAAAAACACCACCAGTAAAAAGTAAATACCAATACCCCTGTAAGGGGTGAGTAATAGAAATAGAGAGGAGAGAGAGAGACAAGGGAGCTGGAGGGAGGGAAACCAGGACTGCAACAGTGAATATATATAGGTATACAGGTTGGTACTAGGCTAATTACCCTTGTGGGCCATTTCAAGCCTAGCCAATTAACCCATGTGAGAATCAAACCCTGCACCTTGTATCTGTAAGGTAAACACCTTAACCATTATGCCATCCTCCTACCTTGAACATGAATACACTTGAACATCTACATTTATGGTAATTGTACACAACTGTACTATGTTCTTCGTGTTTCACTGTTGCAGTCATCACACATGGGTTAATTCCCAAAGCTGAAGAAAGGGTGGAGGCAGTCAAGAAGAGTTGGGGCTGGCTAGTATGCCCTGCAGGCTGTTGCAAAACCCGCCCTGGATTTGGAAAAGATAGGCAGGTGGTAATGCTTGGGAAGGTGTGTACAGAACTCCAGGTAGCAGCTTCCAGAATGTCCCTGGTAGGGACTCCCTTGAGGAATGCTGTAGAGGTAGAAGTTGCCCTAGTGGAATGTGTTCTCACCCCCTGAGGGATTGGTTTCCCATGGTGTTTTTAGCAGAAATGGATAAAGTGTGCTATCCATTTGGAAATTGTTTGTTTTGAAATGGCCTTGCCCTCTGCTCCTGGTGCAAAACTTGAGTAGTAACTGGTCAGATTTCCTGAAGGGCCTAGTCCTACCCAGGTAGAATCTGAGTTGTCTGCACAGGTCCAAGGAATGCAGGATCCTTTCCCCTTTATGTTGAGGATTAGGGAAGACGGTTGGCAAATGGATAAATTGGTTAAGACTCGCACTGAACACCACTTTAAGTATAAAGGAAGGGTTAGACCTGAGGGAGACCCTGTCAGCATGAAAAATAATGAAGGGTTTCACAGCCATAAGTGCTTGTAGCGCAGACACTCTTCTAGCTGAAGTGATGGCCAGAAGCAAGGCTGTTTTCCCAGAGAGGAATTTTAACTCTGCTGATGCTGCAGGCTCAAAGGGCGGGGGGGGGGGATAGCATGAGCTTTTCCAGTACAAAGTTAAGGTCCCAAGCAGGGGTGGGTGCTCTCCTTGGTGGCCTTAAGTTGTTTGCCCCTCTCAGGGATTGTTTGATGAGAGGGTGAGAGAAGAGAGGTGGCTCAATGGAGGAGAAGGATAGGCCTCTGTGGAGTAGATCTGCTAGGTAATCCAGGATTAGAGGTAAGGAGGGCAGTGTTGTGTCCTCTCCTTTAGACTGACTCCAGGAGCAATACCTTTTCTACTTATCAGCATAGGATTTCCTTGTACTGGGTCTTCTGGCTTCAAGAATGACATCCAGCACCTGCTTGCTTAGGCTGGTCACTGGGGGAGAATTCAAGGAATAAGCAAGGCTGCGAGATTCAGGGTTTGTAGTTGCAGATGAAAGATCTGTTCCCCCTGCTGAGTGAGGAGGGTTGGGATCTGGGGTAGGTGCCAAGATGGCACCGGTGACAGGCTGCACAGTAGTGGATACCAGTGCTGGCGTGGCCAGTCTGGAGCAATCAAGATTGTCCTTGGTTTGTCCTGTCTTATCTTGAGTAATATTTTTGAGAGAAGAGGCAGAGGGGGTGAATGCAGAGATTGAGAGGTTTTTCCCACTGGAAGGATAGGGCATCCACTTTCCAGGCCCTGCTGTGAGGTGTCCTGATGCAGAAGTTGCTGAGCTGGTGATTGCAAGGGGAGGCAAAGAGGTCCACCTCTGGGGTCCCCCATTTCTGGATTAGAAGGCTGAAGGTGCTGGGTTCTAACTACCACTCGTGTGGATCTAGGAGATTTCTGCTTAAGTCATCTGCCAGAGAGTTTTGTTTGCCTGGCAGGAATTGAGCTTGCAGATGAACAGGCATGTCCAAGGCCATGTTCCACAGGGCCATGGCTAGCCTGCAAAGTGGGTAAGAGTGGGTTCCCCCCTGCTTGTTAATGTATCACATAAGAGCGTGCTGAACATCTAGCATCTCTTTTTGGTTGATGTGCAGATTAATTTGACTAGGGCTCCAGTGGCCCTGAATGCACTTGTCGTCTGGGTGTGCCCCCCAGGCATAGTCTGATGCGTCTATGGTTAGGGTCTGGGTGGCATGGGGTTGAGTAAAGGGAAGTCCCTTGTTGGGGTTGCATGCTGCTGCCCACCACAGAAACTGTCCACAGACAAGGTATGATAGGTATGATGGTTTCCAGGTACTAAGAATGTTGGCACCAAAGACTTTTTAAGTACCACTGAAGTTTCCCCATATGCAATCTGGCATATGGAATAAGTAGGATGCAAGAGGTCATGAACCCTAGGGCCTGCAGGATTTTCCTTGTGGACAGCTGGGTTCTGGTCACCATATGAGTGAAGTAGCCTGTCAGATAGGCTTGATTTTCTGGCGTAAGGAACCCCATCTAGGATGCTGTGTCCAAGCTTGCTCCCAGGAATACAATCTTTTGACTGGGGACTAGTTTTGATTTATTTTCATTGAAAGTGTACCCCACGGAGGTTAGAAGGTTCTTTACAAATGACAAGTGCTGCAACAGCTTTTCCTGTCTGCCTGAATCAGACAGTCGTCCAAGTACAGGTAAATTTGAATTTTTCTCTGTCTGCAATAGGCAATGGCTGGGGCCAGGCATTTTGTGAGTACTCTGGCAGCAGTGGATAAGCCAAAGGGAAGTGCAGAGAACTGATAATGCATAGATCCTGTCCTGAAACGTTAAGTATTTCCTGCATGAGTCCCTGATAGGGATGTGCAGATAGGCATCTTTTAGGTCTAAGGTAGCTAACCAGGCATCTTTGGACAGCACAGGAAGAAGCTGCAGAAGGGGGAACATTTTGAATTTTGGTACCACCAGGAAGGTGTTTAGAATGGGAAGATCTAGGATTGGGCGCCAAGTACCCTCTTTTCTGGGTACCAGGAAAAGTTTGGAATAGAATCCTTGACCTATCTGTTCTGCAGGAAAAGTTTGAATTGCCCTTTTGGAGAGCGGGGATTGAACTTGTTTTTTTGCCTCTGCCCACTCGTTTGGAGGAAGGTCTGGGAGCCCTTTTGGGGTTGGCAGTGAGTGGAAGTAAAATCTGAGAAGTCATTGTGACTTCTTTCCATAAGGGGGTGGCTTAGCACTCCCTGTTTTTGAAGTGGAGGCACTCCATTGCTTAGATTTCTGCATACCCTGAGACTGTATTCTGGGGGGGGGGGGTATGTTTCCCCTGGGTCTAGTTTGAGATGGCCTTGACGGGGCTGGAAAGGACCAATGTTTTGAGGGGCAATGCCTACTGAATCTAGGAGGCTGCACTTGCAAGAAATCTTTGACTGTCTGCATAGATATAGTTTTTTCTTCCATCTTTTTTAGAAACTCTTCTGCTTTGGTGCCAAACAGATTGTCCTTGTTTAAAGGAGCATCTAGTAATTTTGATTTGACATGGTCTGGCAAGGTCTGCTCCTTAAGCCAAGCATGCCTTCTCAGTACAGAACCAGTGTCTGCTGCCCTGCAAGATGCTTCTAGAGTGTCAAAGCCACATTGCAAAGTATGCTTGCTGAGGTGGCTTGCAGAATGCATAAGCTCTTGTAATTCTTTACTTTCTGCACAGTCTGTAAAGGTAGCTAATTTTTGCTTAATAAGTTCCATAATATGTTGCTGGTACTTCAGCTTGTGAAACTGGCAATTCAATGCCCTAATGGCAAGAGTTGCAGAGGTGTATACTTTTTTACATCTGTCTAAAGCTCTGGAATCCCTGTCCAAAGGGGTGTGATTCTTAGCTGTAGTTGCTTTTATACCTTTAGGCCCCTGGGAGATGAGCTCTGGGTTAGCAGTACGATTTTTGAAAAGAAATTTGTGAGAGTCAGGAACTCTGTAGTACCCGTCTGGTTTCCTAGGAGCAGGGGGTAAAGTATCAGGAGTTAGACTGGATTCCATAAAGACATCCTCCACAACATCCAGAAGTGGAGGCATTGGTAAAGGTCTATGTTGTGGCAAATCTAAAAATTCTCTGAGTCTCTTTTTGGACTGAGGATAGTCTTGGCATTCTCAGTGGAAATGCTCTCTTAAATTATGTAGGGTTTCACCAAAAGAAAAAAATCATCTGGAGGTGAAGCAAAGAGAATGGATTCCTCTGCATCTGAATCTTCATAAGCAAATAAAGGCACGTCTTCATATTCAGAAACCTCAGAGTTGTCGGACTCTTGGTCTGTTAAAGCTGCTGGGGACAGGTCTATTTTTCTCTTAGCAGGGGAAGGCTGGCTTCCCCTAATCAGCATAACCAGGTCTTCTGCCATTTTAAGCATTTGATGATGTGGCAAGGAAGCAGTTGCTTGAGTTTGGTTTGTCGTTTTTTTAGGCGTAGCTCGTACTCTTGGCCTTAGAAACTCAGTAGTTTTAGACAGAAATGAAGACATGAAAGAAGTCATCAGATTGTGTCGAATACAGGTAGTGCAAAGAACTTCCTCGGAAGCCAATGCCTGCACAGCGGCTCCGGACCCATCTGCAGGTTCTGTAGTCAAAGTCGTCTCACGGCATACCGGACTCAGAATGGGTCTCGGTAGCGGCCTGCAAATCCACAGAAGCAGGCATCAGGGGCTGCAAAAGTGCCTCACTGAGTACCGGTGAACTGGCGACTAGCTTAACGGAAGAGTCATCGGCAGTTTTGGACCCGTGCGGTCTCTCTCTGTCTTTATCCTTATGTCTTTTTGGAAGATCGGTAGTTGGATGGCTTAACAAAGCCATTTCAGAATACGAAGATCGAGAACGAAAGTATTTAGTGACAGTAAGGGCCCGATGATGAATAGTTCGGGTGTTGAACAAAGCACAAAACCGACAGCGAGGTATGTCATGGTCTGCGCCTAAACAGGTGACGCAGTAAGAATGGAAAACAGTGTGGTATTTGCTTTCCACAGTTGAGACAATTGTTAACTTTTTCTGACATCGGTTAGAGCAAGTAAAAAGGATCCCCAATGGGGTACTTAGCTTTAGAAGACTTCAGGATGATTCAATTCGGAAACGAAAACTCAGGTAGTGGCCGACCGGCACTCATGTGAACTGTTTCTGCTTTGGGCTCCTTGGCAAAGAAAGACTGATGTAATGGTGTCGGCTGCCTGTTTTTGTACCCCTGACGTCAGTCCTAGAGCAACAGCAACCGACGCAGAAATACTAAGTCTCTGGTATTCAGGCCGACTGAGGGCTACCTGCAGGCAGATAATCCAAGTGTGATGACTGCAACAGTGAAACACGAAGAACATCTGGTAAGTGGATAGCCTGATTTAGGGTAAGTTTTGATACCACCTCAGGCATAAAGGATGGGTTTTTGTTTGAAGGGTTACTCCATCCTTGTGAAAACAGTGAAATGTTATTTACACATGATGGCTTGCAGCTCAGAAACCCTCTAAGCTGATGTGACAGCTACAAGAAAGGTGGTCTTCCAGGTAAGCATCTTCAGATGGGCAGTGGCAGCAGGTTCAGAGTGGGGTAAGATTAGATTCTCTAACACACAATTTATATCCCCGGCAGAAACTGGGTTCCTTCTGGATGGTCTCAAATGAATTACCTCTTTTAGGAAAAGCTTCAGGTGGACCACTGTACAGACAAGCTGATATGGCAAATGCATGTACTTTAATGCTAGAGTAGGAAAGTCCCTGTCTAAAGAGGGCCTGACAGGTACTGCAAGACTGAGTTAATGTCTATCTGAGATGGGTTGTTTTTCTTGCTGTGACACCAGGTGGAAAAACTTTTCCATTTTGCCAGGTATGATTTTCTGGTATTGGATATCCTTGTTTCCTTTAGAATGGAAAGCACGTCCATGGAATAGAAGGCATTCCTTAGCCTTAGTATCAAAACCCAATCCTCCAGGATGTTAATCTGAGAATGCATGGGTGAGGATGGAAATCAGATCCCTTGGATTGGCTGAGGAGATCTACTTCCTGTGGTAGCATGTGGAATCTCCCATTGCTGAGGGTCAAGAGGAGGGAGAAACGAAGTTATGTACTTACCATAATGATTAAGCCATGTTGTCTGATTTACATCTGGTTCAGATATGGGTTGTCAGATCTGACCTTGGCACTAATTCTGAAGCTCTTCGGTTCTAGGTCTCTGACTCCACCTCTACTCACAATTCCCTGAACAACGCTTCAGTACCTCAGAATGAGTTTGCCCCCTTTAGATATTATATCCATATGCAGACCAATACAACTGTAAACCAATCATACGAAGTCTGTTAAAAACTAACTCCAGCATGAAGGACAGAAAAACTGTCAGGATTACAGGAAAGGGACAGTAGGACTGTACACAGACAGGGTATACCAGAGTCGAGACAGTCATCAGTACCTTATATGTGACAATCTGGAAGGGGGCAGGTGGGAGTGAGGTTGAACTGGACATAAATCAGAAAACAGGGATCTATTGTTACGGTAAATACATAACTTTTGTATCCAATGTTGTCTATTTTCATCCAATTTACTTATGGAACAGATTCCCAAGCATACAGACAGAGGTAATATCAAGAAAGGACATTCCCGAGGATGGTGGAACCAAATGAGGATCATGATCTGGATTGTTCATCAAACTTATAATGAGATACTAAGGTATGAACTGCTGACCAAGTAGCTGCTGCACAGATATCTGCCCCCCCACCCCCCCTGTAAATTAAATATACCAACTCCAAGATCGCACTACAGTGGAAAAAAGTTAATTTCCTAACCTACTCCAAGATTGCACTACAGTGGCAAAAAGTTAATTTCCTAACCCATAGTGCGATCTTGGAGTTGGTACATTTAATTTACAGGGGGTGTGGGTGCAGTGAGACTTGCCCCCTGCAGAAACCTAGCAGAAAGTGTGTTTGTTAGTTAGGTGCTGTTATAGGTGGAGAGGATGTTATTTACATATGCATTACAGTTTTCAATGTTATGAAGCACACTTTCAATGTCCTGAGTTTTCAGTGTTTTGGGATTTAGATGTTTTGGTCTCAATGTTATGAAATTCAACATTATGAAATTTCAGTGTTATGAAGTAGACTCGTAGCATGTATTCAACCTTGTTTGAAAATCTTGAAGACAGAATGGAAGGTTTACTGACTGATTTAAATTAGCTTTGGATGCCTCCTTAGAAAGGAAGGATTCTAAAATGGAAGGGATGGGGGTAGAAAAGTGATCTAAGCCCCTGGATGTAGCCCAAACTGAAAACTCTTCCACTTGCTATGGTATATTTTTGTACTGGTCCATTTTTGGGATGCTGAAATGAATGTCTAAACAGGATAGCTTGGTATCTCTGTCTAAGATTAGAACTGGAGGACCCATGGAGCCAAGGGGTTAACTTCATGGCTTCCTGGTCCAGAAGAGGCAGTCTGGCTAGGTGCATTAGTAGATCTGGATAATGATCCAGCATCCATGGAGTATGTACTAATAGAGGCCACAGGAAGGCAAACCATGTTTGTTAAGGCCTGAAATGGGCACATTTTTGCTTTCTGTATGAACTTCTTTATTAAATGTAATGGTGGAAAAGCATAGAGGAGACCTGGTGGCCAGTTGTGGGCTACATCATCCCTCAGTGAATGTCCATGCCGGGGGATCAGGGCAAAGTACGTAATGCACTTGTTCTTTAGGTAGGACATGAAAAGGTCATAGCAAGGTTGGCCCCCAATGACTAAAATCAAAGTTATCACTATTAGATTGAAGGACCACTTGTGAGACATCCAGACAGATCTGCATAACTTGTCTGTGAGTACACTGTATGACCCTAGTGTGCATTACTATCTAGAAAGTGTTGTAAAGACATCGCCCACTGCCAGACTCTCATGACTTCTCTACACAAAGGATAAGAGCATGTTCCTCCCTGTTTGCTGAGGTACCAAACCACTGATGTATTGTCCATCTGTACTGATATCACATCCCTGGGGAGTATGTCCTGAAAGGCATGTATACCTCTCAACATCAAAGCAAGAAATCTGGATAAAGCCACAAATTATGACAGGACAAAGGCCCAAAAATAGGGACACTTTAAATATTGTTCTTACAAACTTAGAACGTTGCTAGAATAATAGATTTTGCATTATCATGAATTTTCTGAAGGATATAAAGTCTGAAAATCAAATGTCTGTCATTTTCTGACTTCAGTCATCAATGATCTGTCAGTGATTTGCTAGAAAACTACATTTTTATGAGAAACAGTCCAAAAATATAAGTAAAACATCTGGACATTTTGTGAAAATTTGGACAGTTGAGAGCTATGAAGGCATGCAAAACTAGGAGGATGGCAATCATCTCCAAAATACTGATGGGAAGGTTAAACTCTGTATGTGATCAAATGCCCTGGACTGTCTTCTCACTGGAATACCCCCCCCCCCCATCCTAGAAGGGAAGCATCCATCGTCACTAATTCCATGGGGGGGTCTGTAAGGAATGAATACCATTCTACAACAAATGAGACATTATCCACCATGGTATGTGTTGCCTGCAAATTACAGTAAGCCGAATTCTGGCATGAAGAGGATGATATACTTGGGACCAATGCACCACTAATGTCTACTGAAGTACTCCCATGTAAAATCTGGCCAATGGAACAATGAGGATTGTGGAAGTCAACAGACCCAATAGGCAAGGAATTAGTCACTCTGGTGGGCAGGGGTGATGAAGAACTTGAGTGGCAGTGAGGCAGAAGGAGTGCACCTTGGAGATGGGAAAATGGGCGATCTGCAAGCTTACATCTAGGTGGCATCTGACAAATTCTATCTCTTGAGAAGGCATAAGAAGACTTTTGGTTAGAATGTCCAAGATCCCTAGGTCATGCATCAGCTGGAGGAGAAGGTCTTCATGGTGTGACAACTGGTTGCTGGGCATAGTGGACAGGAGGCAATCATCAAGGTATGGGAAAACCTGGATCCCTAGCAGGCAAAGATGACACAGCTGTCATCATCTTAGTGAATACACTGGGGGCTGTGGTGAGACCAAATGGAAGGGCTCTGAACTGATAATGGCTGGTTCCCAGCCTGAGGTGGAGAAATCTCCTCATACACTTTTCTAACCTCACATGGTAGCAAGTGTCCTTGAGATTTACACAGCACATCCAATTGTCCTTCCTCGGCAAAGGCAAAATGGACTGTAGTGTGACCATCTGGAATTTTGTCTGCTTGACATACTGATTTAAATGGTTCAGATCCAGAATGGGTCTGAGGTCTCCTGTTTCTTTGTGTACTAAAAAGAACCTAGAGTAGATACTGAATTCTAACTGGTCTTCAGGGACTGGTTGATTTGTTTTTCCTAACAGCTTGGAAACTTCTGCAGCTGTGAACTGCCATTGATGGGGTGGAACATTGGGAACTTTCCTCTTCTTAACAGGAGGAAGGGAAAATTATGTGGAATAGCCTCTGGAAATTATGTCTAGCACTCAAGAATGTGTTCATCTTTCAGGATTGTGGGTGCAGAGATAAGTGCTCCCCCAACTGCCTCCATAGTGTAGCAGTCAAAAAATCCTTCAGGGTTTCGGTGAAGGGTCATTAAAAGCCCTGATTATACGTTCCACCTCTGCTTCTAGGGCAACATCTGTTATCTCCTCTGCCACGAGGAGGTCTATCCCCAGGAGTGTCTTGGCAAGAGCTCTGTGATTTTCTGAACATCATCTTCTTCCCAGTCCGCTGATTCCTAGAATATGATCTCTGGGGAGTGGAAAAGCAGATTCTCACTGCAGAAAGAGTCTTGTCATCCTGTTGACTCCTAGTCACTGTTTCTTTCACTTTAGGTCCAAATAAGACAGACTCATTGAAGGCAGTATTAATGAATGAAGTCTTAAGCTTTCAGCAAAATTGCACAGACGCATCAAGAAGTGCCAATGAATGGTAATGCTGGTACCTTCTGCTCTAGCCATGCCATCAGCTCTGTTAGAAAGCAGTCACATGCCTACATTGGACATAGACTGGAGGGTAGAAAGCTGGGAGCCCATCTTCTGAACATTTGCAGGCAAGATACCCAAGAGAGACTTGGAACTCTCCTTAGTTAGGTCTCTCTCTGACATCTTGTGACATGGGCTAAACAATTCAGGGCTCTAAGGGCAAAGGTCACTAAAATGTATATCCACTTCCCAAACTGGTCCATATCCCTATGCTCTCTATTATGAGGATGGACAGAGAAACTTTCTTCAGATAGCTCCTTCTTTGTGGTTGCCTTTACTACATCACATCCACTGGTAGTGTTTCCGAACTGTTGGTGCTGCTAGAATACTGTTGGGCTTCTTAGCCCATTGAGCCATCAAACCAATGTGTGTGTCAACAGGCATTATTACCAAAGACGAAGATGAGCCAGAACCAAAAGCTTCCAGGAACATATACTCATCTGGAGAAGGGTTATCTGTGGACGATCCTTTTATCTGCTTTATTAATCCAAGTATCTCGCCGAAGGTGAGATCTTCAGAGACAGTTCTACGGAAGACTTCACCTTTAGCCAAATCTTTGTGTTTTGTGATGGACTCTTTGGAACAGTCTAAATGCTTGCACATCTGTTTCCTTCTGATTTATATGCAGGTATTCTCTGCTGAGATATCCTTATGCCTTGCATTTTCAAGGAACCTAAGTGGGCCTCCTAAGCTATGTCGGAACTGTCCGTGGTGATGGTGTTGTCTGTTTCTGGTAAAGAGAAATCTGCCCTGGATTCTGCTGTATGGTGTTCTTCCACAATAGGAGCTCCTTTTTTAGGCATGGAAGGAGAGACAGTAGGGTTTTCTAGGGGGTTAAGAATGCTGTTCCCAATAATTTTTTTAGTAACCACTTAAGTGTTCTCATGTGTAACTTTGTACGTGGGATCATGAAAATGCAGGATGCCATGTACCCCTGAATCCTCAGGAATTCCCTTACTGACATATGTTGCTTTGAACTGGTCAGGTCACCTGACAGGAAGGATATCTTTGTTCTGGGGAAGAAAGGTGTTCTGCTTGAATGAATCTATGAGGGCTCCGAGAAAGAGGACACTTGTTTGAGGAAGAGTTTGTGACTTTTGAAGATTTAAGGTGAGACCTACTTTTTGAAAGCAGTCAGTGATGATCTGTAAGACAACTAATGTCTCTAGTGTGGATTTTCCCTGAACAAGATAGTCATCTAAGTAGGGGTAAATATGAAATCCCGGAGTTCTGCAATGTGCTTTCAGAGGAGCTAAACATTTTGTGAAAACTTGGGAGCAGTGGACAGCCCAAATGGTATAGTACAGAATTGAAAGTGAGAGCCAGTTGCAAAAAATCATAGGTACGTCCTGTGACTGTTGAAGGGGACATGGAGGCAAGCATCTTTTAAGTCTAGAATGACCATTAAAGCATCTTGGAAGAGCACGGGCAGTAGTTTTTGCAATATAAGCATTTTGAATTTTGGGATGCTGAGAAACTTGTTTAGCGCTGCGAGGTCCAAGATAGACCTTCAGGTGCCTTCCTTTCTTTGAAACTGGAAATATCCTTCAGTAGAAGCCTTTTCCTTCTGGACCTGGAAGGACAGGCTGAATGGGTCCCCAAGGATAGATGGCAAGAGGCTTTCTTGCTCTTTTGGTGGTCTTGTAATGTCCAAGAAGTGTGGGATTTCTCTGAAATGGATGTAGTACCTTTTTTCTATGATGCTGATGGCCCACTAGTCCCTGGTGATGGTTTTCCATTCAGTTAGGAAGAAGAGTCTTAAAGCCAGAAGTTTGGAGGAGAGGTGGGTAGGGGTATGGGAGGCTGGGGGTTGAACATAATCACAACTGGTCTCTGTGCTGGATGGGCTCTTTGGAGCTCCCTCTTCAGTGCGATTGTTCTGGCTGACATCTCCTGGATTGTCTGGGCCTCTTACCACGGGGAAGCTGCCTATAGTCTTGTCTAGGAGGAAAGGCAAACGTTTTGAAGGGTAACTACAACTGTGCCCTGGTGTTGGAGACAGATAAAATATTGCACAGTTTTTACTTGCTTTCCTTTTTTATCCAGCTTCTCGAAAACTTGTTCAGTTGGAGGTCTGAAAAGGAATTCCTTGTTTAGTGGAGCACCCAGTAATTCAGCCTTAACTTGATCCGACAAGGGTTGGGTGCTGAGCTATGCATGTCTGCAGCTGCTCTGCAAGAAACATCTAAGGCATCAAAGGGACACTTTAGACAGTGTCTGTACACTTGCAAAGCTTATCTGACAGTATCCTGAATTTCCTTTGATAAGGTTCTATCCTCAATAGAGTCCACCTTAGTTAGAATATTGTCCTGCCGAGATTCAATATACTTTATCATACAGAAATGTAACATGTAATGGATTAGCCCTTTTCCCCACTGTAGTGCAATCTTGGAGTTGGGTATATATAAGTGGTGGTGGGCTACCTTTGTGAGTGTAAAATTATGCAGTTCGTATTATGGTTGCTCTGGTGGCCACTAGTTTCTTTCCCTAGGAAAGAAGTTTGACAATTGTAACATTCACTGAACGGCTGTTCAGTGGCTGGTGATCAATGAACAGCCATTCAATGGAGACGCATTCGAGGAAATAATATAGACCGCATTGAACATGTGGGAGAAACAGACAAATGTAGATTTTATAAAACAGAATTAGAAATAGTCACACACATTGTTTCTGGTTGTGATATACTAATGGCAGAAGGACTGTATACCGAAAGAGATAATAATGTGGCAAGACTGTTGCACTGGGGATTGTGCCAACATTATGGCACTGAAGTGGCTGAAAACAATGGAAACATGAGCCACAAAGCATTGTAGAAAATTATGAAGTTTATATCACATGGGCTCACCCATTATCAACAGTTCAAAAAATAGATGCAAGAAAACCAGATGTAGTAGTCCATGAAAAGAAGACAAAAGCAGCATTATCACTGAAGTTGCTACACCTAGTGACTACTGTGTCTTATGTACAAAGTCATAAAATGTCAGAACTTGCAGGCAGAAACGACGGCGATGTGGAAGAAGGATACCTGGACAATTCAAGTAGTAGTAGGAGCAACAGGTTGTTGTTGTTGTCTTCCGGCTTTTCCCGGTTAGGGGTCGCCATAGCGGAACTCCGGTCCGCTAATGATTGGCAGTAGATTTTCACGAATGCCGAGGTGCCAGCTCAACGTTCAACCTTCAATGAAGGCACACCCATTTACGCATGTCTTTCGAACGCCCACCCAACCGCGGCGAGGACATAGGAGCAACAGGTCTTATAACAAAAAAAAAAGATTTCACAATCATACTTAGATATGTTAATGACACATGTAACTCTGAATGAATTGCAGTAAGAATCATTACTGGGCACACTGCAGGTGCTGCAAAGAGCACTTCTGGCAAACATAAAAAATTGAAACAATACTAAATTTATGAATTTTAACCACCGCCTTAGGAATGGGGTCCATTGCCGTCATGGTATTAGAAACCTAAACGACTTGGAGAAATTAAAAAAGGAAGATTCCATAATGGGTGGCTAAAACCTCGGTCCTGCTTTTTAAGGTTTTCAACCAGAATTTTGCACAGTCAGGACAATTTAAGATGTTGTGCTGAGGCCCTAAGCAGAAAGTACAGTTGTGTACACTTACCATAAATGTAGATATTTGAGTGTATTCACTGTTGCAGTCATTACATTTGGGTAATTTGCTGGCAGATTGCCCTCAGTCGGCCTGAATAACGAAGTATTGGGTCCTGCGTCGGTTGCTGTCTCCTCTTCCATGATGTCAGGTCGTCAGGGGTATAAAACATGCAGCCGCCATTTTATTCAGTTTTTCTTGCCCCAGATGTCAGGTGCCCCCCAAATGTGGAGCAAAAATGTATATATATATATATATATATATATATATATATATATATATATATATATAAATAAATAAACAGCAATATATGAAAATGCACTTTTAGCAACATAAACTTTACCTTCATCTAAAAGCAAATACACTACAAAGGCTTTAGAGTATAGTGAAGGAAAGAGAAGTTGTAGAAAAGAGGGATGGCGGGTGGGTAACCCGAACTGCAACAGTGAATATACTCGAACATCTACATTTATGGTAAGTGTACACAACTGTACTATGTTCTTCATATTTCACTGTTGCAGTCATTACATTTGGGTAGAATCCCAAAGCTATGGATGGGAGGATGGAACTAAATAGCATTATGGGCGGCTAAAAGGCCCTGCAGAACTGCAGTGGCAAAGCCTGCCCTAGATTTAGAAAAGAGAGGCAAATGATAATGCTTTGTGAAGGTATGAACAGAGCTCCAAGTAGCAGCTTCTAGAATGTCTTTGGTTGGAACTCCTCTGAAAAAGGCTGCTGAGGTAGAGGCAGCTCTGGTGGAATGTGACCTGATACCCTTAGTACAGGTTTACCATGATGCAAGTAGCAGAAACGAATGCAGTGGCTTATCCACTTAGAAATAGTCTGCTTTGATATAGCCTTCCCCTCTGATCCTGAAGCAAATGCCACCAGTAGTTGCTCAGATTTTCTTGGAGATTTGGTCCTGTTTAAGTAGAATCTTAGTTGTCTGTATACGTCCAATGAATGCAGAATCCGCTCCCTCTTGTTCTCCGGATTTGGGTAAAAAGTTGGCAGGTGAATAGTTTGGTTAAGAGCCACACTGGATACCACCTTAGGCATAAAGGAAGGATTGGTCCTGAGGGACACCCTGTCCAGGTAAAATGTAATAAAAGGCTCCACAGCCATGAGAGTCTGTAGTTCTGAAACTCTTCTTGCTGAAGTGATTGCCAAAAGGAAAGCTGTTTTCCCAAGATAAAAACTTTATATCCGCAGTAGCTGCTGGTTCAAAAGGAGGCAGGGTGAGTTTTTCCAGCACAAAATTGAGGTCCCATGCAGGAGTTAGTAATCTTCTGGGAGGCCTTAGATTTTTGGCCCCTCTAAGATACTGTTTTAGCAGAGGATGAGAAAAGATGGGAGGCTCCGTGTTGTAATGAGACGAGATGGCAGAGGCATGGATTTTTACTGAAGAGAAGGATAGGCCCTTGTCAAGCATCTCAGTCAAGTACTGTAAAATATGAGGGATATTTGGTTTTGCTGTGTCCATTCCCTGTGCTTGGTTCCAAGCACAGAACCTTTTCCATTTATCAGCATAAGATTTTCTAGTACTAGGCCTTCTGGCTTTCAAAATGACATCCATAACAGATTTACTGAGAGGTGTTGTTTGAATAATTACATGATCAGCCATGCTGCAAGGTTCAGAGTTTGGAGCGGAGTGTGCAGAATTTGATTGTTCTGCTGAGACAGTAGATGAGGTATTTGAGGCAAGTTCCAAGGAGGGAGTTGAGACATATTCCTTAGAATTGGGTACCAGTGCTGGCGAAGCCAGTCTGGAGCAATTAGTATCATTTTTGTTTTTTCCTGTCTGACCTTTAGTAAGACCTTGGAGAGAAGAGGCGGAGGGGGAAAGGCGTAGACTGATAGGTTTTTCCAACTGAAGTATAGGGCATCCACTTTCCATGCTTGTCTGTGATTAAGTCCTTGTGCAGAATTTGTCCAGTTGATAATTTTGGGGGGAGGCAAATAGATCTATGTCTGGGCTCCCCCATTTCTGTGTTACCATGCCGAAGACTTCTGGATCTAGTTTCCACTCGTGTGGGTCCATAAGATTTCTGCTTAGGTCATCTGCCAGAGTATTTTGTTTTCCTGGCAGGAATTGAGCTTGAAGATGTACTTGGTAAGTCAAGGCTGTGTTCCACAATGCCATGGCTAGTCTGCAAAGGGGGAAGGAATGTGTACCCCCCTGCTTGTTTATGTACCACATAACCGTGGTGTTGTCCGTCTTTATCAGTAGTTGTCCTGGATGAAGTAAGTCCTTGAAGGCTGTCAGAGCATTCTGAACAGCTAGCACCTCTTTCTGGTTGATATGCAGATGCATTTGGTTTGGGCTCCATATGCCCTGAATGCATCTCCCCGCCAGCATAGTCTGATGCATCTGTAGTTAGGGTTTGGGTGGCAGGGGGTAGAGTGAATGACAGTCCCTTGTTTTGGTGGCATGCCTCTGCCCACCAAAGAAACTCCTGTTGTAGGCAGGGAATGAGAGGAATCATTATTTCCAGACCGTGACAATGTTGACTCCATAAACTTTTTAGGTACCATTGAAATTTCCTCATTTGCAGTCTTGCATATGGAATTAGTAGAATGCAGGATGCCATGAACCCCAAAGCCTGCAGAATTTGTCTAGCAGATAACTGGGTTTTCGTTGCTATCAGTTTGAAGTATATAGTCAGTTGCCTTTGTTTGTCTGGAGTAAGGTAAGCCATCTGGGCAGTTGTATTCAAGCTTGCACCCAGGAATGTAACTTTTTGAGAGGGTACCAGTTGTGATTTCTTTTTGTTTATTGTGTACCCTAGGCATGTTAGAAGCCTTTTTACAAACACCAGATGTTGAAGAAGAATGTCCTTGTTTTCTGCTTGAATGAGACAGTTGTCCAAGTAAGGATAAATTTGTATGCTTCTTTGTCTGCAAAAAGCAATTACTGGTGCCAGGCACTTTGTAAAGACCCTGGGTGCAGTAGATAAGTCAAAGGGCAGTGCAGAGAATTGGTAATGCATAAAACCTGCCTTGAAGTGGAGGTATCTCCTGCACGATTCCCTTATTGGGATATGCAGGTATGCCTCTTTTACGTCTAGAGTCACTAACCAAGCGTTCTTGCCCATCATAGGCAGTAGCTGTTGTAAAGTCAGCATTTTGAATTTTGGAATGTCCAGGAAGGTGTTCAAAATTGATAAGTCCAATATTGGACACCAGGCATTGTCTTTTCTGGGTACCAGGAACAGCCTTGAATAAAAACCTTGTCCTTTTTCCTGTTGTGGTACTGGCTGAATAGCCCCCATAACCATGAGGGACGTAACTTGTTTCTGAGCCTCTGCCCATTGATTTTGTTGCAGATCTGGCCAACCGTTTGGAATTGGCAAAGTATGGAAATTAAATCTGTACCCCTGGGATACAATGTTTAATACCCACTTGTCCTGGGTAATTAACTGCCAATTTTGAGCATAAAGTTCTAATTTTCCCCCCAAGGGGGCTGCCAAAAGATAAGTGCTTGGTGATGGTAGAGGAAAGTCATTGAGACTGCTTACTGTAGGGTTGTGTTTTATTTCCTCCAGATTTGGAGGTGGAGGCACCCTATTGCTTTGACCTGTAAGAACCCTGTGATTGGTATCTAGAGCCTTTTGAGTGCCTGGATTTGCCTTGAGAGGCTCTGTTGGACACAGAAAAAGGACCAATTTTTAGTAGGCCAGTACCTACTGAATCTGGGAGGCTGCACTTGTAAGAAATCTTTTACAGTTTGCATAGATTTGACTTTGTCTTCCATTTTCTTTAAAACCTCTTCTGCCTTATTACCAAACACAGTATCATGCTGTAAAGGGGCATCCAACAATTTAGCTTTAACATGATCAGGCAGATTTTGCTCCTTGAGCCAGGTATGCCTTCTAATCACAGATCCAGTAACTACGGCCCTGCAAGAGGCCTCCAAGGAATCAAAACCACATTGCAAAGTATGCTTTCCAACCTGTTCTGCTACATGCAATAATTCCTGTAATTCTTTATTTTCCACACAATCAGAAATCAACATAATTTTCTGTTTCAATAGGCCCATAACATGCTGTTGATATTTAAGCACAAGAAACTGGCAGTTTAAGGCCCTAATTGCCAAGGTTGCAGATGTATAAACCTTCTTTCCCCATCTAGACACCACCCTGGAATCTCTATCAGAGGGGGTAGGATTTTTGACTGTAGAGACTTTTACACCTTTGGGACCCTGTGAAATACTTTCAGGATCAGCAGCAGGATTTTTGAATAGAAATTTGTGGGAGTCAGGAACCCTGTAATATCTGTCTGGCTTACTAGGAGCCGGAGGTAGGGAATCAGGAGCCATGCTTGATTCCGAAAACACATCATCAACAATGTCTAAAACAGAAGGTATAGCCAAAGGCCTATGCTGAGGAAGAAAAAGGAAATCCCTAAGCCTCTTTTTTGATTCAGAGAAATCCTGACTCTCCCAATGAAAATGTTCCCTTAAAGTACGCAAGGTTTCTCCAAAAGAATAATCCCCAGGAGGAGATGCAGATGGGATGGATTCTTCTTCATCCAAATCCTCACAGGGTGGTATAGAAAATTCCTGATCAGAAGAGGAATCAGAAGAAATAGAAACCTGACCTGAAGATTCATGATCAGTGTCTTGCCTAAGCCTCTTAGCGGGGGGGGGCGTGATCAAAGTAATAAGGTCCTCAGCCATTTTAATCATCTGTTTTTAGGCATAGGGGCCTGAGCACTTGGCTCATGCGTCAGTTTTTTAGACTTAGAAGTTGTTTTTGATTTTGTTTTTGAAGCTGGCGTCAGTTTTATATAAAAATGTTGAGGCCTGAAAACACCCTCAGAAGCCGGTGCCTGCTCAGTGGCTTCGGACCCACCCAAGGGAGAGACATCCACGGGTTCAATACTCTGAGAATCTCGCAGCATACCAGACTCCGCATGGGTCTCGTTAGAGGCCTGCGACTCAAAAGTAGCAGGTATCAGGGGCTGCGAAAGCGCCTCACTGAGTACCAGCGAACCAGCGACTGGCTTAGGAGAAACTTCGTCATCAGTTTTGGACCTTGACGGTCTGTCTCTGTCTTTTTCTTTGCGTTTTTTGTGAACTCCAGTAGTCGGATTGCTATTTGATGACATTTCAGAGTAATTAAATCTGAATCCAAAATATTTTGAAGCAAAAATATACTGATGCTTAATAGTGCATTGGTTAAATCTAGCACAAAACCGACAGCAAGGCACGTTATGATCTGCGCCTAGGCAAGGAATACAGTACAAATGAAAATCCTTATGAGGTATTTGCTTCCCACAAGTAATGCAATTATTAACTTTTACTGACATCGGCAAGGAGCAAGAAAAAGTTTCCCCAACGGGGTACTTAGCTTTAATTGAAGACTTCGGTTCTGAAACTCGAATGCGAAAATTTCAGGAGTCGGCCGACCGGCACTTGTGAACTGCTTCTGCTTCAGGCACCGCGTGGCAAGAAAGACTGAATAAAATGGCATCAGCTGCATGTTTTATACCCCTGATGACTGGACGTCATGGAAGAGGAGACAGCAACCAACGCAGAACCCAAGACTTTGTTATTCAGGCCGACTGAGGGCAACCTGCCAGCAGATTACCCAAATGTAATGACTGCAACAGTGAAACACGAAGAACATCAGACATAAGTGAAAATCTTTACGAGATTTGCTTTCCAGACATTAAACAATTGTTGACTTTTTTGAACATTGAATTAATAGAAAAAATTTCCTAGTGGGGTACTTATCTGACTGGAAGAAGGTTCTCTGGAAAAACGAGCCGACGAATGGTCTGCTAGTATTCTAAGCACATGTGAAGTGCATCAAAATGCATGGCTAGAAAGTTTTGAAAATGGCGCCGAAGGAAGCCCTTCTTATACCCTGACATCAACATGTCGGCCAACGGACAGCCATCAGTTAGGGATGATGCAAATACTATGGAAATTGGGATGGTTATGGGTTTCTGCATGGCAGGAAGACCCAATAATCAGTACTGTAACATTGACTACAAAGAACATCATTCTTGACCACCCTCCCAGGTAGCTGTCTGACACATCCCTGCAGGAAGTAAGGCTCTGAAATCTGGAAACTGGCCTGGATGACAGGCCTTCTGTGGCTGAAGTCTCAGTACTAAAGACTTCTAAAAAGTCTGATGTAGGCTAAGAATGTATGCTTTTTATTACTGCACCTCTACAACCACTATTCTGGGAATATCACAAAGAAGGAACACTTAATCTCTAGATTTTACAGCAGTTTGGGCTCAGTTTGTCAAACTGGTAGTTGCATACCATAGACTATGCCTGTGCTGCATATGTGCAAAGACGGTCTACTCAAGTGCTTTACTAAACTTTAGAAAGGAGTATTGCAAAGATTGATCATATATAGCCTATATCCATTTTAAATCATGTTGACTCTTTTAAACTGATTCAGTATTGCTACACAAGTGTAAACATTGTCGTTATACAGCCAAATAAAAGACGTATTTGCAAGTTTTCTACAACGATAATCTACTTACAGCACTTGTAATCACTAAACAGATGATGTAGCAACATAAGTGTATTCCACAGAGAAAAACATTTATTTTCAATACTATACCTGTATAGCTTCATCCAGTAGGAAGATAGCATCATTCATCAGCAGATTGACAAAACGAAGGAAGAGAGGTGGATTGACAGACTCCAAGTTCTCAGAAGCATAAGTTGCAAGATTCTACAGATGGAAAAAAATTATATAAAATGGAAAGGAAAACAATGCAGTTTGATTTTGTAGTAAAATCTACACTTTCAGATAACATGCCCTCCCCTTACACCCTAAATACAGATGGCCAATGATGCCAGACTTTATAATCTAAAGATTAACAAATAAATACATTTTCAGTTAATGTACACAAAACAAAAATAATTTGCACACATACTAGCAACAAGAATTTTGACAATCTCACCAAATTAGAAGTAGGTAATAAAAAGTACAGTTGTGTACCTACCATAAATGTAGATGTTCGAGTGTATTCACTGTTGCAGTCATTACACTTGGGTTATCCTGCTGGCAGGCTACCCGTAGTCGGCCTGAATTCCAAAATCCTGGTCCGGCGTCGGTTGCTGTCGCCTTTTCCCTGACGTCAGTGCGCCAGGGGTATAAAAGATGCAGCCAACGACATTTTCTTCAGTTTTTCTTGCCCCAGATGTCAGGTGCCCCCAAAAGGGTAGGCTGTAAAAATTACGATCATAAAAAAGCATGCACATAACCTTTATCTACAAGCAAATACACCACATAGGTTGCATAGAATAGATTGGTACAGATAAGTCCCAGCAAAGAAAAAATGGGGATGGTGGGAGGGTAACCTGGACTGCAACAGTGAATACACTCGAACATCTACATGTATGGTAGGTACACAACTGCACTATGTTCATCGTGTTTCACTGTTGCAGTCATTACACTTGGGTTGAATCCCAAAGCTGAGGTTGGGCGGCTGGGCCTAAATAGAGTTTGGAGTGGCTATGAGGCCCTGCAGAACTGCAGTGGCAAAGCCTGCTCTGGATTTAGAGTAGAGAGGTAAATGGTAGTGCTTTGTAAAAGTGTGCACTGAAGTCCATGTTGCAGCCTCCAAAATATCCTTGGTTGGTACTCCTCTGAGGAAGGCTGCTGAAGTGGCTGATGCTCTGGTAGAATGTGGCCTAATGCCCTTGGGCACTGATTTGCCATGTTGTGAATAGCAGAAACGAATGCAGTGGCCTATCCATTTTGAAATGGTCCGCTTTGAAATGGCTTTTCCTTGAGAACCTGCAGCATATGCCACTAAGAGTTGCTCAGTCTTTCTGAAGGCTTTAGTCTTGTCCAAGTAAAAGTGTAGCTGTCTGTGTATGTCCAAAGTATGCAGAAGTCTCTCCCCCTTATTCTGTGGGTTTGGATAAAAGGTAGGCAAATGTATGGTTTGGTTAAGAGCCACGCTGGACACCATCTTAGGCATAAATGTCGGGTTTGTCCTTAGAGAAACCCTGTCCTGATGGAGAATAATAAAAGGTTCCACAGCCATTACTGCCTGTAACTCTGAGACTCTTCTTGCTGAAGTTATTGCTAGGAGAAGAGCAGTTTTCCATGACAAGTATTTTATCTCTGCTGTATTGGCAGGCTCAAAAGGAGGCAGTGTGAGTTTTTCCAAGACAAAATTGTGGTCCCATGTAGGTATTGGAGCTCTCCTTGGAGGTCTTATGTTTTTGGCCCCTCTGAGAAACTGTCTTAGCAGTGGATGAGAAAAAATAGGTGGGTCCGTATTGTAATGAGCTGAAATGGCAGAGGCATGGATCTTAATTGATGAAAAGGATAGGCCTTTGTCCAGCATCTCAGTTAGATATTGCAAAATCTGAGGAATATTTGGTTCAAGCGAGTCAATTCCCTGCGCTTGGTTCCAAGCACAGAATCTCTTCCATTTTTCTGCATAAGATTTTCTGGTGCTGGGCCTCCTGGCCTCCAAAATGACATCCATAACTGCTTTAGAGAGAGGTGTGTTCCGAATGATTACATTATCCGCCATGCAGCCAGATTTAGGGTTCTGAGTTGGCTGTGCAGGATCTGATTGCTCTGTTGGGTCAGCAAATGAGGTATTAGAGGCAATGTCCAGGCTGGGCCTTGAGACAAGCTCTTTAGGATTGGGTACCAGTGCTGGCGTGACCAGTCCGGGGCAATCAGTATAATTTTTGGCTTCTCTTGTCTGACCTTTAGGAGTACCTTGGAGAGGAGAAGCAGAGGAAAGAAGGCATATACTGTAAGGGCTTTCCAGCTGAATGAAAGGGCGTCCACTTTCCATGCTTGCTTGGTGATAAGTCCGAGTGCAGAATCTCTGTAGCTGGCAGTTGTGAGGGGAAGAGAATAGATCTATGTCTGGGCATCCCCATTTCCCTGTTATCATATTGAAGATTTGTGGGTCCAGTTTCCACTCGTGAGGATCCATGAGGTTTCTGCTTAGTTCGTCTGCCAAAGTAATTGTCTTTCCTGGCAGGAATTGTGCTTGCAGATGTACTTGATAAGTCAATGCTGTGTTCCACAAAGTCATGGCTTGCCTGCAGAGGGGGTAGGAATGTGTGCCCCCTTGCTTGTTTATGTACCACATGACTGTAGTATTGTCCGTCTTTATCAGTAGTTGTCCTGGATGAAGTAGGTCCTTGAAGGCTGTCAGGGCATTTTGTACAGCTAGCATCTCTTTTTGATTGATATGAAGATGCATTTGGTTTGTGGGCCATGTGCCCTGAATACATTTTCCTGCCATGTGCACCCCCCAGGCATAATCTGATGCATCTGTTGTTAGTGTCTGCCTGGCAGTGGGTAAGGTGAATGGCTGTCCCTTGTTGTGGTGACAGGCCTGTGCCCACCATTGAAATTCCTGTTGCAGGCAGGGAATAAGAGTAATTACTGTTTCCAGGCTGTGGCAATGTTGAGTCCAAACACTTTTTAGATACCATTGTAGTTTCCTCATATGCAGTCTTGCATATGGAATTAGTAGAATGCAGGATGCCATGTAGCCCAGAGCTTGCAGAATTTTTTCTTGCAGAAAACTGGGTTTTTGTTGCCAAGTCTTTGAAGTAAGAAGTCAGATGCCTTTGTTTGTCTGGCATGATATAAGCCATCTGGGCAGTTGTATTTAAGCTTGCACCCAGGAATATTATCTCTTGAGAGGGTACTAGTTTTGATTTCTTTTCGTTTACTGTGTACCCTAGACAAATTAGTAATCTTTTTACAAACGCCAGATGCTGTAGTAGAATATCTTTGTCCTTTGCTTGAATAAGGCAGTCGTCCAAGTAGGGGTGTATTTGAATTCCTCTTTGTCTGCAAAATGCAGTTACTGGTGGCAGGCATTTTGTGAAGACCCTGGGTGCAGTAGATGAGCCAAAGGGCAGTGCAGAGAATTGGTAGTGCATTGAGCCAGCTATGAATCTGAGGTATCTTCTGCAAGACTGTCTGATTGGGACATGCAGGTATGCCTCTTTGAGGTCCAAAGTTACAAGCCAAGCCTTCTTGTCCAGCATGGGCAGAAGCTGCTGTAGAGTCAACATTTTGAATTTTGGGACGTCCAGAAAAGTATTTAGAATAGACAGGTCCAGAATTGGTCTCCAGGCTTTGTCCTTTCTTGGTACTAAGAAAAGTCTTGAGTAAAATCCTTGTCCCTGCTTTTGTGGTGGCACTGGCTGAATAACCCCCATGTCCATGAGAGATGAAACTTGTTTTGTGCCTCTTGCCATTGGTTGTGTGGCAGGTCTGGCATGCCTTTTGCCTTTGGAAGGGTGTGAAAGTGGAACCTGTAACCCTGAGAGACTATATTTAAGACCCATTTGTCCTGGGTGATCTTGTGCCAGTTTTGTGAAAAAAGTGCTAACTTTCCCCCTAAGGGTGCTGTCAAAAAATAAGTGCTTGGCATTGGCAGAGGGAAGTCATTGGGACTGTTTTTTATAAGGCTGTGATTTGTCTTCTCCGCTTTTGGAGGTAGATGCACCCCATTGTTTGGGCCTGTATGAGCCCTGGGGCTGTTGCCTGCCTCTAGGGTGTCTGAATCTGCCTCTTTGTGGTCTGTCTGACACTGGAAAGGACCAATTCTTAGAGGGCCAGTTCCTGCTAAATCTGGGTGGCTGAAACTGTAAGAAATCCTTTACTGTCTGCATAGATTTTCCCTTATCCTCCATTTTCTTTAACATCTCCACTGCCTTAACACCAAACAAAGTATCATGCTGTAATGGAGCATCCAATAATTTTGCTTTAACATGATCAGGCAGATTGTGTTCCTTTAACCAAGCATGCCTTCTAATAACAGAACCTGTAACAGTGGCCCTGCATGAGGCCTCCAGTGAATCATAGCCACATTGCAAAGTATGTTTTCCCACTTGTTCAGCTGCATGCAATAAATCCTGCAAATCTTTGATCTCAGAACATTCAGAATTTGTCAACATTTTTTGTTTTAACAAATACATTAAGTATTGCTGATATTTGAGCATATGAAACTGACAATTTAAAGCCCTTACAGCCAAGGTAGCAGAAGTGTAAACTTTTTCCCCCATCTGTCCAAAGCCCTAGAATCTCTGTCTGAGGGGACAGGATTTTTGGCAGAAGCAGCCTTGACCCCTTTGGGACCCTGTGAGATAGTTTCTGGGTCAGCAGCAGGGTTTTTGTAAAGAAATTTATGGGAGTTTGGGACCCTGTAGTATCTGTCCGGCTTAACAGGGGCAGGAGGTAAAGAGTCTGGAGACAGGCCGGACTTTGAAAAATCATCTACTATGTCTAGAACAAGGGGCATTGCAAGAGGTCTGTGCTGAGGAAGTAAAAGAAAGTCTCTAAGTCTTTTCTTAGAATCGGAATAATCCTGGCTCTCCCAATGGAAATGCCCCCTCATGGTATGCAGGTTTTCCCCAAAAGAATAGACCTCAGGAGGAGAAGCTGAAGGAATAGAATCTTCAGCATCAGAATCCTCATAGGGAGGAAAAGAATATCCCTGATCAGAACAGGAACCAGAGGAAATGGAAACCTGATCAGAGGAATCATATTCAGTGTCTTGCCTAGGCCTCTTATCAGGAGGGGGATGAGAACCCCTGATCAAAGTGATTAGGTCTTCGGCCATTCTGAGCATCTGTTTCTTAGGCATAGAAGCCTATCCTGGAGAATGCTGTACTAGTTTCCTTGTCTTTAAAACTGTTTTAGACTTTGTCTTGGATGCTGCAGTAGGCTTTATATAAAGTTGTGTAGGTCTGAAGACACAAGCCGATGCCTGCTCAGCGGCTCCGGACCCATCTGAAGGATTAATTTCCGAAGGGCCAATACCTTGAGTATCCAGAGACCTAGCTGTCTCCACGTGGGAATTGGAGGCGGCATGTGGCTCTGAGGTAGCGGTAGTCAGGGGCTGCGAAAGCGCCTCACTGAGCACCGGCAAACCGACGACTGGCCTAGAAGAGGCTTTGTCGTCGGTTTTGGACCTCGGATGCTTGTACTTGTCTTTATCCTTGCGTTTTTTATGAATTCCGGTCGTTGGTTGTTCTGATGGCATTATGTAGTTAAACCTTCTGCCAAAATAATGAAAAGCAAAATCGTACCGACGCTTAATAGTGCGTTGGTTAAATCTAGCACAAAACCGACAACTAGCAACGTCGTGGTCAGGGCCTAGGCAAAGAATACAGTAAGAGTGGAAATCCTTATGAGGTATTTGCTTCCCACAAGAAATACAATTGTTAACTTTTTCTGACATCGGTCTGGAGCAAGAAAAAAGTTTCCCCAATGGGGTACTTAGCTTTATTGAAGACTTCGGATCTGAAATTCGATTTCGAAAATCTCAGGAGTCGGCCGACCGGCACTTGCAAACTGCTTTTGCTTCGGGCACCGCGCGGCAAGAAAGACTGAAGAAAATGGCATCGGCTGCATCTTTTATATCTCTGGCGCACTGACGTTAGGGAAGAGGCGACAGCAACCGACGGCGGACCAGGACTTTGGAATTCAGGCCGACAGCGGGTAGCCTGCCAGCAGGATAACCCAAGTGTAATGACTGCAACAGTGAAACACGATGAACATCTGCTTTGTATATAACAGAACATACTTTTGCTACAAAAGTACTCTTCCATGCAGATGGATGTACCACCATTGTTTTAGGCCTACTGTAAGACCTGGTGGCCACAGTCAAACCCACTTCCTTCAAAAGAAGGAGCTGAGTACGTCTTCAAACATAACAATTGCATGCCTTTGTTAGCATAGCAATAGTGTTTGTAGGGTAGCCCCATAGTACTGTGCTGCTCTCTACATATATACACTACAGTGATGGCAAAGGATTCCAAGACTAGTGGCCCCATTCTCACAGATGTGCTGCTCTTCAGATGAGAAAGTGAAACGAGGTCTGCCTTAGCTGTGCAAAAAATCTAATAGCAGTTATCAAATTATGAAACTATTATACATTTTAAAAAGAAAAAAAATGACAAAATAACAGAAAAACTACTGCTTTGTATTAAATATACAAAAATTTCATATTTCACTTCTCATTATACAATACTTCAGCAGAATGCTGAAGTCTGCAAAACCAATTACATATTCTATTAATGTATTAATTATTACACCATCTGTTTACATTTCCCATACCAAATTAATGGCACACAAGTCAGGAAATCAATACTTTTAGCCACAGTTTTTTTTCATTATGTTTTCCATCATACTCTGAATTTTACTTCTACTGTCTACCTTATTTACATATTTCTTAAATACTACAGTTCTTAGACGACCTTTTTTGCTATTTTTCATAATAATAATAATAATAATAATAATAATAATAAATCAAACACATTTCAATTGATTACTTGTTTTTTTTTTGCCCCCCCCCCCCAAAAAAAAAAAAAAAAAAAGATCTCACCTGATGGTTTCTCTACCTGCTACCAACTGTACCATTTTTTCTAAGAGGGGATGGAGTGGAGCTGAGCCTTCCTGGGCTAGCATTGCCCCTTTCATTTCTACCAGAGAAACCCAATCCCCTGGTGCGAGTCAGGTGGTACTGAGTGGCCCATCTTGCTGGTCCTTAGGGAACACCTCTTCTCTGAGCTCCACTACTGCTGTCTCTAAGGGGAAGCATTCCTCTACGTGCTGAGTTCCCCTCGGCTTCTAGTGTGATTGCACTTTTAAAGTGTGTGCTTGGCAAGCCTGGACTCCACTAAAATATACAGGATAATATCTCCACAATGCAATAGTTTTGAGTTGTCTGTCACAATTTTACACCTTTTCTTCCCCCATTTTATAGCACCAAAGACAATTCCCACTAATGTAAGTTCAATATTTTTGATGTACAACTGACAAAATTTGTTTCTCCCCATTCCTTAAGCGGGTCCCTATCGGATCACAGAAGTTTCAAAACTTCGAACATCATATGGCCAAGACCATATGCTTGCATGTTTTGAATGGAGATCGCCGTACAGCATGGAACAGGAAATTTATCATTTTCCTCACTGTAGTGAGATGTCGGAGTTGGTATATTTAAATAGCAGGCGGTGTGGGGGGCTTGCCTCTCTTCAAAAACTTCAATCATATGGTCTCAGTCGTATGATACTTGAAGTTTAGAAACATCTGTGATCTGATGGGGACATTTTTTTATTCAATAATAACCATTTCTGTCAAAACTTAAGCAAATATAATACATTTCATAATTAAAAGGAAGCAGTCAGCATGCAAAATACGGACAGCTTAATTTCTGGATACTTTCCCACTTCCAATCTACAGTGAACATATCAATTCAATAATTACTACTTCAGCAGCCAAGTCAGAAAACCTACTGTTTGTCGACACCTACTTGATTGATGCTTCAAATTACTGCTGTTTGATTTGGTGAAGAGCAAAATGGTGAGTGTTGCAATTATCAACTTCTCCTTTGCAGAAACTTTTAGAATTAACAAAGAAGTTTGAGGGTAAGGGGAATGCCCCCATGATAAGTGGTACAAGGGGAACTTACCCCAGAAAAACGTTTTTGTATTTTGCAATATTGGGAGAGCAGTTGCACTTTTTTTTTAAAATCCCCCCTGCCTGTTGAACATCATCCTTCTATGACCTACCTATCTTAATTAGTCGTTCATGGGAGAGAGGGCAATCACAGGCCCAACTGTTTCCCCTATGAGGGGAGAGTCAAACATGGGGCTGATGTTCAGGCAGGCACAGGGTCCCCACTCCCTCAACAGCTCCTGATGTCTCCATAGCAGCTTATGGGGGATACTAATCCTGACAGTCTCTGGAGGAGCATAAGAGCTTCCCCAATGACTGCCCCCAGAACTGCATGGCTACCTGTCGGCAGCAGCAGCATATCCCTCGGACCCGGGCTCGGTGGGCTGCTCCACCAAGAGCTCCCCTTGGGTGTAACCCAAGCAGCAAGCCAAGACACCTCCCTCACTGCAAGATGGGGCAGCACTCCCTATCCTTCTGCCTCTCTCACTCCAGCTCCCACTCCTGCTAACTGAATACAGGTCATCTGGGCTGCAGTTACAACTTCATCCCTGTGCACCAAAGAAACAGGATTGCTGTTTTTAGGTTCGGAGTTGTAAACTCCCAGTGGTTTAGATGCTCTAGGGTTGAATAATCACGTCAGAAAAATAAGACATTATTATTTAGAATAAACATATCAAAGACAAATAAAATAAGATTGAGATGACAATCTTGCTAAACTACTTTATACAGGAGTATTTTATTTCCTTTACATCAACCCAACAGCAAAATTTCCCCTTGCTGTATAATATACGTCATTCAACCATCTGTAATGAGTTTCTCAAAACCATATTTGCTTAATATATTCCACAATACCGCAGTATCCACAGTATCATAACCTCTGGATACAGCAAACTCAATTATCCTCCCTAAACTATTTTCTGTAATTACAGAACTTACTCTATCCCTCACTTATAACACACACTGAATACTGTTACTCTGGCATATCTCATATGTTTCTCTCCCAAATTAAAATAGTTGTCCAATTTTAACTGAAGAGTGCTCTTTACTGATGTACATAGGTCTCAACCTCTTAACAGGCCAATGTGGAACACAGACCATAACAATATGTGACAAATGACCAATATGTGGAACACCTTATTTTCACACTGCAAGAATATGTACCATTTCCAGGATGCATGGTTGAAGTGGTCTATCAACAACAAGGCATTTTGTTGCAAAGTATGCATCAGTCAAAAATGCATATTCAACATTTGTGTTGTCAAATTCTTCTACAAAAAAGATGCATATTATTATAATTCACTTGCAAAGTTAATAGAACAATGCATTTTGCATCAGTGTGCATTTTCCGAAGAAGTAGTGACACTCTACTCTCTCTCACTTGCATCAGTATGCATTTTATGAACAGAAAGCTATACGCTTTTATGTCTGACATTGAATGACTAATCTACAGTTATTTACCAAAAAAATTGAAATATTTGCAAAAGACAGTAGAAAAATATGATGTAAAATCAGAAATGTATGTATGCACATGTCAGAAGAGCTCCTCTCTCAAGCTGCAGCCATAGTAATAAATCAGAACAAAATCTCTGCAGATTATTGCTTCACAGCTTCCAACTTCTTTGCTGAAAAATCTAGGACAAATCTAAACATAATGGGGGACAACAGTGCATTTAACACATTATTTAATTCACTCTGAAAGTTGACAGATCTATATCACTGATGTCTGACACTGATTATAACCCTTAGTAATGGAGCAGAAAATTAAAAAAAAAAAAAAAAAAAAACAAACTTGTATGGGAAAGGACACAAATATGAGGCAAAAATGAGGAATAGTTCAGAGGCAAACCTATATATTTTAAAACAGCATTGCCCCCCTTCCAATACTACACCTCCGATAATACCCCAGAACAACTTCTGCAGACAGTAGCTATCAACTTCTCTGATCAAGAATGAAGGACAGAGCCAAATGTTATGGGGATAACGGGCTCAAAATCAGGGCCAATTTTTGCAGATTATAATTCACTCAAAGTTATTAATGAATCACATTTTGCAATAGCATTTATTTTCTGAAAAAATATCTGACATTAACAGATCCTCAAGTATTTATAATAAACATTAAAACTTTTAGAAGGGACAGGGCAAAAACAACAGGCAAAATCAGGAACCGCTCAGAAAAAGTATGCTTAATTACACATTTCAGAATACTTCCCACCCTCCCCTGAACTGCTACAGCCCTAGTAACTTATCTCTTAAATTAGCAGGTTCAGTAGCTGTCCCTTGCAGACAGCCCAACTAATTCATAGGTGTACAGGATAGGTTAATAGGATGATACTAGGCTACTGGCCCATAGGCCCTTATAAGGCTAGCCAAGAATTTTGCCCATGTTCCCACAAAGTCAGCACCTGTTTCCCCTGCCCAGCAGGGACACGGGTGGGATCTCAGAGGTGTATTTTCTGTTTCCCATGCAGTCGTCCAGGTTCCTCTTAAAGAGGGCTAGTGAGGTACTCTGCTTGACATGGAGAAGGAGTCTAATCCATAGATAGGGGGAGTCTTTGGGACACAAATCTATCCCACCAATAAGTTCTATTAATGCCACAGACCAGGTTGAGGCCTTGCATGTGGGCTGCGCAAGCGGAGTTTGACTTAACGGATATGCAGCAACTCCATCAAGGCTGGGTCTGAGATGGCCTAGTATGTCAGACACAGGTCACCTCTGAGCAGTCTGTACGAGACTGAGTAGAGGGACAGGGCTTTTAGCCTATCTGTATAGGATAGGTATTTGAGACTCTGGATTCTCCAGGTCAGGAACCTTTGTGGTTTCTCTAGCTGCTTCATGTGCTTGGCAAGGTGTACGTCGTAAGGGGCACTGTACTCAACAATGGGTCTGATAAGTGAGGAGTAGAGGGATGTTATGACCTCCTTGTTCCTGGATGAAATACCCTTTCTTATGAGGTGGGCAATTGCAGAAGCCCATGGCACAAAATTAAAAAAAAAAAAAAAATAAAATAAACAATCCACAATAAGCAGCGTCATACAGATGAATCAACCTGACACCAAATTTCAGCTACAGCCTCCAGTGGGCCACGGCACGATATCCAGTGCACACAACTTGCAGCAGATGACCAAACAAATGATACAGAGCTTTTAATTAAGGCCACACACTGGCTGTTGTAATGCCTCAAAATGCAAACTCCATAGAAATGTGGTGTTGTGCTCCTTCTTTCTCGCTTCAAAAGCAAAACAAAGAATAAATCATCCTATGATATAATTTGTAAAGTATCATAGTGGCCCGAAAACTAACAGAGTTGCAATCGGTCAATTTGCCTCTGGAAGCTTTTCTCTGACTGGCCACACACACTCTATTGCAAATGGCTATTACTATGACTTCTGAGCCAATAGGAAAACGGAAAGCAGAGACATCACCTTGTGATGTGTAACACTGCTTGTGTTCTATTCCAAATAAGGAGCGTCCCACATAATGTAGTGCATTTGGATGGTAAATTGACATATAATCCACATTATTCAAAATTACAAGCCTCTGATTTCTAATATCAACATTCTCCCAATTTTATCACATAAAACAAAGCAACTAGTACAAATTTCTTCATTTCACATCTACTATTTAAGTCACCAATCAGTATTTCTAAAAATCTCCATTTCTGACTTTACAACATATTTTTATAAAACAAATATGAAATATAATCTCATCCTGTTGCCTTTTCTGAAGTGGAATCTTTTAAAGCTGCTTGCAGTCCACCACACACATTTCGACACCAATCATTCTTCTTCCTCTTTTGGTAAGCCTTTAACCCCATATACATTCAAAATCAAAATGCTTTGTGTAACTCATGCTTAAAAACATTCACTATCTGCATACTTTGTTCTATTAACCCATCAGCACTAAGCAGCCCTTCCATAACACTTTCATGTTGCTGTAAAGAAAATTTTGCTGAAAATGTTTTTTTCTTCCTTCTGTGATACACTTCAATCTTAAATAACACTAAACATCTTTCAGCTTAATGTCACTTCCTTATTTCACAGAGCTATCTTCTAAACATCTGTGCAATTCTTTACAGACATTATATTGTTCTCTATTTCAATATGCTTTTTATGTTTGCTTAAATCTTTATATTCTTTAATATACCATTCTGTCAAGTTGTCATATGTAGTATTTACAGATACATGATCTCTCCACAACCCTTTGGTACATAAATGTCCTCTTACTCTAATTTTTCTAGTCTGATTAAAACAGATCCATAAAACATCATAATGTGAAAATCCAGTTACATATACAGCTCTAGTGGTATAAGAGGGATAAAGCCCTAAGACTTAGGTGAATCAGGACTGATTAGTAGCTTGGGTGACTGACAGGGTTGGCAGGGTGCATGGGCGTGTCCTTCCCGACAGGTGGCAGAGTGGAGTTGTCCCTGTACAGCAAAAGTCTACTGAGGAGGGAATAGGATGCAAATATGCAGCCAGGCAGCAGGTGCTGGGTTCATCAAGCCACCGATGGGTGACAGCCTTCAAGGTATGTATGCAGAAGTATGCAAAATGGGGAAGGCATAGTGGACACAGACTGCACAACTCTCTGCTAAAGGTAGGGTTTAACCCATTGAGCAGACGGCGACTCAATACACTCCCATTACAAACCTAATCTAATCTAAATACATGCATTGCATCTAAATACCACGCCACATGTGATCGTGTACATATTTCACAACTGGGTAACTTCATTTTCCTTTGTCAGTTTACAGTGCCATTCCCTTTATAACCTCTATCCTCTCTGTACAATGAACCTTTTTGCCCCTTCTCCTCAGTTACTTTCCTATTTTAATCCCCACTTTATATTTCAATTTCTTTTAGACCTTCTCACTTTATTCATCTCCTTCAAACCCTCTCCAACTATCTTTTATGACCAGGCTGAATGTCAGCATATATCCTAGTATTCTTACACCCACTATCCTTGACAGCTATACAATGCCTCTTTCCCACTTCTAGCTTTAACTGTTATCTACATATTAACTAATGTTATGCACTCCTTATCTCACTTTTAGTTATTCTTAACATCTACACTATAACTCTGTTTAGATATGACTTTAAAGACATGGGGAATGTCTGCTCATCATAAATATTGCACTTGAACTGTTTGTATACCAAATGTTTTAAACGTGGGATTTAATAATATATACCTGTTTTAACAAAGCAATTACACCTGTTTGTATATCTAGATGTCTTAAAAACTATCTATGTGTAGATCAATATGTATGTATACCTTTAAGAAGTGTATAAATACTGAGCACATGTGAGCCTGACTGACATTTTGTAGTAAGCTATTGAGATGTAAGCATGCATGTCTATGTAGTCTGTCAGTTAATCAGTTTCTTTATATTTTGTACTTCTGCTATCCATCCTGATGTGTTTCTGTGTAATAAAGCATATAAAAGAACTACCCTGCCTATTCTTCTTCTATAGTAATATTCAATAGTAAAACAAGAGCAACACTACGTAATGCATCTCTGTAGAAAATTTGTTTTGTCAGGTGTATCTTACATGCATCTGCTGGAGCTTTTTTCTCCATCCTCCACTGAAAATGGGCTCTGTCAACAAAGACAAATAAAAATAATTACACACGCTCATGGCTGTCTGACTTGCAGCCCCTTCTAGACTACTCTCACCTTGGCAATGGGTGCGGGGAAGAGTCCTAGTGTACAGCAAACTAATGGACTGTGTCCAACTGGAGTGAGGTGGGATGATCAGCAAGCATGGGGTAAAAACCTTGCTATATATTTATTTTTTATTTCTAACAAGGTAATACTTTTGAGAAAACTTGACTAGACTGAGAAAGGTCCCCCAGGTCATTAGCCTAGTAACAGTCTATGACGTTATGATTCTATATATATTGTAACAAATTAAAACAATTTCAGTCTGTAATGCTTACCAAGATATAACCTGTGTAGTTAAGGCTAATGTAACAGTGATTTTAATGAACAGCATTATCTACTATAAGCTACAGAAATAAATACCTCCTTATTTGTAATGGCAAATCATAAAGTCATTCCATGAACGTACACTGATCTTCTGCAAAAATGTGTCAATAAGGATCCTTTTCAGATTGTCAAATGGCCAGAACGTCGAACCGTGGATCACCGAGATGAAAACATTGTTTTTTTAGAACACTGAACTGTTTGCATGAAGCTTGCCATAGGGAAAAATTCCCATTCACTTTAATGTAAGTGCAATCTCTGAGTTGGTATATTTAAGTAGAAGAAGGTGGGGTGTGGTGCAGGGTGGCATAGCCCCCTTGCTGCAGCAAAAAAAAAAATTTTAATTTAAGTTTTGATGTTCCGAGGTTTAATGCATATGGTCTCTGTCATATGCGGTTCGATATTTCCAGCAGTTCGACACTCTGAAGTAGACCCTTCAATAAATGCTACCAATCTGATAATCTGTTCCAATATTAAAATAAAAAAAGGCTAATTTCTTCATGAAATACCTCAGTGATTTAAAGAACAAAACATCTGCATATCAATTACTAATGGCTGCACCTACATTCTACATACTACCTACCCACACGCATGCACAGAGTCTAGTAAACTGTCACTCCCTTATCAATGCAATTGAAATGTATTAGATTCCATTATGTAAACAATTCTCCCATCTTTTTTCACTTAAAACACCTCATAGAGAAGTTATAGTCCTCACTACTTCAGACAAGTCTCTCTGCTGTTGACTTTTCATTGAAATATTTTCTGATTCAGTCACATGATCACTCACCTCATCTGTAATATCTGAAGCCATCAGCTCATAAGTTCATACAAGGCTTGCTGCGTAAGGGTCATCAAGAAGCTTAGCCTCAACACACCCTGGTATTTGAGCATACTGTATTTAGTTACTCTTGGTAAGATTTTCCATGAACCAAGCATGACTTTACCATCTTCCAACTAACTGTTCAGTCTAGTTCTGAAAGTAGACATAGTGTTACTTTGATATGGAGAGGGAGTTTATTTCAAAGTCAGAGAATGTGCTGGATTACAAATTTGTCATGCCATAGACTCAAGCCAGACATTCATTCCAGCAGAAGCTATTAATCTACTGGAGGTTAAATTCTTCAGCATTAGTGTTAGACTGCTGGTTATGTGATAGTGGAAGTTGTCAAAAAGGGTAGAGGCTTTCAATGCCTGAAAGGCTAAACAGAGATTGCTCCTCACTTGTTTATACAAGCAGGAAGAGAGTGATAAAGTTTTCAGTCTTACAGGGTACATTAAATTATTTAGTCCAGAAAACTTTTTGGTCAGAAACATTTGGGGGATTTTCAAATCTGGTTAAGGTGCTTTGTGAGAGACACTCCATAAGGAGCGCTGCATTCAAGGATAGTTCTAATAAGGGAAGAACAGAGAGCTACCAAGACTGCAAGGGACCTGGAGCAAGGTAAAATGATTTACTGTCCACAAAAAAGACGTGCTCAAAAGATGTATGGTATTATCATTTTTTGGCAATTAAAATAATCCCATGACTGAAACACCATTTGACCTGCTGGAGTATTTGAGTACATAAGGGAGATTTGAAAATTGCAACAAGTTTGCAGCTGTCACCAAACTCATTCATCTTCAATTCCTTGGCATCTGCTTTCCTTTCTAAGCAGCAGATGCCATATAGTATGTGTGTGTGTGTGTGAGTGGGGGGGGGGGTTGGGGGGCAAGTCAGAGTAGTCTGGAACCCCATTGGTGACACTCTAGTAGCTTGAGGAGATACCCATGCCTTAACAGTGTGGGTTATGTTCAACTGGCTATCCAGCAGACTAAATGCATGTTTGTGTAAGACTGGAAAAGTTTATCTACAATACCAGCATGTGGGATGGTGTCAAAAGCACTGGCAAGGTCAAGGTAAACAGTATGGACTTGTCAGGCTCTCAAACTGAGTTTATGTGATTCTTTCAAATTAATCAAATAGGTTCAGTGGGCACTAACTATTTTTTACAAATGTAAATTGGTTTGAGTCCAGGGTCACCTATTATCACTGTTCATCAGTATGGCAATTATGTGCTCCATAACTTTATAGATGATACTTGTGAGACTAGAGGTCTATAGTTTCCTTGGTCTCCCATGCAGCTGCCTTTTTGTGGTGGTACCACTACCGCTGTTTTCTACACTTTAGGAAACAACCTATGCAGAGACTTAAATTGAAGATACTTAAAGAGGTTTTGTTAAATGGTGCTTGGCACTTACTAGCAGACAGCATGTGATATTATCAGATTCCTGGAGCTAGTATTTTTCATTTTGGATAATGTGGATATAATCTGGTCCAAGGTATTTTTGGAAAGGATGGGGATAACTGATACTGAAGGGAACATTTGTTTCAGATATGGGCATGAAATAAGTACTGAATCTGTCTGCAATGATATTAACAATAACTCCGGGATCAGAGTAGGAGACACCAATGGAAATAAACTATAATGCAAAAACGAAGGAACAGACTGCAGGACGGTACCACAAAACTTTAATGAGTTAAGCGCTTTTTGTTTGTTAAAATGACAAACTTTTTCAGACATAAAGTAACCACACAACACAGTCCTTAAATAAAGTAGTTAATTAATCAATAATTCAAACAGCTCATTTAAAGGGATAAACACACTACCTACAAGCACCTCTCTTTCAATTAATACACCTAAACGTTACTACTAAACAAGTTCCATGTGAATAACAACAATAATTGTAAGTGTTAAAACACACTGAAATACAAGCTTAAAATACTCAAATGAAGCATAAAAACCAATAAAATAAATCATCTTAAAAGACTTTTAATTTTGAGGGTGCTACTGATCGAGCGACCCTCATTCAACCCAGGTACGCTATACGCATTCAACCTGATCTGCCAAAAAAGCTCTAATTCTTCTAGTCTAAATAAATCAGGACCTCCATGAGGGTTGTGAGAAATCTGATCTATAACTATAAATTTAAAAGTATGGTTAGAGGTATAGTAAATTATGTTTCGCCAGTGCATTTTCAAGTTTCTGCTTTCTTTTAGCATAAATATGCTCATACATACGGTCACGCAGCCTTCTCTCAGTTTTTCCAACATAGAAGGCTGAACATGACTGACACTGGGCTAAATACACTACCATTTTTGAGTTACAGTTTACTCTCAACTTCAAATTGTATTGTTGATTGTGAATTGTAAATCTGTTAGATTCAATAATGTACGAACAGTAGTTGCAAGCTGGACATTTATACATACCCACTGTCCTTACATTTGAATTTGAATGATGTTCAAAGTATGCTTTAAGGTTCTTGCCCCTTTTATACACAACCACTGGCCGATCACCTACACTTTGATATACACTACTGTCATTCTTAAAAATTGCCCAGTTTTTAATCAAGATCTGGAAACAGTCTCTACTGTTAAGATTAAACATTGTCACAAAAGTGGCCCCTAATGTATTTGTTATTTGGGAGTCAACAGAAACTACAGGTGACACTGAATGAGTATTGACTGCTTCACCACATGAATCAACACCATTACTTAATAATGGTTTATAAAATTGTCTCTGACGTTTACTTACAACCTCCTCAATAATTTCATCAACCATGTATTCAGGGTACCCATGGTGGACAAACATACCTCTCAAATGCATACATTCAGCGAGGAAGTCCTTATCTAGAGTAATAATACGGGCTGCCCTGACCAGTTGGCCCTTTACAATAGCCCGTTTTTGATGCAGTGGGTGGCAGCTAGAAAAATGTAAAAATGAGTTAGAGTATGTGCTCTTTCTGAAAATAGTAGCTTTAAGTTTTTGTATAGAATAATCCTTAGACAAAAGTATGTCCAAGTAAGCAATGGACTCTGTGTTAAATGTGTGAGTGAACTTCAAAAAGTGAGTAGTCCCGTTAAAGTACTCAACCACTGATTCACCAACAGAATTATCACCATCCAGTAAAATAATAATATCGTCCAGGTAACGAGTATAGAATATTAACTTGTCCTTGAGTTCACAATTATTAAAAACAAACAGGTGTTCCCAGTGGGTCATCACCATATTGGCAACACTGGCACCACAAGGGGAGCCCATAGCTACACCCACTTTCTGAAGGTAAAAATTACCCTCAAACAAAAAATAGTTATTGTCCAGAATGATGTCCAACAGTTCCTGGACTAACTCCAACTCGTTACAAGTGCTGCCTTGAAGTCTTAACATTTCAACAACCCACTCAAGTGCGATTTCATGTGGGATACATGTATAGAGGTCTTTAACGTCGATAGTTAAAAAGTTGTATCTCAAACTGACCTCTAAATTGTTAATTTTGTCCAAGAACTTCCAAGAATCCTTGCAAATTTGGTTCAAGTTAACCAAGTATTTCTGGAGAATGGAATCCACAACTCTGGCACAAGGATAGGTGGGAGATCCTCTACCGTCCACAAGGGGACGCATAGGGGGATTAGTTAAATCCTTGTGTATTTTAGGTATACCAAATAAACATGGAAATTTGTGGTATGATATTGACATAAAGTTGTAAATATTCTGAGTAATTCGACCTTCAATAAACATATCTTCAGTAGAATTTTTAATAATGTGGTATGCATTATTAATTTCAGATCTTGAACTGACAGCATAAGAGGGGGAATTCAATAACTGAAGCATCCTTACACTGTAATCAGTGTTATCAAAAACAACTACACCACCACCCTTATCTGGTTTACAAAACCTGATGTCATTAAATTTGATAAAATCAAGACCTTCCTTTACCGCCTTAAAGTTGTTACCATAAAAACCCCCATACGTCCCCGACTGGATTTTTTTACGAATGTCCAGTTCACAAATAAGTTCAAAAATTTGTAACAAGGGGTGTAGCGGGGGATTAAAGACACTAGGAATCCTAAAGCTGTTAGTATCAGACATATTCATGTTACCCATCATTAAATTAAGATTAAGTTTTCTAATATACAACTTTAAGTCGATAATAGTTTTAACCAAATCTAATCTCTGAGGTGGAACGTACGTGTGGCCCTTAGATAACAACTCTACAAAGTCCGGTGAGATGTCAACTGAAGAAAAGTTATATACTCTAAAGTCACCACTTGTGTTATTAAGAATAGTCAAATTACTCGACGGTGCAACATCAATGTCCTCATTTGAAACATTATTGTCATCAACATCACAAACGTTCGTCATAGTAAATAAGCTAGTGCAAACAGGTGAAAAAACAGGAACATAAGTTCCAGATAACCCAGATTGATTGATAAAGGAAATAAGTTCAGTACAGTAATGGGACTCATTTCTACATTTCCTGATGTAAATGAAAAAGGACTTACAGTCATCTTTACAGTCTGTAGTGACCCCAAGCTCATACCTGGTCTTTGACAGTGTGCTTCAAAGTCTGACTTGGTATTTTGAAGTCAGTTTTATATTGGAGGAGTGGGTATCCATCACATATAGCTTAAGTTTTTTTTTTTTTTTTGTAAATCTGGTTTGTATGAGAATTCCACCATGCAAGCTTATTTCTGAATTTATAACTATTCTTAAAGCAGATGGAAACAGACTCCTTATACATATGTCGAGAAGGGAAGAGAATTCAGTTAAGTATGCAACATCACGTACTGGGTTATTTGAACTGCATCATTTACAACCATCAAGAAGGTCTGTAAACAGGAAGAGGTTTCTACAGTAAATATCAAATAGAATGGGTTTATTTATGTATTTATTTTGGAGGGTTTCAAAGTATGTTTTACGGAAAAAGGTTATTGCAAGATGGTAGGATTTCAGTAAAGGAGGTAGTGACATTAAGGGTAGTTCAGGAAGGGGAGAAGTTCAGAAGTGCAAAGTCAAGAAGATTATTGCCTTCAATGAGAAGAGGAAGGAAATCTAATCAAGGGAATCTAAGCTTTGAACATATTTTTGCCAGTTGTTTGGGTATACTAGTTTACATTGTGGTAGTTAGACATCCATAACTGTATCAGTTTGACGGACAGCTTTTCGATCTAAGAAAATCAACATGTTTAGAAGTGGACAAAGAAAGGGGCCTACAGTTAGTAATGCAGGCAGGTTTACTATGAACTATAATATGGTCCTAACAAATATGGATACATCCCCACAGATCTCTGTGGACATGAATGTATGGTAGGCGCTGAACCCTGGCAAACAGAGTGTTACCTTTGCACTGGAACCTAATTTCTGTAACTACACAAATTTGTTTCAAAGCAGAAGAAGGCCTTAAAAGTTCTGACATTCTGCAGGTCAAGCATCTAACGCTAAGCACAAATACCTTGTTATTGTACCAAATGGAATTTGCTAAGTGATTATGCCCATGATTTGAATTACTTAAAAAAAATGGCACTATGTGGGCAGCAGAGAAAGCCATAAGGTAAGAGGTGCCAACAATCCATGACAAAGTAAGAGCTTCTGTTAACCACCTCAAGCCAAGCAGACAAATGCTGATCTGTCTGGAGTGTACTCACATTGCATTCAGCTACCTCATTCATTCTCAGATACAGCAAGGACCACTATAGCAAAACTTTCTCTAATTTCTAACCACAGCACTTCAGACTAAGAATGATCACACCTGTCAATCTCTTGAGAGTTAAAAATCAAAGTACTCTCCTTTAAAAAAACATAGGAGGTGGTCAAAAGGAAAAGCACTTTCTTATTTTTCAGAAAATAAAGTGTTTATATACTATATCCTATATAGGTAATGGTACTGAATCTTTACACAGGCTTAGTTTATACAGTTAATAAAATATTTACTCATAAACAGGCCTGACTTTATGAGGAAAGTACAGTTGTGTACACTTACCACAAATGTAGATGTTCGAGTGTGTTCACTGTTGCAGTCCTTACAAAATGGGTTATCTGGCTTCCGGTAGCCCACAGTCGGCCAGAATACCAAAGTCCTTGGTATATGATGTCGGCTGCCTTCAGTTTTGGCTTGACGTCAGGTACAAAGGAAGGCAGCCGACGCCATTTCCTCAGTTTTTCTTGCCTTAACTGCCAGGAGCCCCCCCCCCCAAAAAAAAAAAAGGTTAGACCAGGAAAAGAAAAATCCAGTCTGTGCCCTAGGAAAAAAGGGGGATGGAAGGGAGGGGGAACCAGGACTACAACAGTGAATACACTTGAACATCTACATTTATGGTAAGTGTACACAACTTTACTATGTTCTTCGTGTTTTACTGTTGCAGTCCTTACAAAATAGGTTAATTCCCAAAGCCCAGGAAAAAAATAAAAGGAAGGAGAAACACCCACTGATTAATGGTTGGTAAGGATGCCCTGCAACACTGCAGTGGCAAAACCAGCCCTGGACTTAGAAAACAAGGGTAAATTGTAATGTTTAGTGAAAGTGTGCACAGAAGTCCAGGTAGCTGCTTCCAGGATGTCCCTAGTAGGTACACCTCTTAAAAAACTGCTGAGGTAGAGGCTGCCCTAGTAGAATGGGTCCTAATACTCTGATGAGGAATCTTGCCATGCTGTAAGTAACAAAAGTGAATACAATGAGCAATCCACTTAGAAATGGTCTGTCCAACAACTGATCTGACTTTCGAAAAGGTTTAGTCCTGTCCAGGTAAAATCTAAGCTGTCTATGCACATCCAGGGAATGCAGTAAACTTTCCCCTTTATTCTGAGGATTAGGAAAGAGGGTAGGCAGGTGGATAGACTGATTAAAAGTCAATCTAGAAACCACCTTAGGCATAAAAGGGGGATTAGTTCAAAGAGAAACCTGAGCCACATGGAAGATGATAAAAGGCTCTACTGCCATTAAGGCCTGCAGCTCAGAAACTCTTCTAGCTGAAGTAATAACCAAGAGAAAGGCAGTTTTCCAGGAGAGAAACTTCAGGTCTGCTGCAGCAGCTGGTTCAAAAGGAGGCAGAGTAAGTTTCTCAAGTACAAAATTGAGATCCCAAGCAGGAGTAGGTGCCCTTCTGGGAAGCTTTAAATTGCTAGCTCCCCTGATGAACTGTTTCATCAAGGGACGAGGGGAAAATGGGATGCTCAAAGGAACAATGAGCAGAAATAGCTGAAGCATGAATCTTGATAGAAGAAAAGGAAAGTCCACCATTGAGCAAGCCTGCCAGACAGTCAAGAATAAGAGTAAGAGTAGGTTGAGAAGGATCTTCCCCTCTATACTGCATCCAAATGGAGAATTTTTTCCACTTATCTGCATAAGATTTCCTAGAGCTAGACCTCCTGGCCACACGAAGGACCTCAACCACCTGTTGGGAAAGGTTTAAATTATGAGCCAAGCTGCCAAATGCAGAGTCTGAAGATGAGGATGCAGAATTTTCCCCCCTCCTGAACCAAGAGATCTGGTATCAGGGGAAGATGCCAAGGATGAGACTGGTAGAGACTGCGAAGCAGTGGATACCAATGCTGTCTGGGCCAGCCTGGAGCTATGATGATGGCCCTTATCTTTAACAGTACTCTGGGAAGAAGAGGCAGAGGAGGGAATGCATAGATCGAAAGCTATGTCCAGGGGACGGACAGAGCATCCACTTTCCAAGCTTTGTTCTGATGATCCCTGGTGCAAAAGGTTGGAAGAAGGTGGTTGGTTGGAGATGAAAAGAGATCCACCTGGGGAGTGCCCCAATGCTGAATGATGCTATAGAAGATGGTCTTGTTTAGTTGCCACTCGTGAGGATCCAGGGTCTGCCTGCTCAACTGGTCTGCCAAGGTGTTGAGCCTTCCTGGAAGAAACTGAGCTATCAGATGAATGCCCATGGAAGCTGCTATGGACCATATCATCATGCTTTGTCTGCACAGGGGGAAAGAGTGAGTCCCTCCCTGCTTGCTGATGTACCACATGATTGTGGTGTTGTCTATCCTGACCAGAAGAGTACCAGGAGAGAGAAGATGCTTGAAAGCCATCAAGGCCTGCTGGACTACCATCAGTTCCTTCAGATTTATATGCAAATGAACCTGTTGAGAGTTCCAAGTCCCCTGAATACATCTGCCCTCTAGATGTGCTCCCCAAGCAGAGTCCAAGGCATCTGTGGTGAGTCTGGCTGGCAGGAAGTGGACAGAAAGCCAGGCCTTTGTTCTGTGCACACGCTGTCACCCACCAAAGGAACTCCATCTGCAGGCAAGGAATCAGAGGAAGTATCAAGTCTAGATCCTGAGTGTGTTGACACCAAAGGTTTTTGAGGTACCACTGTATTTTCCTCATATGCAGTCTGGCATATGGAATCATCAGAATACATGAAGCCATGAATCCCAGGGCTTGCAGGAATTGGCTTGCAGAGAGCTGGGTCATGCTTGCCAAATTTTTGAAGTAATTCGAAAGGTCCATTTGTTTCTCTTGAGAGAGGAATACCATATGGGTGGCTGTGCTCAGGCATGCTCCCAGGAATACAATCTCCCTGGTGAGTACCAATTTTGACTTGTTGTCACTGATGGTGTAGCCCAAAGAGGTGAGAAGGTTCTTTACAAAGTCCAAATCCTTTAGAAGTTGCTCTGGAGAGTTTGCCTGAATAAGACAATCATCCAAGTAAGGGTAAATTTTAATGTTTCTTTGCCTGCAAAAAGCAATGACTGGAGCCAGGCATTTTGTAAAACTTTGGGAGCAGTAGATAAGCCAAAGGGAAGTGCAGAGAATTGAAGTGCCTGTTCCCCACCCTGAAGCAAAGGAATTGCCTTCAGCTTTCCCTTATTGGGATGTGCAGATAAGCTTCTTTGAGATCCAAAGTCATCAGCCAGGAATCCTTGGCCAGCATTGGCAGCAACTGAAGAGTGAGCATTTTGAATTTGGGAATCACCATTAAAGTGTTTAGAATGGACAAATCCAGAATAGGGCGCCAGGTGCCCCTTTTTTGGGAACCAGGAAAAGTCTTGAGTAGAAGCCCTGGCCTATCTGAAGTGCAGGAACTGGCTCTATTGCTCCCAGGTTTAGCAAAGAAGAAACTTGTTTTTCTGCTTCTGCCCTTTGATTTGGGGGGATATCTCGGTATCCTTGGTGGACTGGGAAGGTGTGAAAGGAGAACTTGTAGCCTTGGGATACTATTTTGAGCACCCATTTGTCGTCCGTGATAGTGTACCAGACACCTGCAAACATGACTAACCTTCTCCCCAAAGGAAACCCTGGGCCCACAGGGGAAAGCAGGGGAAAGCCGGAGTCATTGGGAATGCTTGCTTTGGGAAGTTTACTTAGAACTTCCCAATTTTGAAGATGAAGCCTGCCAGTGCTTAGCCATTTGAGGGGTGGAAGTCTGTCATCTAGAAGACCTGTAACCCCTAGACCTAGTGCGACCCTGTTTATTAGGGTCAGGAAAAGTCCAATTCTTAGAAGGGTAATGCCTACTAAAACGAGAAGGCTGAACTTGCAGAAAATCCTTAACAGTTTGCATAGATTTAGCCTTATCTTCCAACTTTTTCAACACCTCTTCTGCTTTGCTACCAAAACGATTGTCCTCGTGCAAGGGCACATCCAGTAATTTAGATTTGACAGGTTCAGAAAGGGGCTGTTCCCTGAGCCAAGCATGTCTTGTAATAACAGAACCAGTGGCCGCTGCCCTTCAAGAAGCCTCCAAAGTGTCAAAACCACAAAGTAGAGAATGTTTAGCAACAAGAGTGGCAGAATTCAATAAATCTTGCATGTCCTTACTCTCAATCAGGGAAGGAACATTAGCAATTTTAGCCTTAATGGCCTCCAAAGTATGCTGATGATACTAAGCATATGAAAGAGACAATTAATAGACCTAATAGCCAGGGTGGAAGAAGTATAAACCTTTTTACCCCATCTAGCCAAGGTCCTGGAATCCCTGTCAGAAGGAACAGGATTTTTAACAACCATGGCTTTAAGAACCTTAGGGGCCCTGAGAAATAATCTCTGGATCAGCAGTAAGATTCTTGAAAAGGAACTGATGAGAATCGGGAACTCTATAATACCTGTCAGGCTTTCTGGGAGCAGGAGGAACAGAATTAGGAGTCAAAGAATTCTCCATGAAAACATCATCAACAACTTCCAAAACTGGAGGGATAGCCAAAGGCTTATGCTGTGGCAAATCCAAGAACTCCCTAATCCGTTTATTAGACTGAGGGTAGTCCTGACTTTCCCATTTGAAATGCTCCCTAAGAGTATTCAGAGCATCTCCAAAAGAAAAATCTTCTGGAGGAGAGGCAGAAGGGATGGAGTCTTCTGCATCAGAATCCTCAAAACCAGAAAAAAGCTGAGAGTTTCCTTCTTCATCAGCAGAGGTTTTGGAAACATCAGAGTCTGAGACAGACAAAACTTCTGGGGACAATTCCCTAGCCTTCTTAGAAGGAGGTGGCTGAGAGCCCCTGATAAGAGTCAAGAGTTCACTAGCCATCTTAACCATCTGAGACTGAGGCATTTGAGGGGAGGCCGGAGCCTACTTTGGAGTAGATTTTTGGCTGGAAGGCCTGCTAGAAAGCTGGAGGGACTCAGGAGGCCTAGCCACTGCAGAAGTGTGAACCGAGATCGTTGGTCTGGATCTGGTCACCGGTCAAAGAAAAGAGGCCTCAGAAGCTAGCACCTGCTTAGTGGCTCCGCATCCATCAGAGGCAGCAACTGGCGGAGGGCCCAAAGACGAGGTGGAAGCCTGCTGTATGGAGGACTCAGAAAAGGTCTCCGCAGATGCCTACTGCTGAACATCCACAGACTGCAGGGGCAATGAAAGTGCCTCACTGGCTACCGCTGGACCGACAACCAACTTAACAGGGACGCCGTCGGTTAATTTGACCCTAAGTCTGTAGCGGTCCTTATCCTTGCACTTCTTAGGAACATCGGAAGTTGGGAAACCAGAAGATGCCATACCGATGAACTTAGGCCAAACTCCGAAATGCTTGAACAAGATCCTAACTCTATGGCGAATGGTACGCGGGTTGAAAGAAGCACAGAGAACACAATTAGAGATGTCATGCTCAAGGCCCAAACAGGTGATACAATAGGACTGAAAATCACGGTGCGGAATCTGTTTTCCACAGGCAAGACAGTTATTAACTTTCTCTGACATTCGTTAAAGCAAGAAAAGAGGGTTCCCAATGGGGTACTTATCTGAGGATGTCTTCAACTTAACAGTCAGAATACAATAAGAAGGTACTCGGCCGACGGGCACTCGTGCAAAATGCTTCTGCTTCAGGCTCTGCAGCAAGAAAGACCGAGGAAATGGGGTTAGCTGCCTTCCTTTGTACCTGACGTCCTAACGTCAAGCCTAAACCGAAGGCAGTCAATGTCATATACCAAGGACTTTGGTATTCTGGCCAACTGTGGGCTACTGGAAGCCGGATAACCCATTTTGTAAGGACTGCAACAGTGAAACACGATGAACATCATCATAATTCTAGGAAGAACAAAGCTAAATATTGAGGGTCAAAATCAAAGTGCTATGCCTAACTTATAGCAGTTGAGAGTTATGTGGTTGACTTAATTTCATAGTTTCATCCGAGACTTTAGCATTTGTACAGATTCAGGTTCTTCAGAATGCAAGGTATCCAAAATCAGTTACAATAACACTAATTATGTTTGCCTGATGAAATGCCTCTACAGTCTTCATATTCTCCTCTCTTCAAAATGGAAATGGAAGAGAGTAGAGAAGTTGCCAGTTGCCCATAGTTAGTTATGACTACTACTACAAGTCTCCCCCTGAAAACAGGCAGTGGCACAGCAGGACTGATGCATATCAGTAAAAAGTGAGTGACAAGAGAGTGTGTGTGCGAATGAATAAATAAATATTACTCACGATGGCTTAGATTTTCTGTGTCCTCAGTCAGCTTTAGACTTACAGCTTTTCAGCTGAACTTCTCCTAACAAAGTAGCCAATTCAGCAAGACAAAACAAAAAGGGACGCACTGGACAACACTATATAAATGGAAGAAAAAGAAAGAAAAGAGGAAGAAACAGGAAACAAAGTAACAGCCTACTGAAATGCTATGTGAAACTGATGGAACCAAGGTCAAGTGCTGCCATCATCTTTGCATATTCATATAGAATCTAATGGCAGAAAAAAGCAGCAGTATTACTTTACTTTCTTAGTGTCTGATAACTGAAATGTTCAATGTAAGACAGATAAGTCAGCTTTTCAGACGATCTTCAGGATAGTCCCTCCACAGTGGTTAATACCTGGTATTTCCTTCATAATAGCACTTTCTCTGCATTTTTTTTTCAAAGATCTGTAGATCTCTTGCTCAAGGTACACTACAGATGCACCTCAGTAGCTCAGGAGTGTGCAAAACAGATCTACTCCCCCAGTTTTGCCTCAGAGACCATGGGTCTGTCACATCTGAAAGAGAGAAAAAAAATCAATAGAATAACATAAAATTAGAAACAAGTAGTAGTAACAGACCCATGACATATGAAGTGGATGGAAGAACTAGCCAACAGCAAGAGGGCAGAGGGAGGATTAATATGTTTCCATAGCATGGGGACTTCCAAACAGCTGCGGACGTAACACCTTTCCTAGTGTGAAAACTGAGAAAATGTTGAAAAAGCCAAGAAAATTATTAATTTAGGTAAAATTCAGTTACTAGCTAGGGATTACACTGTCTGGATGCTAGCAAAGGAAAAAAATTGGAAAAAAGGAAAATCAACAAGAAAAAAAGACACACTTGAGAAGAACCTTGCAGCTGTTCAGCACAGTTGTTAATCAAAAAAGCAGCTCATGTTGTAGTTGTAGCACATAATATGGCTTCAGTAACTTAATGGAAAACTAAATCAAATACACTCAGAGGCATTTATATACTCCTCCATTGCATCCCATTAATTTTAAGGTAAAAATGACAAAAGGCTGATAAAAAAAAAACAGGACCATGAACCAATGAAACTGCAGAAATCAGAGACTGAGATTAACAAAAGACCATTTAAACATGAGACTTCCAAAAAAGAAATGCTTCACAACGCAGAAGAGTCAAGACGGAGCACACACAGAAAACTGAAAAACTTTAAAAGAGGGGACAGCATGCGTATGCTCCAAATCTGGTCAGTAGAAAACAACCAGTAAAGATGCAGTCATGCCTGCAGAAAGAACTACTCCTTACAAATGTCAGAGAAGAGAAAAGTATTAAAAAACAGGGAGACCAGAGTGTTTGTAGTATATTTACTATATGGCAGGCAAAAGCAAAGCAAGTTTATCCTAGCAATTATGGGATGTCAAAAGGCAGGTGCAAACTTCAAGATGCTATATCCAGCTATCTTTAGAAACTACAGTTGTGTACACTTACCATAAATGTAGATGTTCAAGTGTATTCACTGTTGCAGTCATTAGATTTGGGTAATCTGCTGACAGGTTGCCCTCAGTCGGCCTGATTAACAAAGTCTTGGGTCCTGCATCTGATGCTGTCCCTTCTTCCATGACGTCAGTTCGTCTCGGGTATAAAACATGCAGCCGACGCCATTACATCAGTTTTTCTTGCCCCAGATGTCAGGTGCCCCCCTAATGGGGAGCAAATAAAATTAAAAACAAAATTATACCTCCAACTAAAAGCAAATACACCAAAAAGGCATTTAAGCATAGTAAAGGAAAGTAGAGGTATAGCCAAAGAAAAGTAGGGGGCTGGAGGGAGGGTAACCCGGACTGCAACAGTGAATACACTTGAACATCTACATTTACGGTAAGTGTACACAACTGTACTATGTTCTTCATGTTTGACTGTTGCAGTCATTACATTTGGGTAGATTCTCAAAGCTATGGTTGGGAGGAGGAGTTTATACAGCATTAGGGCCAGCAAGACAGCAGTGGCAAAGCCAGCTCTGGATTTAGAGAAAACTGGTAAATGATAATGCTTGGTGAAAGTATGAACAGAACTCCAGGTAGCAGCTTCTAGAACACCCCTGGTAGGAACACCTCTGAGAAAGACTGCAGAAGTAGATGCAGCCCCGGTGGAGTGAGATCTGATCCCCTGGGGGATAGGTTTACCATGGTAATTATAGCAGAAATGAATGCAATGGCTTATCCATTTAGAAATGGTTTGTTTTGAAATGGCCTTCCCCTCTGCCCCTGCAGCAAATACTACCAGCAATTGTTCAGATTTTCTTCGAGACTTAGTCCTGTCCAAGTAGAATCTAAGTTGTCTGTGCACATCCAAGGAATGTAGAACCCGTTCCCCTTTGTTCTGTGGATTGGGAAAGAAGGTTGGCAAATGAATGGACTGATTAAGAGCCACACTGGAAACCTCCTTGGGCATGAAGGATGGATTGGTCCTGAGAGATACCCTGCCCGCATGAAAGATGATGAAAGGCTCCACTGCCATAACAGCCTGTAATTCAGATATCCTTCTAGCTGAAGTGATTGCTAAAAGGAAGGCTGTTTTCCAAGAAAGAATTTTTAAGTCTGCAGTAGCAGCAGGCTAAAGGAGGTAGAGTGAGTTTCTCCAAAACAAAGTTAAGGTTCCAGGCAAGGGTAGGAGCTCTCCTGGGTGGTCTCAAGTTCTTTGCCCCTCTGACATATTGCTTGAGCTGAGGATGAGAGAAGAGGGTTGGTTTTGTGTTATAGTGAGCTGAAATAGCTGAGGCGTGGATTTCAATAGAGGAAAAAGAGAGGCCCTTGTGAAGGATCTCAGTTACGTATTGCAAAATCTGAAGTAAATTGGGCGCTGCTGTGCTCATCCCTAAAGACTGGTTCCAGGCACAGAATCTTTTCCATTTGTCAGCATAAGATTTTCTAGTACTAGATCTTCTTGCCTCCAAGATGACATCCATCACAGGTTTGCTGAGGGATGATAAGGGTGAATTTAAATGATTAGCCAGACTGCAAGGTTCAATGTTGGAAGCTGAGGGTGCAGAATTTGGTTCTCCTGCTGAGACGGCAGGGAAGGGGTCTGAGGCAGGTGCCATGGAGATATTTGCGACACACTGTGCAGGAGTGTGAACCAGTGTTGGCGCGGCCAGTCTGGAGCAATCAAAATCATTCTTGGCTTGTCCTGCTTGACTTTTAGCAGAACTTTGGAGAGCAGAGGGGGAAAGGCATAGACTGATAGGTTTTTCCAGCTGAAGGAGAGAGCATCCACTTTCCAGGCTTGTTTGTGGGGGGTCCTTGTGCAAAACTTGTCCAACTGGTAGTTCTGGGGGGAGGCAACTAGATCTATGTTTGGGCTCCCCTATTTGCTTATCAACATGTTGAAAATCCATGGTTCCAATTGCCACTCGTGTGGGTCCATGAGTTTTCTGCTTAGTCCGTCTGCCAGTGTATTCAATTTTCCTGGCAGGAATTGAGCTTGTAGGTGCACTTGGTAGCTCAAGGCTGTATTCCACAATGCCATGGCTAGTCCGCATAGGGGGTAGGAATGTGTACCCCCCTGCTTGTTTATGTACCACATAACCATGGAGTTGTCCGTCTTTACCATTAGTTGTCCTGGAAGAATGTAGTCCTTGAAGGCTGTCAGAGCATTCTGTACAGCTAACATTTCTTTTTGATTGATATGTAGGTGCATTTGATTTGGGTTCCATTTGCCCTGAATACACTTCCCTGCCAGGTGAGCCCCCCATGCATAGTCTGATGCATCTGCAGTTAGGGTTTGGGCGGCAGGGGGTAGTGTGAATGGCAGTCCCTTGTTTTGGTGGCAGGCCTCTGCCCACCATAGGAACTCCAGTCATAGGCAAGGTATGATATGAATCATTGTTTCCAGGCTGTGACAATGTTGACTCCACAGACTTTTTACGTACCACTGTAGTTTCCTCACATGCAGTCTTGCATATGGAATTAGAAGAATGCAAGAGGCCATGAATCCCAAGGCTTGCAGTACTTGTCTTGCAGATAGCAGGGTTTTTGTGGCCACCTGTTTGAAGTAAGTTACCAAATGAATTTGCTTCTCTGGTGTGAGGAAAGCCATCTGGGCAGTTGTATTCAAGCTTGCACCCAGGAATGTAATCTGTTGACAGGGTACCAGTTGTGATTTATTTTTGTTTATACTGTACCACAGACAAGTTAGAACCCTTTTAACAAATGCCATATGATTTAGAAGTATGCCCTGGTTTTCTGCCTGAATTAGACAATTGTCCAGGTATGGATATATTTGAATATTTCTTTGCCTGCAAAATGCAATAACTGGAGCTAGGCACTTTGTGAATACCCTGGGCACAGTAGACAAGCCAAAGGGCAGTGCAGAGAACTAATAATGCAAGTAGCCGCCTACTTTGAAACGTAGGTATCTTCTGCAAGATTCCCTGACTGGGATGTGCAGGTATGCTTCTTTTAAATCTAGAGTTGCCAACCAGGCATCTTTGCCTAGCATAGGAAGTAACTGGTGAAGAGTCAGCATCTTGAATTTTGGAATTTCCAAAAGGGTGTTTAGAGTAGACAGGTCCAGGATTGGATGCCATGATTTGTCTTTTCTGGGTACCAGAAAAAGCCTGGAATACAAACCTTGTCCCTTTTCTTCCTCTGGTACTGGTTGAATAGCCCCCATGTTTAAGAGGGAAAGTACTTGTTTTTGAGCATCTGCCCACTAATTTGGGGGCAGGTCTGGCCACCCGTTTGGTGTTGGCAATGTGTGGAAATAAAATCTGTATCCCTGGGATACTATATTTAAAACCCATTTGCCCTGGGTTATGAGTTCCCAGTTCTTTGCATGAAGAGCAATCTTTTCCCCCCAAAGGGGCAGTTAAAAGGAAAGTGCTTGGTAATTTTAAAAGGAAGTCATTGAGACTGTTTACCATAGGGGGGGTGTCTTGTTATTTCCAGATTTGGAAGTGGAGGCCCCCCACTGCTTAGTTCTGAGAGTCCCCTGGGACTGAAACCTGGGGTTTTTGCTGTGTCTGGGTTTGGCTTGAGAGGATCTGGAAGGGGCTGGAAAAGACCAATTCTTAGTAGGCCAGTGCCTACTAAATCTTGGAGGTTGCACTTGTAAGAAATCTTTAACAGTTTGCATAGATTTAGCTTGATCTTCCATCTTTTTTAGAACTTCTTCAGCCTTACTGCCAAACACGTGGTCCTGATTTAAAGGAGCATCCAACAATTTAGCTTTAACGTGATCAGGCAAAGATTGCTCCTTAAGCCAAGCATGCCTTCTAAGCACAGACCCAGTAACAGCAGCCCTGCAGGAGGCCTCCAAAGAATCAAAAGCACATTGCAAAGTATGTTTTCCAACTTGTTCAGCAGAATGCATTAAATCCTGTAAATCTTTACTTTCCACACAATCAGGAATCAACATAATTTTCTGTTTAAGCAGTCCAATAATATGCTGTTGATATTTTAACATGCGACATTGGCAGTTTAAAGCTCTGATTGCCAAAGTTGCAGAAGTATAAACCTTTTTACCCGATCTATCCAGTGCCCTGGAGTCTCTATGAGAAGGGGTAGGATTTTTAGCAGTAGAAGCCTTAATGCCCTTGGGCTCCTGAGAAATGGTTTCTGGGTCTGCAACAGGATTTTTGAAAAGGAACTTGTGGAACTCAGGAACCCTGTAGTATCTGTCAAGTTTACTAGGAGCCAGAGGCAGGGAATCAGGGGCCAAACTAGATTCTGAGAACACATCATCAACAATGTCTAGTACAGGAGGTATAGCCAAAGGCCTATGCTGAGGTAGAAGGAGGAAATCCCTAAGCCTCTTTTTTGAATCAGAAAATTCTTGACTTTCCCAGGGGAAATGCTCCCTTAAAGTATGTAAAGTTTCCCCAAAAGAAAAATCCTCAGGAGGGGAAGCAGATGGAATAGAATCCTCTGCATCAGGATCCTCATAAGTAGGTATGGACAAATCCAAGTCATTAGAAGAGTCAGAAGAAACAGAATCCTGATCAGAAGATTCATAATCAAGCTCAGCCCTAGGCCTCTTGGGGGGGAGGGTTTGACTACCCCTGATTAGAGTAATTAGATCTTCAGCCATTTTGATCATTTGCTTTTTAGGCATAGGGGCCTGAACATGTGGCCTGGGCGTCGGCTGTTTAGACATAGATCAAGATTTAGGCCTTAGTAATGAAGGCGGCATCGATTCAATATACAAGTCTGTAGGCCTGAATACACCCTCAAAAGTTGGTGCCTGCACAGCGGCTCCAGACCCATCCAAGGTAGAGACATCCACGGGTTCCATAGGTGAAGCATCTCGCTGCATACCAGACTCTGAATGGGTCTCAGTAGCGGCATGCGAATCAGAAGTGGCAGGTATCAGGGGCTGCGAAAGCGCCTCACTGACGAATTGGCGACTGGCTTAGGAGAAGCATCGTCGACAGTTTTGGACCTCGGAGGCCTACCTCTGTCTTCACCTTAGCGTTTTTTGGAATCCCGGTAGTCGGATGGCTAACCGACGACATTTCTGGGTAATTAAACCGAAAACCGAAATATTTAGAGGCAAAAATGTACCAATGATGGACAGTGCGCTGATTAAATAAAGCACAATACCGACAGCAAGGTACGTTGTGGTCAGGGCCTAGGCAAGGAATACAGTACGAATGAAAATCTTTATGAGGTATTTGCTTTCTACAAGTAATGCAATTATTAACTTTTACTGACATCGGTAAGGAGCAAGAAAAAGTTTCCCCAACGGGGTACTTAGCTTTAAGTTGAAGACTTCGGTTTTGAAACTCGAAAACGAAAATTACAGGAGTTGGCCGACCGGCACTTGCAAACTGCTTCTGCTTCAGGCACCGCACGGCAAGAAAGACTGATGTAATGGCGTCGGCTGCAAGTTTTATACCCCTGACGTCATGGAAGAAGGGACAGCAACTGACGCAGGACCCAAGACTTTGTTAATCAGGCCGACTGAGGGCAACCTGCCAGCAGATTACCCAACTGTAATGACTGCAACAGTGAAACACGAAGAACATCATTCTTTCCTGGAGAACTGAGGATGATTTTGGAATAAGAGTAGGCTACGGAGGAAATAAAGTGCAGTCAACAAACAGTAAGTCAACAAAATGAAAGGGCATCTTTTCCTTAGTCTTCCAACAATAAGAAAGTCCAGAGAAAGATTTTGTCAGTGATCCTTTTTTAACTGTTCCAAATGAAAATGTTTGTGTGAAAGAAACAAGCCCAGTAGCTGATCGGAAGAATCAGGAGTACTTTGCACTCGAACAAGAGACTGGTCTTGGGAAAATGAGATTATCAGGAAAATAAACAGCAACAAAATGAACTTAGTAAGTGGGAAAACTGCAAAGCATTAATACAATTCAATATAGTTCAAAAAAGAGAACTTGTTCTGCAATAATAAAAGGATGAAAAAGACGAAGTTTGTTCACTGTGTTAAACTGGTGGGAGAACTGTAAAGCATAAACCTCGCTTTATGTTGTTAATATTTAGAAGGGCAATGAATGAACAAAAGTAACTAAGTAAAACAGTTTCCTATAAACATCTGTATAAAAGTTTCCAGATGTAAACTGCAAGTTGTTTTGTAAAGTAGTTATGGAGAAAAAGAAATCAGATGCATTTTAAATGCAAGGTGGGTGGACACGAGTTTTATCACTAATTTCTGTACATGCTAGTCATGTTAAAGTAATAAGGTACTATTTCTTATTTGCAATGAATCTATGCTTTAGACTTTAACAGATCAGAAAGGCTGAAAAGAAGCAAGTTAAAGGTAATATAACGCTATGACATTTGGCTGCTTGGGAGTGTAAATGTGCACTGATATTATATACAGAACTAAAAAATAATTTCTTCCCCAAGTTTTTGCAGTAGTGGGAGTGTAAACTGATGCTCTTAGTTTAAAATATAGACAGTGTTTTAAGTAGAAATGACTTAAACACAAGAAATTATGAATGACATGAAAACAGTGGTTCTTTCTTCCATTTGCAAAGCAACAGTTTTTTTCCCAGGGTGCCTCTGCTTTTTTGCTGAGGAAAAATAGCCTGCAATAACAGGCAAAAAAAATCATGAGAGGTTTGAACAGTATATTCCAAGTGAAAGCTATGATGTGAATGCAATTAACTTTTAGAAGGATACTGGTAAGCAGTTCTGTGAACCAGAGTGATATGAGTAAACTCACTGAGGTATAATGTAATTAATTTTTACAGGGGTACTGGCATGCAGTTCAGTGAAAATAAAAAACACATTAAGAAATGAAGTTTGAAACTGAGGGAAGTGAAAAGTTATTTAAGCAGATGCCTTTCTAGCAGCCTCAGTATTGAATATAACAATGCATAACCTTCAAATCAGATGAGTTCTAACTGCACACTCTTGCCACTAGGGTGCAGGGGAACCCTCTTCAACAAAAGATGGCCAGGCATCATTGATGAACTCACTCAGCTGGGTACCAATGCATATACTGTCAGGTGGATTGCAATCTGGCTCACTGATAGAACTCATATGGTCAAAATAGGGCACTCCAGCAGGCCAGTAATCAGTGGTGTTCCACCACAGGGATTGGTTCTGGGATCCCTACTGTTTGGAATCTACTTCTCCGACGTATAGGCTAAAACAAAAGGGCTGTGGTTGACCAAGCTTGCTGATGACTGCAAACTAGGAGTGACCACTGAAACCCCTAGTGATGTCAACATCCTGGAAGAAGGTCTTACTCAGAATAATGACTGGTGCCAAAGTCATGGTCATAAACTTAATGAAAAAATTGCATTATCATCCCCTTCAGCTATGGTGATGTTTCTGCAAACTACCACAACAGTAGCTATACCCTAAACTCACAGTCAGTGGTGAGAGATCTGAGCACACAGGTCGACAGCAATCTTAACTTAAACAACTATGTCTCCACAGTGGTAAGAAGGCCATTTTATATTCGTCATCTCATAAGTAAGGGCACTGTCTCCAGAAAAAAAAGAGGTTATAACCCCACCGGTACTCTTCCCTCATCAGACCAATAATACAGTACAACACTCCCTTTGATATGTTCCTTTCCAAATAGCTGCAGTAATTGGAGAGACCACAAAGGTCCTTTACAAAGAAAATTCAGGGTCTTCGAGATTTGTCTTATGTGGACAGACTGAAATCATTGTCACTTTAATCTGTGTCATACATACTGCTCAGAGGTGACCTGTGCCTTGCATATAAAGCAATCTCTGACCCAGCTTTAATGGAAATGCTGCACATCTGCAAGTCAAATGGCACACGGGTCTCTCACTCAAAGGATCTTAACCTAATATGTGACATCAACAGAACTTGCTGAAGAGATAGGTTTGTCTCACAGAGGTTGTCCCACCTTTGGGGCAAACTTCTTATTCATGTTAAACAAAGCCCCATGTTGGCCCTATTTAAATGTAATGTGGACGACTGGATGAGTAACTGGAAATTCACCCCAGGGGTTCCACCTGTGTCCCTCTTGGACAGGGGCAATAGGTGCTGATTTTAGTGTCTGCTTGAACCAGATATCCTTGGGAACATGGGTTGAACTTGGCTAGCCTTGTAAGGGCCCTGGGGCTGTTAGCCTAGTAATGGCCTATGATCCTATGATCTTATAATTTACTTCAATTACATTAATGATCAAGTTGTAGTGTCACACTAACATTTGGTGAGTTAAGTGCCACGATGCATCCTGCCACAGCCAAATCTAATTTACTTGGGCCAGTTTTTCAATAAAAAGTTTCATAAACTTTTTAGTAACATGGCCCAAATAAATTTATAGAGTTTTCCTCAATGATGTTAACTAAGGCAGTAGTCCACAGAGCTTAATGGACACATCTCTGCGCATACCTCCATTAAACTCTATGGAAGCATTTTCTGTTTTTACTTGAGTTGACATCACTGAGGTTAAAGATCACACAATCTTAAATGGCATCAGCACAGGGAAAAGGAATTTTCATGGGGAATATTTATCCTTAAAGAAAAGTTGAAGTTGTTTACTGATGGCTAAAATGCCCATTTGGCACCTTAAACCCACATAATTTGGTGTAAAAGGTAAGTCAAGCAAATGTGGCATTTCACTTTAACATTTACTGAAAGCATTCAAGTTGTTGTTCACATCTGGGTGGGGAACAGAAATAAAAACAAATAGCAGTCCCTTTAAGTGTGAACACAGGCTCTAAGATGTGCATTAGCATGGTTAACATTAACTTTAGAAAAGGTAATGCCTGTGGGTGCAGCCATCAATATGGGGCCACTGCTCACAGATAGAGGACTAGACTTCATTTTTGGAATGTACACAGAGTTTTATGAATTTGCTGTGAATTAAAATGGGATGAGTGTTTATTTAAACTATATTTCATTTTTTGTTTCTTGAGGGTTTTTACTAAAGCAAAAAGTCTAGGAAATGTGACATGGGTTCATATAAAGATAAGAATCATCTACATTCATGATCAGTCTGCTAATCATCGTATGTGCTCATAAGCTGTTAAGATATATATATATATATATATATATATTGTTTTATCAGATTGACTACCCTTCATCATTAAAGTGGCATCCAAATGCCATTACAAGTACAGACAAAACAAAGAGTACTGAATGTTAGTAAGAAGTGTAGGCTACAAATAGGATTTCAGGGTGGTTATTCAGCAGAATAGAAGAGACAAAGAAAAAGTGACAGAAGAGGAAAGTGGTAGATATGTGAGAAAATGATTTTTGTACCACTCACATAATATGTAGGGCAAGCATACATTTATCAATCTGAGAAAAGAACTGGAAAAAAGTAAAAATCAAAGGAATTCTTGGAAGGCAATAACGAAACGGTACAATTGGAGAAGTTGATTCTGCCTACAGAAACTGGAGATTTGAGTGTTCCTGACCTTGAAAATTATATCACAGCTACTCGGATTAGTTTAATGTGACTGATATAAAACCAAAATTATAAGCCTAAATGGGAGACAATGTAAGTCACTCTAAGGGAAAGGGATAAAAGGAAAACAGAAGGATGTGTGGGATATAGCACAGAATGGCAAAGAGGCTGGATATGTACAATAATACATTGGAAATTGTTTTAAAAAGTATTGAGACTTAAGGAACCTACATTTTGGGAGCAGCTAATACCAGGAAAGAGAATTAAATCTTGACAGAAAGTAAAGCTGATGTATAATTTACAAGGAAATGAACAATAAAACTACTAGAAGTTGACACAGTAACTTAAGGAAATTTTAAGGACCACTACCTAATCCTAGAAAAATAGTATTCATAGTAGATATAGTAAACTTTACATTAAGAGCTAGAACAGCTAAAGTAATAAAAAAGAAAACTATAAAGCAGGGGATATAAAACATTAATAGGTCTGAAAGCACAACATGCAATAAGAATGTGCAAGACATGGGGAGGTAGACTTAAAAGGCCTTTTGGCGAAGAAAATTTTATTTATTTATTTTTTTATTTTACATTTGTTGACCGGGATAGTCCGACTGGATGCATGTCCATTTTCAGTGGAGGCCCGGCGAAAAAAGCTCCAAGGGTAAGCAGATACAGCATTACATAATACCAGCATTACATATTACAAACAGACTATTTACAGAGATTACATAAGTAAGCAAGTTAAAAAAGTTCCACAGGTTACAGTTAATCCTGAGCACAAATCAGGATTAAATTAAATTGCACAGTAAACTGGTTAACAGATTTTTACACATTCTAGAGAGAGTTAGCCAGGCTTGATACATTGACATAGCCAGTTAAGTGACAAATGTTGTTTGAGTCTAGTTTTAAATTGACCTAAGGTGGAAAGTAAGGTAATATCAGCTGGAAGAGAGTTTCAGGATCTACTTACAGAGTTTGCAAAGAGAGAATCACCGGCTGTGTTATTAATTTTGCTAGTCTGAATTAGTAGTTTGTTAGAGGATCGAAGCGGTCTAGGATTGTTATAGGGGTGATAATATTTTTAAGTGCAGGAGTATTGTCCGGATTTTATAGGCCATAATCAGTTGGTTATACTGGATTAGGCTGGGTAGTTCAAGCCACCCAAGCTGATTTAGATTGATGCAATGATGTGTCCTAAAAGGCAGCCCAGTGGCAAACCTGGCAATGTGGTTGTAGCAAATTGAGAGTTTGTTAAGGACAGTCTTGTTTAAATTCGAGAGTAGAGGGGATGCATACAGAAGGGTTGAAAGAAGGTGAGAGCGAGCTATGGCAATTTTAGCTGCAGGGGTTAGGAAGGCTTTTATTCTGTAAGGTGACCATAGTTTTTTATTGATGGTTTTGATAGTTTGTTTAACATGTAGGTCAAATTTTAGATTATTGTCTATGATGACACCTAATAGTTTTGTAGATGGGTCAGGGGGGAGATTATTGTGCCATCATTTGATTTTATGGTAAGGGTGAAAGTGGTAGACCTACGTGCTGGTGAAAATAACAGCATTTTAGTTTTTTTGGGATTTAGGATCAGACAATGTTCAGAAAGCCAGTTTTCTATTGTATTAAAGGTGGTCTGGGTAGCTGACCATAACTCTACTGGAGATGTGGCTGAGCAAATCAGAGTAGAGTCATCAACATATTGGATACAGCTGACTTTTGGGATGACAGTATAAAGATCGTTAATGAAGATGGAGAACAGCAAGGGCCTTAGTATAGAGCCTTGTGGTGCTCCAAGGGTGTTAGGTAGAAAGTTAGAGAGTTTGTTCTGCCAGAGGACAGCCTGCTGTCGACCATTCAGGTAGGATTAAAACCAGTGGAGGGCTCCAGTATCTAGACAGAATGTTTGCAGGGTGTGGATTAAAAATTGGTGATCAACCATATCGAATGCCTTGGAAAGATCCAAAAAGAGGGCTGAGGATATATAATTATTGTTGCGATTATGGTTTATGGTATTAGTAAAGGCTAGGAGGGTTGAAGTAGTGCTGTGATGAGGACGGAAGCCATGCTGAGTGTCTGCCATAAGGCAATTTTGGATTAGGTGGTGCATGAGTTGTCTATGAATACATTTTTCCATAATCTTTGCAAGTGGAGAGAGTATAGCTATTGGCCTATAATTGGAGAATTCAGTAGAGCTGCCTCCTTTGTGAAATGGGATTACATAGGATATTTTCCAGACGGTGGGAATTTTAGCTTCTACTATGGTTCGATTGATTAGTATTGAGACGTGGTAAGCAATAGCATCAGCTGATTTTTGTAGGTACTCGGCAGGGAGTTGATCAGCAGAAAGTGTAGTGGGTTTTAATTTTTTGATCAAGGTACTGATAAGTGAAGTGGTGACTGGTTGGAAGCTGAACACAAGTAGGTTTCTACGGATGCTACTTTCAGGATCAGGGGAGCTAGGAGGTAGTTGGCTAGCTAGGGCTTGAATTGTCTCAGTAAAGAATTGGTTAAAACTATCAGAAACATCTTCAGGGGTTTTATCAATAGTAGTAGCAGGGATTGGGGTTGAAGTTTGTCCAGGATGTAGTAGATTATTTAAACCTGCCCAAAACTTCTGAGGGTTATTTTGATTTACTGTCTGTAAATTACAGAAGTATTGTTTTTTGTCTTGTAAAATTGATTTTTTGGTTTCGTTCCTGGATTGCCTGTATTTAATGTGATCTTGAGGGTCTTTAGAAGAACGCCATAAAGCCCATGCTTTGTTTCTAAGGGTAATTTTGAGTTTAGACTCTATAGAAAGCAATGGTGCAGTTTTTGCCTTGGTTCTCTTTGAACGAACAGGTGCAGTCAAATTAAGAATCTCAAGGAATTTGTTGTTAAGTATGCTACTGCTTCCTCTAAGGGGAGGTGTTTTAGAATAGACCAATTACATGAGTTTAGTTCTTGTTGGAATTTGGCAGGGTCAAAGTTTTTATTGTTTCTAACCTTTCTGAGTAAGGGTTGTTGGGAATTAATGGCTTTGTGCTTAATTACATATGTGAGAAGGTGATCGCTTAGGCCATTAAGGAGGGTACCAGAGGTATACAGTTGGGGGTGACTGTTTATGAGTACCCGGTCAAGTATACTTTCTTTTTGGTTGGGTTTACCTATCCTGGCAGGGGTGGATATGATTTGTGTAAATGCATGCAGGTTAATATGGGTGGTTGGGGATTCTGAGGAACAGGTGCCCCAGTCTATGTTAAAGTCTCCAAGTAGTAGGGTTTCTTGGGGGTAGTGACATGATAGCCAGTGCAGGATATCTTCAAATGTAGATATATTGTTACTTGGGGGAATGTACATACAGATGATATTAATGCATTTATTTTTATTAAGTTGCAATTTGGGTGGCAAGAATCTCTGAGTTATTAATCTGAGGAGGTTGTATTACATCTGTGGTGACATTCAACTCAGATTTATAGAGTACAGCTACCCCACCCCCCTTCCTCGAAGCACGATCCAACCTGTGTATGTTGTACCCAGGTGGTAACACTTCATTGTCTTTAGTGTTAGGTTTTAACCAGGTTTCAGATAAACAGAGAATCTCAGGGGAGTGGACATCCAGAAGTGCATGCAATTCATGTACCGTGTTATTAATGCTTCTAATATTGAGATGACAGACTAGGAGAGAGTTAGTTGGCCTATTAATTGTAGGTTTGTAGCTTAGATTACAAGTAGAGGGGGTATGTGTATCTGAAGTGAGTGGGCCAGCATTGGGGTGAATAACACCACCAAGTATTAGGTTGAGTCTATACTTGGTGATGAACTTCAGGAATTTGTTTATTAGTTTGTGGTAGTGTTTGGATCTAGAGCTAATGTGCCTGGGGTTGAGATGTTGATAGACTGAACAAGATATTGGATAGGATCTGGTACTGTAAGTATGGTTGAAGGTGGAAGGATTTACAGCTAGGGTGATAGTATGGCCTTTTGGGACCTGAAATCCCGTGAGAAACTGGTTTTCATACAAGGTAAGGAGGTATGGTGTGAACAAGAGGGGTAGTAAAGAGGGGTATATCATTATCTGTGATGCAGCTAGTGAGTTAAGGAACTATTTTACCTGGTGATGCAACACCAGAAGATAGAGGGTGAGGTAAAGGTACTGGAAGGGGGATGGGAGAATGCCAGATGAAAGCCAGTAGGTGCTATTAAAATGTAGGTAGTAGAATGGGGGTGGGTGCAATTATCCCAGATGAAAGCAGATAGGATCTAGAAAGTGGGGGAGTGGCTATAGTACTATAAATTTAGAGGTACTGGGGGTGGGAGGGGAGAGAAGAGAGCCCAAGCATAGCGAGGGCGAACATAGCGGGACTATTGCAGTTTACAAGGTTTCCTAAGGTGTCCGAAAGCTATAAGGTAAGTATTACAGCTCTTAATGTAAGAGTCAATTTACTTCAGGTACAGGGGAAGGAGGCAACCACTGAAGTAGAAACAAAGAGCCCTATGGCTGACCAATATGGTGACCTGCTTAATTACAAAGCACTGTAAGTGAAAGCTTAACAAATGCTTTTTGTGTGTGTAACCTACTCTGTTTAAATGTTGAGAGAAGCTGATTGCAGTCCTGTAAACACCGTTTTGTAGGGAACTGTAGAGTTCAATCTGTTTAAATGTTGAGAGAAACTGATTGCAGTCCTATAGACACCGTTTTGTAGGGAACTGTAGAGTTCAATCTGTTTAAATGTTGAGAGAAACTGATTGCAGTCCTGTAGACACCGTTTTGTAGGGAACTGTAGAGTTCAATCTGTTTAAATGTTGAGAGAAACTGATTGCAGTCCTGTAGACACCGTTTTGTAGGGAACTGTAGAGTTCAATCTGTTTAAATATTGAGAGAAAGTGATTGCAGTCCTGTAGACACCGTTTTGTAGGGAACTGTAGAGTTCAATCTGTTTAAATGTTGAGAGAAAGTGATTGCAGTCCTGTAGACACCGTTTTGTAGGGAACTGTAGAGTTCAATCTGTTTAAATGTTGAGAGAAATTGATTGCAGTCCTGTAGACACCGTTTTATAGGGAACTGTAGAGTTCAAACTAAGTCGCACCAGGTCAGCCAAGGGGGAAAGAGAGAGGGAAATCCTAAGCACCTAGATTTGAAAAAAAAAATAAGAATGGAGGGAAGCGCACCTGACTCCTAGGTAAGCTACTAAGTCAAGAAAACTCAGAATATTTGCCTAGAAATGTCTTCACAGACATTCTTAAACTAGAGAAACTGGAAAAGATATTCTCAGAGTTAAGCAAGGCATGTTGGAAATGTGACAATGAAGAGAGAGAGAGAGAAGTGCATTACAATGTGCATTTTGGTTTAAGCTAGAACTTAGCAGGTGTGACAAAGGAGAGACAGAGACAGTGGTACATGGCACCATGAATTTTGGAAGTGTGAGGTGCTATGTCAATTTAAGCTGGAACTTAGTAAAATCATTAGAAAAAATAAGTGGCAAAGAATTTTACTAGACATTTGTTTCTACTGAACTGTGCAGAGATGATAACGCTGACCCACATTAAAGAACTAATGTCTATACTTACAATCATACCTCTCAACTGTCCAGACCTTCACAGTATCTCTAGATTTTTTGTTTCACATTTTTGGTTTTGTTCTGTTCCTCTTAAAATTTGAAGTTTTCAGGCAAATCAGTGAGGACTTTACATCTTCCGGAAAATGAATACTAATATAAAACCTATTACTCTAGCAACCATCAACGTTTATAAGAACAATATTTAAAATTTGTCGTGATTTTGGCCCTTTGAACCCCCCCCCCCCCCCCCCCCCCACACACACACACACAAACACATTATTTTTGGCTTTATCCAGATTTCTTGCATGTACAGGTTGAGCGGTAGCTCATAATAGAAGCAAAAAAGCTATTACTTGAAAGTGGAAAACTAAGGAGATGCTAAATCCAGGGAAAGTAAGGAAATGATACAGGCAGAAAGGAAAGCACATGTTTATAAAATGGATTAAATGTGAAATTATAGAATGAGTAGATGTAGGAAATTAGCAAAGGTTGGAAAAATTACTTTACATGTTAAAACAGGAGGAAATCAATCACTAGAATCACAATCACACAAGGTGATGGCAGAAGTTGTTGTATGTTCCATACGATTTGAGTTAAACAGCACTATTTCTATATATATAGTAGTGTAAAAGAGACACATTGATTTTATTTATTTAACATTTGTTTACCAGGAAAGGCTGACTGGGACAGAGCAGATTTTCAGTGGAGGCCTGGGGAGAAATGCTCAAGACATGTCTTTGGACTGTGGGAGGAATCTGGAGCACCCAGAGGAAACCCACGCAGACTCCGCACATAAGGTACCCCAGCTGAGAACTGAACTTGAAAATCTCTTGCTGTGAGGTGACAATGCTAACTGCTGCACCACTGTGTCGCCCAATGATGAACGTCAAACTTTCTATATAAAAAAATTTGTGAAAAGACTGTAAATGTATGTTGAACAGTATGAATATATGTTTTCTGGAAATAGTAAATAATTGAATATTACTGACAGTGACAGAAAAAAGTGATCTGTTAAAGAAGTCAAAGTATAAAATGAAAGTGCACCATGCAAGAAGAATGCACTGTTTGTGGAAACTTACATTACATAAAGGTTTGTTGATTTAAAGGAAAAAAAGGTAATGGTACATTTGTTCATAGGTTCATGTATAGTTATTAAGTTTGCAGTCCAGTGACTACTGAGGAGCCTTGCCTAAACTTCCAGCTGCCATAAGCACTGTCTGGTTAAGTAACTTGCTCAAGGTCACACAGTGGGCAAATGAGGGCAGAGGGAATCAAACCCTGTACTACAAGAATTACAGTTCATAGCTTTACCCTCTGCACCAACTGCCAGACAAACTGCATAGGCTCATAAATAAATACTGGGCAATCAGTCTGCATACCATTACGAGCCTAGCCAGTAACCCAAATGTAACCAGATGTTAGAATCAAACCATGTACCTTGTGCCTTTGAGGTGAAGACCTTAAACATTACACCAACACTGTGGCAGAAAGGGGCTATTTTTAAGGGAGAAGGATTTTTGGAGAAATAATAAACTTACGACAGGAATATTATTTATCGGTGGGAACAGGAACCTTAATAGTAATAATGAGGATGTATCAGGGGAACCTAGAATGGAAAATATAACAAGAGGGTAGATTTCTAAAGAAACAGTGAGAATATTTGGTATGAAAGACATGAATACTGTATCAAAAAAGCAAACAGTAGATGTTCGAACAGATCATTTCTGCTTTAGCCTACGCTAGGGTCTATATTAGACAAACAAATGTTTAAAAGTTCGACTGTTATATGGTCGACACCATATGATTGAACTTTCAAAAGTTCGAATATCTAATAAAAAAAAAATAAACTACACAAAACACCTACCTGAAGATTTTAATTAGGGGGGCAAGCCCCTATGCACCCCCACACCCCCCGCTCTTTAAATATACCAACTCCGAAATCGCACTACAGTGCAGAAAAGGGAAATCTTCCCATTCCGCGCTGTACGGAGATCTCACTTACAATGTTCGAACATTCAAAAATCTGATCATATGATGTCAACCATATGACATTCGGTATTTTGAATGTTTGAACATTCACTATAGACCCCCTATGCTATATGGGACCTATTCTGCCAGGGATAAGATAGCCAGCCAGTATCCAATTATTTAGGGCACTTTCCATGCACCCTTATGTCTGAGAAGATACAAGAGCATGCTGGTATAAAGAAGATATACAGGTACCAAAATTCAGGGCTTTCTTTTCTTTCAGAATAAAGAAAGGCTAGAGCCCTATATAAATATGTTATGTGCTAGAACACATGGAAAGGCAGGAATTAGAGGGGAATCCCCACCCTGGCAGTAAGATTAGGAAAAAACAGGAGAAGGAGGGGAGGTGCTAGTACTACAACAGTAATCTATTTGAACATCTACTGTTACTGTAAGTTTACTTACACAACTAAACTATGTTCATCATTAGATCACTGTTTTAGTAGCCTAAGCTATATGGGGTGATTAGTAAAGCTTAGAAAGCAGGACAGGAGGACAGTCCTAGCAAATTCTGCTCCTTATCTGGAATAAAGGTCACTCTTGCAATGTTTAGTGAAAATGTGTGCAGAGATGATCAAGTTGTTGCCTTTAGAATACGTCTAGTGTCAACTACGTTAAAAAAACTTGTGGAAGTAGGCAAGGGTCTGGTAGAGTGAGCTTTAATCTAGGAAAGGAAGGGTCTATTCATGGTAAGAATACCAAAACTTGATTGCATGTGATAACTATTTGGAAATTGTTTGTTTTGACACTGGATGCCCCTTTTTCTTAACTTCACAGTTTATAAAAAGTTGACAGAACTAGGGAGTTTTAGATTCTCGTATCAATGTAGTATCCGAGTTGCCTGTGGATATCCGGAGTATGCAATATTCTTTCTCTTTCATTTTTAGGTTGTGGAAAAAACACAGGGGTATGAATAGATTGATTTAAGGTAAATTCTGATAACAGTTTTGGCATAAAGGAAGGATTTGCTCTTAAGGATAGCCTATCCTTATGATAAATGAAAAAAGGTCACATTATAATACAAACTTGCAAATCATACACTCCTAGATAAAGTTATAGTAGTAGTAACACCATTTTCCATGTCAGAAACTTCGAGTCAACTTGATGAGCTAGGTCAAAAGGAAACTGTGCAAGTTTTTCCAAAACAAACTTAAGATTCCAAGGAGGAACTACCTGTTTTCTAGGTGGATGGACGTGCAATAACCTTTTCAAAACTATTTTACTTGAGATAAAGAATAAAGAAGGGATCCAAGGGCAGACAGGCAGAAATGGATGAAAGATGAATTTTAATAAAGAAAGAAAGGCCATATGTTTAGCAATTCATACAGGTATTGAAGAGCACTTGCCTTAAAAGGGTCTTCTTTTTAAGACACCAATCAGAAAATCTCCTTCATTTGGCCAAATATGGTTTTCCGATTGCAGGTTTCTTAGCCTCCATTAATATCTACTGCATGTCCTGTGAAAAGAGGTGCTTGAGACAGATTAAAAATCTATCATCCAAGCAGTTACATGGAAAAATGTGCAAGTTTGGGCAAATCAAAGATCCCTTGTCCTATGAAAAAAAGACCATCCTGTGGGAAATTTTGTGTTAATTGCCACCGGGCATTTTTCAAGATACCAGAAAACCACTCTTGTCTGGATTAGAAGGGAGTTACCAGAATTATTTCTGGACAGTCCTTTGGATCTTTAAAACTACTCTGATTATCAGTGAAAAAGGAGGGTAGAGGCATATAGGAACATTCCTATCCATGAGAAATAGAAGGCATCTGTCGTCCAGGTCTTTCTGTAAGGAGTACATATAGTCTGGACTGAGGGTACAACATAATTCTCACTTGTTTTTTTATGTACCACAAGACAGTACTGTTGCCTGTGATTACCAAAGGATGTCCTGGAGTTCACAGATGATTTAAGGCACTTTTCATCACAATGTAAACCACTAATATAAGCATGTAAAATGTGCATTCATTTCATAATTGCTGCTACATCTATTATATACTACTGTGCATTTTTTGTAATATATTGTTACTTTCTGCTCTGTTTTTGATATGTACAACATATTGCCATTCTGTTCCTCCCTTTTTCTTCTTTGTGAGTTTTTCACCCCGGCAGTACATGCAAATGGTCAGCTGTACAAATGTAAAACAAAAATTAAAAATAAAATTAATGCCATTATCTATTTGATATTTATGTGATTCTTTCTAAAATAATGATCCAACAGACCCTGTAACTTGAATTTCCTGGATACCGCTTCCCAGACGAAGTCTGAAGTATCCATAGCTACAGACTGGGAAGGGGTTGAAATGGAAACTAAAAGACCTGGATTCAGAATCAGTCTGTCCATACACCAATGAAGTTCCTTTCTGACAAAGTTCAGAACGGGATTTGTAAAGACAGTTCAGTGTTGCTGGATCCAGACTGATTTGAGAAACCACTGAATTTTTCACAACTGCAATTTGGCTAGAAGGATCATAAGAATTGCTGAAGCCATGTATCCTAGAATCCTTAGATATTCCTTTGCTGTTGTTAGAGGTTCCTTAGAAAATAGAGAATTGTTCTTTGCAAAAGGTTACTTTTCCTCAGGTAGAAATGCAATCACTTTTGAAGAGTCCACCAAGCATCTTAGGAAAATTATCTTGTAAGAAGGAACAAGAGGTGATTTTTCCAGACTGAGCTGAAAACCTAGGTCATGAAACAGATTTCTGACAAACAGGAGATATTCTCAACAGATCTGAATCGAGTCTGCAAACATAAAAATCATCCAAGTAGGGAATGCTGTAATGCTTTGTAACCTGCAAAAATCAATCACTGGTGATAGACACTTTGTGAATAACACTAGTGCTGTGGACAAACCAAGGAGAACTGCAAATGTAATCCAGAAACAGAAAATCTTAAAAAGTACCTAACATTTCTGAGAATTGGTATGCATTTTACAGATATAACTTTATCAAGACTCTTAATGGAGGAATTGGGGGGGGGGGGGGGCAACTGGGGAGTCGGCATTTAGAACTTTGGAATTCTGATGGAAAGAGTTAGGGAAGACTGGTCTAAAAATTTTATTTATTTATTTATTTTCATTTGTTTACCAGGAGTGTCTGACTGGGCCTAAAAATAGCCCATTTTCAGCGGTGGCCCAGGCAAAAAAACTCCACAGATTACAATGTTGTCACACTAGAAGAAACATGTAAGAATACATAATGTATACAGTACAATGTTCATATAGGACACCTGTTGAGAAATAAATATTAAATAACAAATAGTAGAAGAAAAGCCCATTATAAAAATGAAATTAGTTTATGTAGGATGAACAATTAATACACTTTTGTGACAAACTGCAATAAAAAAAATTCTAGGGCTAAGGAAAACTGCCTCCAGGTTCTTTACTTCAGAACAATTGTTGAATAGAATCCTCTAAGCACGGGTTCTATCATTCTCTGGGAAAGCATGAGAGGAAAAAGGTAGGTTTAATTTTTGAGGGCAGGCAGGAATTCCCAGGTTTGCGAGGAAATAATCACATTGGCATTTGTAGCCATTCTGAATGATTCCTAGTACCCAAGAAACTAATATAACCTGATGCCATGAAAAAAGATTCCTTGAAAGGTTTAGAGGGCTGCCAAGGTGGGGAAGAGGAAGGGAGAGAAGGGTGGTACAGCCAGTCACTTTTTTTTTGACTGAGACTGGGCTAGAGATGCCACTCCTTTTTGAAAGATTGTTTTCTGTTATCGCTTGATGGATTTTCTGTAAAATGTTGCAGGACTGGAATGAAAATTTCTGTTGTATTTTGGAATTGGGGAATAAAAAATGCGTTAGTCCTTGAAAAAGTATTCCTCTCTCATAAAATCTCTTGAGTACATCAGCTGATGAAGAGCAAAACAAAACCTCTTTCTCGAGGGGAGACTGAGAATTCAAATTTCACATCTGGTAAACTTTGGGTCTGTAAGTATGCAAGTCTGCATGACTGATCCAGTTGCTGCAGGCCTAAATACTGCATCAGCATCATATGAGCAACTCTAAGAATGCTTAGTAAATACAGCTATGTCCCAATTACCATAACTATAGATGTTCAAGTAGATCAGTGTTGTAGTACTCTTGGGTCTTTCTGCCATGCAGAAGTCCATAATCAACCCTAGCAATGGACATCCAAGGACTGAAGTCTGGATGTTGAGGTATAAGAAGGGCATCATCAGTTCCATCATCAGGCCTTTCTAGGCAGTAAACAAGCAAGCAGTCTGATGCCTGAGGACAACACGACCATCCCAGCTGTCTGAATTTGTGCATGTAAGAGGAATATAATAGGAGGCAGAGGGGGGGTGATGGTGACAATGGAATTATCTGCAGGAAACTCCTCCCCCTTTGTGCTTATCAAGAGGGAGAGAAGGATCAGCACACAGAGGACTTGGGGGTGGGTGTTTGTACTGCAATGTTGACCTAGTCAAACAACTACAATTATAAGTGCAACACAACTACACTATGTTCTTCACAGTCAATGTTGCAGTACTGATTTTTGGAAGGACTCCCAAAGCTACCTGTTGGGTGGCAAGCAATTTGTTAGCCTCCAAGAAATAAAGTTTTGCATGATGGCAGTTGCAAACCCTGCTCTAGCTCTGAAAGCAATGTCTAGTTGGTAATGCTTTGTAAATGTGTACAGCTTCTGGGGTGGTCTTTGTTGGAACTCCTTTCAGGAAGGCCGGGTGGTTGCCCTGTGCTTGGCGGTGTGTTCTTTTTTCATGACCCAGTAAAGTTCTTCTATGGTGACTGCAAAAGAAACTAATGCAACCAGCTATCCATTTGGATATGGCTTGTTGGGAGACAGGTCTGCTGTCTTTCCCCTCTGTAAAAGCCACCAGCAATTGCTCTGCTCTGTTTTTGTTTTTGTCCTGTCTAGGTAGCACCTAATTTGCTTGTGAACATCCAGAGAATAAAGAATTTGTTCTTCTTTGTTCTGTGCATTTGGGAAGAAAACTGGCAGATGGATAGCCTGGTTTAGAGTTAAGTTCTGATAAAACTTAGGCATGAAGAATGTATTATTTCTAAGGGTTACACTATCCCTGTGGAAGACAGTGACAGGTTCTTTACACATGAAGGCGTGAAGCTATGAGACCCTCCTTGCTGAGGTGATAGCTACAAGTAAGGTGGTCTTTCAAGTAATGATCTTTAGGACAGCAGAAGCTGCTGGCTCAAAGGGGGGGGGGTACGGAGAGTTTCTCTAGCACATAATTTAGATCCCAGGTAGGAACTGACTTTCTTTTGGGTGGTCTTAAGTGAAGGATCCCTTTTAGAAAACATTTCATATGGTGGTGCAAGTATATAGAAGGAGAATGGTGCAGGGCAAGCTGAGATTGCAGAGGCATGTACCTTAATAGTAGAGTAGGAAAGGCCCTGGTTAAACAAGCTTGAAAGTTATTCCAGGATGGAGTTGATGTCTGCCTGAGCAGGGTTGATGTTTTTGCTGTGACACCAGCTGGAAAACCTCTTCCATTTTGCTAGGTATAATTTTCTGGTGGTAGGTTTCCTTGCCTCTTTCCGAACAGATAACAATTTATTGGGATGGGAATCCACCAAATAGGACTTTCAGAAAATGGAAAATACTTGATTAAAAGCATAGACACATAAACGCACTTGTAGGACCAGCGTTTTCGTCTCTCCTAGTAAAGACTTCATCAGATGACCTAGAATACTGTTTTCACATTGTATAATAAAAAAAGTTAAAAACAATCACTTGCTCTCCTTTTCCCTCATAAAACTTGACAAGAAAATATTGTTTAAAAACCTTAAATTACATAGAGAAATAAAACATTTTCTTAAAAACATACTGTTGCATAAGTATTTCCACATTCATTAAATACTTTCCTTAAAATATAAAAGTACAAACAGTTGAACTTGCTCACATAATATAAAAAAATAATATTATTGTACCATCTAGTGACTTTATTAGGAACTGTATGTTGAATAAAAACTATAGCTTGGCAGATCTCAATTTTAATAATGGAACAATGGATATAAAATCATTTACACCAGTAGGTAATTTAAGGTTTTTAAACAATATTTTCTTGTCATGTTGTTTATGAGGGAAAAGGAGAGGAAGTGATTGTTTTTAACTTTTTTTATTATACAATGTGATTGGTTAATTTATATAGGTGGGGGACTATATAAAGGGTAAAAACAGTATTCTAGGTCATCTGATGAAGTCTTTATGAGGAGAGACGAAAACGCTGGTCCTACAAGTGCGTTTATGTGTCTATGCTTTTAATCAAGTTTGTGGATGGTGCATTAAAATATATATATTTTTCAACAAACACCTCATATTTTCCATTTTCTTAAAGTCCTATTTGGTGGATTCCAGTTGGAATTTTGGTGCTTTTGCTTCACATTTTTACTTTATTGGGATAACTGGCATTTTTGGTGTCAAAATCCAATTCTCCAGGTTGTTAGTTTGAGTGCGGCCAGGTACTGATGGACTACCGATCCCTTGGTTTGGATGAGAAGGTCTATTTCCTGTGGGAGAGAGTGGAATCTCCCTTCACAGAGGGACAACAGGAGGGAGAACCAGTGTTGTCTCAGCCAGAAGGAGGCAAAGATAATCATGCTGGGCCTGTCAAATATAACTTTTATCAGGACCCTGGGAATCAAAAGTAAAGGCAGAAAGGCATACAGGATCAGACTGGTCCATCTGAATGAGACTGCATCTGTTTTCCAAGTCCTTGTCTGTTGGGTTCTGGAGCAGAACCTTTGAATTCTTCTGTTTTGGTGGGAGGCAAACAGGTCTATTCAAGAAATTCCCCACTGCAATGTTAAGTCCAGGAAAGCTTCCCTCTTCACATCCATTTGTTGGGGTCTAGAAGATCCCTATTTATAGAATCTGCCAGGTTATTGTTCTGGCCTGGAACTAAGATGCCATAGCAGTCAGTTTTAGCTCTTGTGCCAGCATCCACAGCTTCAATGTGAGACTACACAAAGGGTAAGAAAGAGTGCTGCCTTGCTTACTTATGTACCACATCACTGTGGTGTTGTCTGTCCCAACCTGCAAGCACCTGGAGTTAAATTCTGTTCAAAGACTTAACAGCCAGGTAAACTTCTAACAGTTCTTTTTGGTTTATATGCATTTTACTGATTTTGTAGGAGCAGGAGGAGTTGGAACATTAGTACACATACAGATAGAATGAAAGGCATCCTCAAGTGCTGCTGTAATTGTGGCTATAGCCACTGGCTTAGGAATTTCTACCTGTAACAATCCACTCTACCTCTGTTGATTCTCAGGTATTCCTTTATATCTCCACTTAGGTAAGTCTTACATCTTGCTAACAGTAACAGAGAAAGATAATTCTTCCACACAAGAATCTGACAAAATTTTTTCTTCATACTCTGACTCTCAGTATACAGGTGAGAAGACCTGGAAAGCATAGTCTAAAATCAGTCTCCTCAATGTCAAAACCAGATTCTGAATCAGAAGATGAAGAGCTTTTTCTTTCAAAATGAGCACAGGATTGAGAAGCAGTCTGAAGGGACTGAAATCGCTAAACAGACCCTTAGCAAAAGAGAACCATTCCTCTTTCACTTCTTTCAAAGAAGGGGTACAGAGAGTGGAGAGGTGCTTCAGGTTATGAGCCTTTTTCCTTCAAAGACTTTGAAGAGAAAGTTTGTTCAGATGACCACACGCCCCCCAATTGTCAGGGACCACCTAAGTTTTACGTATGGGACATCACAACCCCCTTCTGAAATGGCCAAGTGGGGTTCTCCCTTCTTTGCTGTGAACATATGTCTGGCCCTAGAGGACATGCTAGGCTCTCAACCCACAGTAGCTTCATGAGGATCAACAGCAGAAAGGTCAAGAGCATCTGATGAATGATCCAAGGACCTAAATATGGCCACAGAGGAGTTGCCCACTGAGGGCTAAGGAAGAGAGGGTGCCAAAGATGACATAGCCAAAGCTTCTCTAAGAAGCTTTCTTTTCCTGATGGCTGTAATAGGGATGTTTGAGATACCTGCACTAGCCTCTACAAGGAGCAGAATAAGGGATTTAACTATTGGTTCCTTACAGAGAGTTTGAGGGAACCAAATGGAAGTGTGTGTTCATGCAGCAAAGAAACAAAACTTGTAAAAAATCAATATAATACTCATGTAGTGAAACCTTTTAAAAAATTATGTTTTAGTGTGGTGAATATTAAAACGTTTACTTTACTGGATTGCTGGTATTCTTTGTGGATTTTTTAAACCTTTTAAAAACTCTGGTAGTAGAATAAAGTGACCATCTGCATTCACAGAATCCAAATATGGTTTATTGTAAATCAACGAGGACAGCAACACATGACAAAATAATCCAGTACAATATTAGATAAGTTAAGCGCTTTCGTCCTATTCCTGTCAGAATTTCATCAGAACCTATTAAACATAGTAAATGAAGTTGATTAAATATAACATCAGGGCTGAGTCACATGTCAAATTGGCCCAGTCTCAATAAGGTTACCATGGAAACCATCTAAACAAAGGCTGCAGTACTAGGCAACAATATAAAACACTGTGAAAGGAACCATTATATTGTATTGAAAGCCTCAAGCTTAAGTTATATCAAGTCTACTTTATAATAATGAAACAATTCACCAAACCACAGAAAAATAGCAGAGTTTCGGGTCCTCAGCTCGAACAGGAAAGGAAAATTAATGTCTTCCAGTTTTCAAACAAACTCCGATGTCAGGGAAAAATACTCCGATATCAGTAAAAACACAGGTTTATTGTAAAAACATATTATACTCCATGGATGTGAACCAACAGTGGTTAAGCGCTTTCATCTGAATCCCTCAGACTTCATCAGAACCAGGATCAGCACTTGATACACCCCTTGACATCGAAGTTTGTTTGAAAACTGGAAGACATTGATTTTCCTTTCCTGTTCGAGCTGAGGATCCGAAACTCTGCTATTTTTCTGTACTTTATAATAATAATAGAATGAAAATTAGAACAATTAAGGTATAAAAAATAAGGAAATAAAAATCTTGATCAATACTTTACATACACAATTGGAATGTTCGATACTTAAAGTACAAGTCAACAAAAATAACCTGTGAATCTTGACAAACATGCTTAAAAATACACGTCATGTACTGTAACAAGGCTAAAAAACAAATCTGCACTAATGCACATACAATATCATATATGAAAATTTGCATGTCCTAAATTCTAAAATAATGTTTTCATAGCTTAGCATTCTTAAGTCATAATGCAGGTAATGGAAATGTCTTCATCAAGTCCTGGAAAATTCCCAGCTTTTAACTTCAGCTGCCATTTTAGTTCTCGGTTTTCAATAAAATTTTCCCAGTAACCTCCCCTCTCATCCATGGTGACTATTTCTAAAATACCAAACAAAAATGTATTAAAATTGGTGCAAGTCACGCAGTGTTATAATGCATTATTGATGTTTTTATTTCTGATATCATAGTTGTGTTTGTATATTATTTTGTGGACAGCATGTTCTGTTTTGCCTACATAAAAAGTAGGACATTTCATGCACTTTGCAAGTTAGATCACATCCTTGGTGAGACAACTGCCTTTGACCAAAGGGATCTCAATATTCATATGACATTCTAACATAATATTAGGTGTTTCCAATATGTAACTGCATTGATTGCACGAGCCACATTTTCTTGTTCCGTAATTTTTGTTCTGATTAGAAGACTGTTTATGTTCAAGAAGTTTTTTAATGTTTCGCCCCATTTTATAAGTAAAGTTAGGTTTTTCATCCACTTTACTGAAAATTTCCTCATATTGTTGTTGTTGTCTTTCGGCTTTTCCCGGTTAAGGGTCGCCACAGCAGAACTCCGGTCCGCTAATGATTGGCAGTAGATTTTGACGAACGCTGAGGTGCCACCTCGACATTCAACATTCAACGAAGGCATGCCCATTTACGCATGTCTTTTGAAAGCCCACCCAACCGCGGAGAGGACATGCAGACTCCACACATAAGGCACTCAAGCCGAGAATCGAACGGGAGAACCTCTTGCTGTGAGGCAATAATGCTACTCCTGCACCACCGCGGATGTCCTCATTCATCTTAAAAATACTCCAATTGCTTTTAAATTATGTTTTTAACAAAGTAATTTTGATCGTTGCATTCAATTAATAGTGCCAGTGAGAGGTTTTTCATAGTGGTATCTGCATTTCCATGTCAGCGGTTTTAAAATTAGTCAACACAGGTTGCTTTGTCTTTACTAATGAGTAATATTTCATGCCCCAACCAACGAGGACATCCTTTGCTATATATGAATTCCACTGATGGAAACCACTCTAACTGAATTTATAAATTTTTTTGAAACGAAACTGCTAAAAGTGCATAACTTGCAACTAGATAACGGTTACTTGAAAGAATGTATTTGGACAAGAAGAATACCTAAAGGTCTGACAGTTTACAAGTTTCCTAATGGAACTGAACTGGGTACCAATGATTATCGGAATTAAAAGCCATTGTTTGATAAACATGGCTGTGAATTGATTGATTTTATTGTTAGAAGAAACACTGCACTTATTTCAGAATTATTTAATGACATCAGTGTTTTAAATCAAATTATTATTAATGACCTATTGTTTAATATGTACAGCTCTAATTACAATTTTGTTTTTAAAAAGGTGGATGACAACTGTAAGATAGTTATGGACTTGAAAAAAAAGCTGTTAGAAGACTATAATGAATATTCGAATAACACCACATATCCTTTATCCAAATCATTCAATCAACATATTTTTTTAGTAAAAACATTAATTATAGGTCAGGCAGGATCGATACAGCTGTCCACTATTCTCTACCCATGACTCAAACACAAATGGCACATAATACGGAAATGGATCTAGACAAATTTCCCCCATTATCAAGAAGACCAGAAACAGTAGAAAACAGATCCCTCACAGCCTTTCCTATACATATTCTTTCATTTAATCGCCACTATTTTCAGGGGGATCCTACCCGAAATGGGGAAAATTTGGGGAAGGAGAAACCAACAGGGGGATAAAAACAAGGGGAAGCTCCTGGAAGAACCAACTGAACAACAAGTGATTAAACACAACCAATACAATATTCACACTTCCCATAATGCCATTTTGTTAAATTTTAATGGTTTTAAAATTTTAACTACTGCACACTTGAAATTAGAGAGAGCTACTTTTCTTTGTTCAGTAAAGTAATCAAGCTTGTACCCCAAAACATACAGATATCAGGGACACTAATAAATTATACACTACAAAACTGAATTTTACAGTGAGTAAAGGAGGGGCAAGAAGTTTTAGATGATACAAACTTTCAGTGGAAGAAAAAAAAGCACTTTTAACCCCCCCTCCCCCTGTTAAAACCTCTAACAGCATTATATGAAAAAGGTTGTGAACGAGATTCATACAAATTAGAAAAACATCTTCACATTTCATTCATCATAGCTTGAATAAAGATGAGAAACGTATCTTACACTATAATAACTGACACTAGTTTAAAAGTTATGAAACCGGACAAGGGAGGGAGGGATAGTTCTTATGGACAAAGTGGATTATTCTAACAAGATTTTCCATTTATTACAGGAGAATGGCAAACATGAAATAATGTCCAAAAATTAAATATGCTTAGCATACAGGAAGATTGACCTATTTCAAGAGGACTGCTTATTACAAGGAGTTATTTCACAAATTGAGTATGAATTCTTATATATGAAAAAGCCCCACATACCAGCAGTCTTTAGTATCCCCAAGACCCTAAAAATTTTGACAAACCCATCTTTTAGACCAATAGTAGCTGCTCAAGATTTGAAAACTTATCCTTTAGCTGTATTTATAGACTGAACCTTAAAAGTTTTTCATCTACCTACTACATTCTAAAGGATTCATGGGCCTTTCTCCACAAGACTAAAGATTTTTTTTTTTTTTTTTTTTTTGTGATGGTGTCACATTTCTTACAATATATGTTACAGACTTATTTGGCTGTATACCATATTCTGTGGGACTTGAATATTTTCATTTAGCATTATTAAAACTTACAAATTTAGACAACATGGTTATTAAACTCCTAGATTTAACAGAATTGATACTAAACAATAATTTCATTTTCTTCAAAGAAGAATACTTTAAACAAATTAAAGGGGTGGCCATGGGTGCAGTCTGAGTCCCTGACTACACAAATCTAACTATGTATAGCTGGGAACAATAATATGTCTTGAATTCATCCTACAGTGCAAACTTGAAATTTTATTCCAGGTACCTGAGGTGATACATTCATTTTCTGGACAGGCCCCCCTGAAATTATGATGGGCCTTGTTTTTTTATATTAATACCTCAGAATTTTTAAAGTTAACACATCAAATTGGTTACAATAGTGTGAACTACTTGGATGTGACAATTAATAAAAACATTAGCAGAATAGTTTTGAAACAACTACATTCAGAAAACCAACTTTTTCAAATTCATATCTATATTTTCATAGTAGTCATCCATTCCATATTAAGAAAAACATCTTTAAAAGTCACTTAGAGCAGCAAAGATGTGTTCAAATTTAGATTTCTTTAGAGTAGAAAATAACCATCTACAACATGTTTTTGGAGAGCGGGTATCCTGTTACATTATTAAATAATATAGCAAAAGAAGTCCTCAGTGTTTGGGTTACAAATACTATCCAATATAAACACAGAGCAAACTGTACTGAACAATTTTAACACCACTGATATGAGAAAATGCAGATACCTCTATGAAAAACTTCTCACGGGCACTAATAAATAAAAACATTACTAATACATTATATAAACACTGCTTGACTTGCAATAATTTTAATAATTTTTTATCTGCTATTTTAGAAATAGTTACTATGGATGGGGGGGGGGGGTAACTGGGAAAATGTTGTTGAATGCAGAGAACTAAAATGTCAGTTTAAGTTAAACACTGGGAATTTTCCGTGACTTAATGAACACATTTCCATTATATCTGCCTTAAGAATGCTAAGCTATGAGAACATTATTTTAGAATTTAGTATGCATTATATTTTAGCAAATTTTCATTTATACGATATTGTACTTGCATTAGTGCAGATTTGTGTTTAGTCTTGTTACAATATTACAATACATGACGTGTTTTTTAAGCATGTTTGTCAAGCTTCGCAGGTTGCTTTTCCTGACATACTTTATATATACAACTGGAATGTTCAATATTTATGTACTGATCAAGGCTTTTATTTCCTTTTTTTTACCTTTATTGCTCTAATTTTTATTCTTTATTATAAAGTAGAACCGTTAGACTTGATATAACTTATGCTTAAGATTTCAATACAATATAATGGTTCCTTTCACAGTGTTTTATATTGTTGCCTAGTATTGCAGCCTCTGTTTACATAGTTTCTATGGTAACCTTAGTGAGATTGGGCCAGTTTGACTCAGCCCTGATTTTACATTTAATCAACTTCATTTACAATGTTTAATAGGTTCTGATGAAGTCCTGACAGGAATAGGATGAAAGCGTTTAACCTAATGCAGCTAATATTTTACTGGATTATGTAGCTGTGTGTTGCTAGCATCGCTGAGTTACAATAAACCATATTCAGATATTGTGAATGTGGATGGTTGCTTTATTCTATTACTAGAGTTTTTCTAAAGGTTTCACTACATGAGCATTATACTGGTTGGTTAAGAGTCCGAGGGAACTAAGCCAGCTTCTTAATGTCTTAGGTTAGAATGAGAAATAATGACGGATATTTATTCTTCTCCAAAGCAGAAAAGACAAACAAGTGTGAGAATCTCTACAAGAGATTTGACTTCTACATAAACACTTCCCATTTCTCACAGACACAAACCAAACAACCCTAAAACAAGGCACTTTTCTGCCTGATTTCTTGAAACTGACCAACAGCTGAACCACTGAAGATACAGTGGCAAGAAAGTTCAGAATTTTTGTCCAAATACATCATCTTTTATACAGGCATGCTCTCATGCTTTCTCAGACATATGGTATCCTAAAGCTTTGGATACTGGTTGGATTTCTAATCCCTGGCAGAATACATCCCATATAGCTTAGGCTACTGCAACAATGATCTAATGCCAAAACTCTCAGAATTATTTACATACTATCCTCCTAAATGTAATAACTGGGTAAGACAAAAGATCTTACTTGGAAACAAAGTGTGGGCTACCTGGTGTACCACAAAATCCCCCTTAAATCAACTTAGATATAGACAGCTAAGGAATGAGACAAAAAAATCCATTACACTAGACAAAAAATTTTTTTACTGCCACTTACAAAAGAGGCACCAAAACAATCCACAAAAGTTTTGGGCAGGCATAAATAAACTTCCTCACCCAGGACAAACTACCACTCCTTCCCCCTCAGCTACCAACCAAAAACCTTCAGATGATGTTGCCAATACCTTTAACAGTTTCTTTACAGAAACTATCCACTCACCAGCTAGCAAACTATCTCCTGGTTGCTAGAGTCTGACTGTCTCTACAATCAGTTCCCAACTCTCCTTTAACTTTCAACCAGTTTTCTACATCACTTATCTGAACTCTAATCAAGAAACTAAAACCAACCACCGTATCTGTGGATCTCTTCCCCACTGAATATCTTCAAAAAGCAGCAGACGCCATAGCACACACACACAGATTTGGGTAACTTTAATGATTTTAATTTTTTTCACGTTACTTATGACATTGAGCCGCAGTTCGTATGTATGGGTTGTCCACATGTTGGATGTCCGTAACCCAGGGACTGCTTGTACCAGCAATGTTTATAACTATCCCTGATGCTACGACTTTGTTCTATGATAATTTTTTGTTTTGTCTATAGTTATTGTGTTGACACTTTGGGAGTGTGCTTAGGGGTTGTGAGAATGTTGCACAGTGTTCAAATGTTTGCCTGGTATTTTTTCATAGGATCATAGGAGGTTACTAGGCTATTAGCACTGAGGCCCTTATAAGCCTACCCAAGAATTTAGCCCACTTGTTTGCGTGCTCTCATTTTTTTAAGAAATAATGTATAACCACATTGTTAATGTTGTGCCTTTGCCTTGTTTTTATTTTTTCACTTCATCCAGAATTACTGTGTGGAGACACTGGGGGTTAGGAGCTGTAAGCATTCTGCAGAATATACTGATGTCTTAATGCATCCTAATGCAAATACTGTTCTACTATCTAAGTTTATCATTGCAATGTTTTAAACTATCCTGATGTTACTCCTTTGTTCTGTAGTTACTTTTGGCTTTGTCTGGAATTGTTAAGTTGACAGAGTAGCAGAGGGGTAGGGGCTTTGAGAATGTTGCACAATTAGCTGCTTGCCTGGTATTTTTGATCTGTTCCTCATCAAAAATGTGGGTTCACAAAATGCATGCTACTGCAAAATCTGTCCTACCATCTTTATAAGTACATTGTTTAAAAGGTTTACTATCATTTCATTAAAAGACGCAATATTTTTGAGTCATTTCATCGACTCAGCTGAAAATAATAAATGCCGTTTCTACCATATGTCGCATATGGTAAAAACAATGTTTGACATTCAAACCAGTTCTAGTTTTGCTTTAAAATCACTGTTAAATTGAATGATGATTTTACAAGAACCACTCACTTCCATGCTTTCACTTTTACACATTTGGGAGGTTGTGGTTCACTGTTTTTACCAGTCACCCATGTGATTATGATGCTAATGCAAACTCTTATGCTAGAATTGCCTATACGGGCAATGTTTATAACTATCCCTGATGCTACGACTTTGTTCTATGACAATATTTTGTTTTATCTGCAATTACTGTGTTGAGAGGTTGGGAGCGTGGTTAGGGGCTGTGAGAATGTTGCAGTGTTCAAATGTTTGCCTGGTATTTTTTGGTTTGTATAACCCCACATTTAAGAAATAATGTATAAGCACATTGTTAATGTTACGCCTTTGTCTTGTTTTTAATTTTGTTTTCACTTTACCCAGGATTACAGTGCTGAGACATTGGGGGGTGGTAGGGGCTGTGAGAATTTTGCAGAATGTACTGATGTCTTAATGCATGCTAATGCAAACACTGTTCTGCTATCTAAGTTTATCATAGCAATGTTTTAAACTATCCCTGATGTTATGCCTTTGTTCTGTAGTTATTTTTGGCTGTGCCTGAAATTATGCTGAGAGGTTAGGAGGTTGGTAGGGCCTGTGGGAATGTTCCACAATGTCTACATGTTTATTTATGGTCTGTTCTTCCACAAAAATGAGGGATCGTACAACGCATGGTACTGCAAAACCTTACTCTAGCACTATTAGTTCATAAGCCCAGTATTTTAAATCTCTAATGTAATGACTTTTTCTTGTGGTTGTTTTGCTTCATCTAGATTATTATAGCAATGTTTAAAACTATCCTTTATGTTACGCCTTTGTTCTGCAGTTATTTTTGGCTTCGTGTAGAATTGTTAAGTTAACAAGTTAGGAGAAGGCTGGGGCTGCTAGAATGCACAACATACTGACAACTCCACACTCATATGCACAGCCCCCTCTCTTTCTAAACTCCAAAAAATAACCCAGAAATCCTTTACAGAGGTAGAATCTTGGCTCTGATACTCAGTTAATCCTCAATCCCAATAAAACTAATTTTCTCACACAACAAACCATCAGACCTCCTGTTTCCCTTCATGATATTCTTCTAACAACACAAAAACAGAGCCCATTTCTTACACTAAGCTTCTTGGTGGTACAACTACTAAGATGAGATTTGGCAAACACATTTATCTAACTATAAAAAAAGTTCATAATAAATTAGTCTCTCTCTACAGAGTCAAACCCTTCCTGACTCTAAGAAAATTTATTGCCAGGACACACCTAATCTCTACTGTTCTTTAAGCCTCACCCATTCTCACCAACCTATATAAAACAGACTGACAAAACTAGATACCTGCAACACCAAAAATGCCAGATTCACCACCAACACTCCTCGTAGATCCCATCACTGCAGTGCCCTATGCCAACTAAATTGGCTTGAGCTCCTCAATTACCTCACATACACCCAACTCACTATGGCCCACAGAATATTTTACCTCCCAGATAGGGATCCTGCACTTTGCACCCTACTTCAACCTCAATCTAATAAAAGACTACTTAGATCTTCTGACAAATTTCTCTTACAGGTCACAAAAGCAAACAACTTTTCTGGTAATACTCTTTACTCCAACTGCATCACCAGAACATGGAACTCAATCCTCCAAAACATACTTACCACACCAAATCACCTACAGTTCAAATTACTCCTCATATCTTACCTAATTCTTGGCTCTGCTCCTGCCTTATACCTGGCTGATTCCTTCCTCCTTTCAGCCATCTTTATAGGCTTTCCTTCACTACTTCTCACTTTTGATCTTTACTCACTCATTCTGCTAGGAGTTTCTCTCTCCCTTCTAATTTCCTCTCCTATACTATCTCTCTTGATCCCCTGTCTATTCCTCTGTGCCTCATCCTTTCTTATGTTTCTTTCTATACTTCTCTACATTTTATTCTAAACTAAGAAAAATATCTACTTCCCACCATTCTTCTCTTGTATAGTCAACTGTTCTGTCTATTCTTGAATATCTCTAGTTATATCTTGTAATCTTTGTCTGTACCATTACTTTATGAGCTTATGTACTGTATTATTTATTTGTATCAATCTTTAATCCTTTTGGGGCTTTACCCCAGGTCTCCACTGAAATTGGGCATGTGCCCAGACGGACTTTCCTGGTCAGCAAACATTAAATAAATAAATAAAAAGAACACACAATCTTTACAGGAAGATTCTTCTTTTGAAAAAAAAATCAGAAGTAAGGAACAAATAAATGATTATAATCACTGTCGTCTAGATGTGGCTTGAGCGCAGTGATAACTACGTGTGCAGACTGCAGCTTAATCCTTAGAACTGTATTTTCTTTGATTATTATTAGCAATAATAATGTTAATAGTTTGCTCTGATTACTCAAATCTTTTTCTCTCTTATTTGAACTCCAGTAGGTGACCTACTAAATACTTCATCTTATTAAGAGCCTGGGCTAATTTTTAGGTATGTATTTTAAGATGTGGTAATAGGATCAACCACAAAGGTCAGTGATAATGATCTGTGCCTAACTTAATAATATATTAGCAATATCAGGCAGAGGAAGTTAAACAATGCATTATCCAAACATGTTATTTTAAGTTTTTAGTTTTAGAGTTGATGTATGAAAATATCAGAGAAGGTGATATTCGTAAAATAACTGAGAAATATGAGTTAGAAGGGATATTAGAACTGCAAGCATATAAAAGCCCAGGACATAACAAGCACATATCAATTAAACCTATACTCAAGTCACGCCCACTACTTCACTGAGGTATAGTTTGTATGCATGTAATTCGTGGGAATTTTTGATGTTCCACTTTTGATTGGCTAAATCATTTATATGATGTGAATCACAACATGTATTTGATTAGCTATTAAAGTTACTTAAGTTACACCTACTTTTCCAATGATTGACAGTTTTTAAGAATGAATCTATGTTAGTGTTTGGTCATGAAGTGAAGTTTAAGATTCATTTGATGGGCTGAATAAGGCAGAATGGGCATTTAAAAAATGAATGACATGTTTTAAAAGGGTCTGATGAAGCAGTATACAACTGTGAAAACACTTACCTTTATGTATTGTGTTTTATTTTTACGCTTGTTTATTATTAAAGTATTCCTTTTTAAGCCATGGAGTACAAAGCTTTCTTTTATTAGAGACACAGGGATAAAAGCCTGACTTTAGCCTGGGCGACCAAAGTTCACCTGGTGGCTTGAGCATGAAGGATAGGACAAAACCATCCTTGGGCAAGGGACTGTGGTTCCCATATTACTCCTGCCACTGCTCTGATGACAAAGTCTCGGCTGAAGAGTGGTGGCCCATCGTGATACAGTGAGCTGGTTCTGAGAAGACATGGGCATGGCTGTCCAAGACAATAATGACAGTCCCTGTTAGCCCATGTTGGGAAGAACACATATGAAGACAAGGAGGCATTGGCAGTCCTTGCGGTGATGCAAATGCTTACTTCACCACGAGAGATGGAGTTAGGCCATAAAATGAAAAGATGTTAAGCAAAAAAAAAAAAAACAGAATCTACACAAAATTCTAAGTAGTCAATACAAAGCTCCAATAAACCATGTCTCCCTTCAACACACTCAAATTTGTGACCCTGACTAAAAAATAATGACTAAAACTGTCAATAAGGATGATTTAATGATGATGCAATGTGTGGAGAAAATAAAAACTGAAACTGGAAGAGGTGTTACCTTAATGCTCTGTCTGTAGGTGTCGCTCTTCCACATATATCCCAGAATAGGGTACATGGGTCGTCGATAGTTAAACTTCTGCTCAAATTGATGAGGGTCCCCTAAATGCAGAAATACAGAGAAGCACCACATAAAGGAATGATACTGTTTATCAAGAACACAAACACAAATAAGGCTGCTCAGAAATGACCTGTGAGGTACACTGTATCGTGTTTTATCTTCCTTTAGCTAAACTACAACTTGGTACGTAGCCCATTATTTCAGATACAGTCACCAATTATCAAAGTTCGGGGGAGAAACATTCATCAGTGGGGTCTGAGCAGTAATTACTATGTCAGCATGCCTTTACCTGTCACTACTATGGAGGCTACTATTCATTCATTTTGTTGGCTCTAATTGCTTCTGAATAACACTGATGCTTTCCTCTTCAACTCCCTCTCAATTCTGCACCTTTTGTTGAGCACATTAATGGCATGACAGTCAGGATTTATTTCTATATGGTATTCTGGCAAACTTCCTAAAGTTTATGAATAAATCAGTACACTCATGTAGGACATCACTGCTATAGGTCTGTATAGCAAGATTCCTTTGCAACTGTATGATTTTTGCTGAATGTGCAAAAAACACATTTAGGCTTCTCTTCTGCAATGATTTTTTTTTTTTTATCATTCCTAGTTTCCCACATGCCATACATGTCAAACCATTAGAAGACATAGCTTAAGTGCTACAATTCATAATAGGATATTACAATTCTTATTTTCTATAATCACACATCACTAGCTTTTGACCTAGTGACATAACTGGTGCCCTGAATGTTGCCAAAGTGCACATATCTCTCTTAGGTTCACAGATTCTTACTAGGCTACTAACCTGTGAGGATCTTCAACTGCCTAGTCTTATAACCCTAAGGTAGCTTTTAACATTTACATTTTGTGAAAAAATAACCTGAGGCGGGCAGAACACAGATACATTACATTTACATGTTGCTCCTATTAATAAGGGACAATTACGTTAAAACTATAGATGAATTTTCAGTTTCCTAAATTACTCACTGGGTCTTTAGTCTGAATCTTGAACATACATCAGTAATCATACTCAAAAAGCCTATTCTAAGTCATCTAGGATCCTGTAAATATTTAAATTGGGGTCAAATATACTGTCCCCAAATTATGAAACCTTCTTAAATCTTATCAAACTGTCTGCTTTCCTAATATTAAGTGGTAATGTATTCTACAATCAACCTTTTTTTTTTAGAATATTGGTTACTAAGACACAACAATTCATTGTGATGAAGGTATGTTGTATAAATTCCACATCCATGTAGAGGCCAGGTTTTCACTATTATGGCACCTGTAGATAAGAACAGGATCCTCAACCAGTCTGTAACCTAAAGAACTTAAGCATAGCTGTTTAAATCTATCCCTTACATATAAGATGTTATCTAGCAAATGTTTCAGAATACTTTCTAATTACTTTACCTGTGACAAATTATACATACAAAATGCAGAACACAATTCTTTATTTGGTCTCACAACTGACTTGTACAGTGGAATCAATACTTTCTCATCCCTGTTGGATAAGAAATGCAGTATATATCCTTTATAACACAGTAACATTTCTTGATTACCATATTTAAGTTTGCATCAAACCTATGATGGCTATCAATGATTATAACAAAATCCCTAATTTTGTCTTCATCAATCAATACAGAATTATTCAACATGGAAGGATAAAGTGCAGTTGTATAAGGACTTACCCTAAAAATAGCTGGTGGACTGATCACTGCTGCAGAATTAATAACCTATAGGATATCCTTCCAGGGAAAGCCAAACATTTAGCCAGCATAACCTCCCATACTGCCACATATCTGACTGCATTCCAATGGAGGAAGTGGTACTTAAAAGACATATGGATGAAAAATACCACAGGAGTTTCTTGCCCCAAACAAAATAATGAAGCAAAAGTAGAGGCGTCTATATATTATGTGTATGTGTACATATATATATAATATACACACACACATATATATATATATATATATATATATATATATTATTACACACACACACACACACACACACACACACGAGTGTCTCATGAAATATTGAACATTCAAAGAGCAATCACTTTAGAATGACTCAAGTTACTAAAAATATGCAAAAAAAAAAAAAAATATATATATATATATATATATATATATATATATATATATATTTATTTTTTTTTTTGCAGAGGGCTAAATACACACACACATATGGATGATTCTAAATTAGGGGGTACTGTAAGAAATGGGGGATCAGTCTGTAAAGGGATCTGGGGATGTTGAGGAACTGGAGTTAAAGAAAATAAAAGCAACACAATGCAGCAGGGATACAGCAATAGTTACAAATACAGAAAATGATTTGGACGCTTTTGCAGGAACAGTGATGCACCAGTTAGTACTGCTGCCTCATGGCAATTAATTTTTCAGTTTGCATTTGTCTCTGTGGGTTTTCATAAGACTATCCAGTTTCATCCCACCTGCAAAAAAATCCACAGGTAGGTGAAGTGGTGGCACTTGAAAATGCACTTACGTGCATGTGTGTGGTGTGTGCATCTGTGTGTGTTTGTATGTGCACACGTGTCCTGCCATGGACTGCTTTCTTATCCAGGACTAGTCCCTGGCTTATACTCAGCTTGTCAAGGTAGGCTCCCTGTACCCTCTGACCCTGGCAAATATTGAAAATGGATAGAGAAAGTCTGTGGAGCTCTAAATTATTAGGAAAGTGTGACAAGGTAGTAGTTAATGGTAATAAAATGTGGGGATGTACTATATGGGGTATGCTTCCAGGGATGGAAGGTGATATTCCATTTTACAGAGCACAGAAGAGGCCACAGTTGGAACACAGTATTTAAACACAATATAGTCTGCAATTACTGAGGTAAAGCATAGGAAAGGATATTACTCTTTTGGAAACGGTGCAGTGAAGGGTAACCAGAATAGTTAAGGAGTTAGAAAGCAAAATACAAGGACAGGTTAAGAAGTTTGGGTTTATTTTTATTCCTACAATTTTCTGCTTTTGTGTTATTTCCCTCTGTGTGTGCCAGCCATTAGCCTTAAGCCTATTCATTGCTTCACAATGGGGGCCCCCCTAACACGAGGGGAAAAAGCCAACTAAAGGTGGGGGCATAATTCTGCTGCCATGGAGGTGTTTCAGCCTTCATCTGTATCATAAGATACAGACTATGATGTACTTCCTATTTAGACATTAACCCAGCCCTTGTGGCTAATGTGGACAGTCATGTCACTAAGAGGGGTTACAATACCCTTTCCCTTTTTTGTCTGTGTGTGTTCCCAACCATGTATTACAGCTACCATTACCAGCTTGGTAGCACTATGTCCATGTCCCCAGCCTTAGCTGCATTTGGTGCCTGCAAACCTACACTCGATGGTAGTGAGCAGCTTAACCAGATCCGCCAAGTCCTTAACGTAATCATTAAAGAATCAGACACAGTATGTGAGAGGTGTACTAACACAATGACATTGGAGGATAAACTCTTGCATACAAGTCCACATCAGGTTGTCAAAACCACACCCACCCACCTCACAAAGAGCGTCGTGCGCACACACACACACACACACACACACACACACACACACACACACACACACACACACACACACACACACACACACACACACCGTATACTAAAGAACTTAAAAAAAATATCTTTCTAATCAACAAAGATCACATACACCAATCCACTATCAAAGCTATGCCTCAGCAAGCCCAAAGGCACTCAAAGAAACACCAAATACCACACACACTGTCACTCTCAGTGGAACTCCAGACAGTAAGCTCCTAAGGCAAGCAAACACACTTCCCAAGACTCTCATCATGGGAGACTCCACTGCAGTATATACTGATGCTCCTCACATCAGGCTAAACAAAGAGGAGATAACAGTTATTTGCTTATCCAGAGCCAGAATCTGCCAAATCACACAAGCACTCAAGTCATTATACCGCAAGTACCAGTATGACTCCATCATAGCCCTTGTACGTGTAAATGACCTCCTGAGATGTACCTCTTGGAACTATATGGAGAGAGACATTATGGAGCTTTCAGACTATGCATCTCAGGGTGGTATGAGCCTGGCACGGAGCAGCATATTATCATTCCTAAGGATGATGCCACAATGTGAGCAAAAAATAAGTGATTTCAATAACTGGTTGTATTTCTGGTGTCCATCTAAGAGGATCCAGTAACCGTCAACTTGGGAGGACATGGTCAACAGACCACATTGCTTTGCCAAGGATGGTCTGCATCTTCCCCTTCTAGGCTTCTGAATACTGGCTATGGTTTTGTCTTCCCCCATAGTGCTTTTTTTAGGCAATGCTAAATTGACAAACCTACCGACATAGCAAAATCAACTCAACCTCAAACAAAGGAGGAATAACTAAAGGTTTGTGTTCTGACAGGTCAAGGAACTCCCTAACCCTCTTTTTGATTGTGGGTATTCCTGGGCCTCCCACTGCAAGTGCTCCCTCATGCCATGGAGAGTTTGCCTAAAATTGAGATCTTCAGGAGGCGAAGCTGAAGTCAGATTCTCTTCAGAATCTGAATCTTCAAAAAAAAGTAAGGAAGGGTCCCTCCTCAAAGACAGATTCCTCCTGGTTCAAATCCTCATCAGAATCAGGAGGCTCAGAGAAAACATCAGGGGATAGGATCCCTCTTCCTTTTCCCTGGGGAAGACTCCGGGGGGGGGGGGGTTACCTAGCTCTAACTACAGAAATAAGGTATTCAGCTAACCTCTCCAGGTCTTGCTGATATCCATGTGAATGGGAGGTGGTAGGCCTGATATAGAACCCTTCTTAGATGTAGCTCTGGCCTTGGGCCTAGGTACATCCTCAATCCTGACGCCAGTCTCTCTGCAAGACTGAGACGATACAGGCTGATGCTGCAAAGGGACATCACCAGTACAAGATCACTTGTAGGTAGCCAAAGTCTGCTGAGCGACCCCAGACCCGACAGATGAGCAATGAATTAAGGCCTGTGTAGAAGTTAATTTATTTAACATTTGTTAACCGGGAAAGACTGACTTGGAACGAAGCCAATTTTCAGCGAGGCCCGGGGAGAAAGGCTCCAGATGCATATCGTCGTAATGTGGGAGGAAACTGGAACACCCAGAGGAAACCCACACAAATGCAAGGAGGACATGCAGACTCCACACAGAATGCATCACAGCCGAGAATCGAACTGGAGAACCTCTTGCTTTGAGGCGACAATGTTACCACTGCACCACTGCTCCGTCCTAGTTGAGGAACCCAAAGGCATGTTGGACTCCAGACGGGCCTCGATAGAAGCCTGTGTCACCACCTCAATTGTAGAAGGAGACTACAAACCAGTTTCCTCAGCAATAATGAGGCTTGGGGGACTGGAGACGGAGAATGATTGTCATCCAAGGCCCTAAGCTTGGGTCTTTTTTCCCTATCCTTCCTATGCTTAGGGAGCTCAACCGCAGGATGAGCAGTGGATGCCATCAGACAATGCAAAGTAGATGGGAGACTAAGATGTCTAGCTAAGATCTCAGCCCTACACCTGCTAGTCCTAAAGTTGAAACTGGTGCAGAAAAGACAATTAGGTACATCGTGATAATGGCATAAAGAAATAACACACAGTGAACGGAATTCTCTGTGAGAGATTTGCTTACCACAGCAGAGACAACTGTGAACCTTATCTGACAAGGGTTAAAGCAAGAAAAAAAAGAGTTCCCCAACGGAATACTTAGTTTCAGAGGACTTCTCTCTGTTGTGGACCAACCAAACCACTGAAATACTGCTTCTGGGTCTGACAGCAAGAAAGGACTGATATCATGGTGTTGGCTGGCTCCTTATATACCCAAGTGTACTGATGTCTGATAGGACGTTCGCCACCCTAAAGGGGAGGGAGACTTTTACTCTGATAGTTGGCCCAGCCAAGGAAATCCCAGAAGCCAGGACTGCAACACTGAAACACGAAGAACATCCTCAAAGTGTTACTGCTCAATGCCAAGAGACAAAATAAAATAATAAAAAAAAAAAAAAAAAAAAAAAAAAAAGAATAAACTCTCTCCAAGCCCTCCTCATACTCAAAAATATAAGTATCTGTGCAGTTCCTGAGAAACAGTTTAAAGCAGCAAAGAGTACTCCAGCAGTGGAAGGTTTCAATGTCTTCCACACTTTTAGAGCAGTAGCTGCACAGACACAGGCTAAAGGTGGAGGTGTCTCAATATGCATCAATAACAAGCATACCTCTAGGGTGGTTAAACAGTATGATGTGCTGGAGTTCTTCCATGTGCAGATCACTACAGACAAAAAAATGTCACAAAAAGCTCACAATGCATATTTAGACCTACTGGGGATGCTTACCATCCAACCTAACACCCTGTTCATGGGAGACGGACTATTCCTCTATAGATTGTGAATCCTACACAGCCTCAAATCTACAAGAACAGAGATTCTTGGACTTTGTAAATATAAACACCCTTGATCAAATAGTGAATATGTCCACAAGAAGCTCCCACATATTGGACCTGATGCTCGCAAATATGAGAGAACCCTGCACCCCCGTCAATGTCTCATCCTCCCTGGTATGGTCCAACAATGAAGCTGTTTCCTTTGAAATCAAAATCAGCTCCGTAATCCCATTAAAACCAGTGACAGTTAGGAACTATTACACAGCAAATTACCGGTTATTAAATGACAGTTTGTCAAAACTCCATGCTCCTCCAAATACCAAGAACAAACCAGCCTATGCTGAGTTGATCTCAGAAACTCTATACACCCATGTCAATGGCTGCACAGAAGCTACTGCACCTACCAGAAGTAAGCCCACAACTAGCTCCAGAAACAAACCACCCTGGTGGTATCCCAAATTAAAGAGGATATACAACAAAAGAAAATAAATATGGCAAAAATCAGGAAGGGTAATTCCCATAAAGATAAAAACTCTTTCAGTAAAGTAAATAGGCAACTAAGAGGGCTAATTAAGTCAAGCAAAACCCAACTTTGAGTTAAAGATATCCTCCCAGGTAAAAGATAACCATAGGCTCTTCTACAGCTATGTCAGAAACCTCAAGGGCAGCACAAAACAATGCGCTAACCTGATGATTAATGGTCCTAAACTGACTGAGCTTGGTGGACAAATTCAGTGCCAGGTCTACCCACCTCTTACTCCCAACCATCTCCCCAATAATATCCTCCCACTATAACTTGGGAGCATGATTGGCTTGCACTCACTAAAGCCAAAACCACAGCCTCAAAGGACCCTCATAACATCCCAGGATGCCTCCTGAATAGTGTAAAATATTACTTACCAGGACCCCTGGAGTCATTATTTAATTACAGTCTTAAAACAGGCTTTGTGCCATGTGAATGGAGAACTGTGACAGTCATCTCCCTTCCTAAGGAAGGACCTTCAACAGATCCCAGAAACTAAAGACCCCGTTAGTCTGACTAGTCTTATTTGCAAATCCCTGGAAAGAATTATCATGGAAATTATCAACAAGGACATAGCAGACCTCCAGACACTGGATCCATCCCAGTTAACTTTGTCAAAGGAAGATCATTCTTACTGAACTTGGTGGACTTCTTTGAAATGGTCACTAAGGCAAAGGATGTGAGGGAAAACAGTGCATACTGCCACCTAGCCCTGGCTAAGGCATTTGATACAATACCCCACTTGGGCATTGTCAACAAACTTACTGAACTACGTATAGATAGCTTTATAACATGCTGCATAACTAGCTGGCTCACTGATATGACCCAAGAGATTAGAATCTGTGAGGCCACCTCCACAAACAGGCTGGTCACCAGTGGAGTCCCTGAAGGCTTTATGCTTGCCACACTCCTCTTTGGCTTTCAGATCCAAGAAGTAGATGCCAATCTCAAAGGCCTCTGGCTAACCATGTTTGCAGATGACTGCAAACTGGGAGCAGTCACCGAATTCCCCAGCAAGACGAGAACACCCTTCAGGAAGGTCTAATACAAACGCTTGCTGGCAAAGCCATGGCTAAAAACTCAATACCAAGAAATGCATCACAGCACCTTTTGGGAAGTCTGCCATCCCAGGTAACTATGTCATCAATAAAACACCTATACAAGTTGATTCACAAGTTAGGGATCTGGGAACTCATGTAGATAGCAGCCTAGCCTTCAACCAAGAAGTGACTAAGGCAGTAAGAAAATCCTTCTGTGTTGCTCAACTTATAAGCAAGGGCATGGCATCTAGGTTCAGAAAAGTCATCATAACACTGTACTTGGCCCACATCAGGCCCATCACAGAGTGTAATGCCCCTTTCAATATGTACTTGACCAGACACATGTAGCAACTGGAATGTCCAAAAAGGTTTCTTATAAAAAGAATACAGGAAGTAAACACAGTGTCCTACTTTGATTGCCTTAAAGCCCTGTCTCTTTTTTCTTGGTGTCATACAGAAGTCTGAGTGGTGCTCTTTGCCTGGCATACAAGGCATCCTTGGATGCTGTTTTGATGATCTTTTGCACATATGCAAAACAAACAGCACCAGAACTGCTAAATTAAAAAAAATATTTGCCATAACTTGGTATTTGTGATGTCCAGTTTCATTATGCATCATGAAGGGGTCTTTGGATCCTTCCTCTGATCCAGGCCGGCCATTTCTCAGACATACGATCCGAGCCTCAAACCCCTCCCTCTCACATGATGCCTTACTCCTCTCCAAACCATCAGATCAAGTTTGCTGCCTCTTCCTCAAGATGGGTATCTCAAATCTAACATAAATACAGAGGCAAAAGACCTACTAGAGTCCAAACTAGGAACCAGTGGGTTCCGTAATCCTCTAGATCACTCTCAGCTGTACAAGGAAGGAGGGTGGGATGTAAGCCATAATGAAACTGGACAACACAAATACCAAGTTATGGTAAGTACACAACTTCTAATCTGATGTTGGCCATTTCATTATGCATCCCGAATTGGTAATTGTCCCCAGCTACATAAACCCTGGGAGGACCTCAAGGAAGGCTATGCCTGAGCACCGCTGAACCAAAGAAGACTTTGTTCCTGGAAATGATACCCAGCTTGTAATGAGACACAAACATATGGGCTGTGGACCAAGGAGCTGCAGCACAGATTTCATTAATTGCCATTCTAGTAGAAAAGAATGAAGAGGTCCATACTGATCTGGTGGAATGGGCTCTAACTGGCTGGGGAAGTTGCTTGCCTTGCTGAGAATAATCTGTAGGAAAAACATTCTGTAATCCATTTAGCTAAAGTAATCTTAGAGACAACCTGTTCAGAGAAAAGGCAATGAACAACTCCACTGACTTTCTATGAGGTCTAGTTCTATGTAGGTAGAAATGTAACTCTGTGAACGTCCAAAAAATGTAAAATGTATTTGCCTTTATTGGAGTAACTGGGAAAAAAAAACAAAGGCAAATGAATGGTCTTGGTTCATGCTCGCCTCCAAAGCGATCTTTGAAATGAAGGAAGGATTTATCCTAAAAAAAAAACTCTATCCTTAAAAAGGTTATACATGGTGGTTGAGAAGATAGAGCATGTAATTCTGAAATACTTCTGGCTGACGTAATAGTCACAAGAAAGGCTGTTTTCCACAACAGATACTTCAGCTCACAAGAACTAGCAGGTTCAAATGGTTTCTGGGTGAGACCTTGTAGTACTAAAGTAAGACCCAAGGGGGAGAAGGATCCTTGATTGGAGGTCATAGGTGAAAAAAATCCCTTTTAAGAATGCCAGAAAGAGTTTGGAAGAGGAAAGGATAGAGGGAACCCAACTCCCTTCCCAAGATGAAAACTTGTGATAGCTGCAAGTTGCACCCTTATTGTAGAAACATTAGCTCCATTGTGGAAAAGTGAGCTCAAAAACCTAAGCACATCCGAAACTGAAGATGAAAAGGGGTTTATATTCCTTTGGTGAAGGTCTTTTGAGAGGCAAGGTGTTAATGTTGCAGACAGGGGAAGGAAGCCTGGACTTTAGCAAGAATACTGGAAGTGGAGAAACCAAGCAGCTAGTTTGAGGGATTGAAGATTGGGGATGTGTTGTTCCGTCGGATGTGAAATGAGATCCTGTCTGAAATCCAATATCCATGGAGGATATTTGCTGTGAGACTGCAGAAAATGGAACCATACCTGATGACGCCAGTGACGGGCAATGAGCATAAGATCGGTCTTCAACCTGCTTGATTTCTGTACAACTTTGGGTATCAGGGGAATCGGAGGATAAGCATACAGGAGACCTGGGGGCCAATCATGGATGAGAGCATCCCTGAGTGACTCCCCCGGAGGAGGGATCAGAGCAAAGTACCTGCTGCACTTGTTGTTTAGGGAGGAGGCAAATAGATCGCAGCAAGGTTGGCCCCAACAGCTGAAAATCTCGTTCGCTACTAACTGGTTCAGGGACCACTCATGAGGACTCAAAATAGACCTGCTCAAACTGTCTGCTAGAACATTGGATTCTCCCAGGATGTGCGGTGCAATGAGAAAGCGGTTTGAAGCAATCGCCCATTCCCAGACCCTTATGGCCTCTCTGCAGAGTGAGTAAGAACAGTTTCCCCCTGCCTGTTGATGTACCACACCACTGACATGTTGTCCATCAAGACTGCAATGGTACCTAGAGGGAGGCAGTCCTGAAAGGCTTGTAATGTAAGGAGAACTGCCCTCATCTCCATGATGTTTATGTGCAAGTTGGTCTCTGTAGGGGACCATGTGCCTTGGACCATCCCTTCCTGAAAATGCCCCCACAAGCCAAAAAGGAGGCATCCGTGGTAAATGAGACCAAAAGGGGGGGGGGGGCAAAAGGCCTGCCTAGATGAAGATCATTTGAGAGCATCCACCACTGCAGGTGACATCTGCAAACTGGAGTAATTTTGATCAAGGTTGATAATGGGTGACACCGGATGGACCACTGAATCGCCAGAGTCCATTGGAGAACTCTCATGAAGAACCTGGCTAGAGGCACCAGAAAGATGGCAGCCAACATGGAGCCCAAGGCTATGAGAACTAGGTGAACTGAAGGAGATGACGTGTCTAGTAGGCAATGAACATGCTGCCTGAGAGACGATATCCTCTGTAAGTTAATTTCTGCAACTTGCGTGACCGTGTTCAACTGAGTCCCAATGAATTTGATGTCCTGGACTAGGACCATTTTGGATTTTGCCATGTTCACTGTGATCGCCAGGTGGTGAAACAGGAGCAACATCACCAGAATTGCACGGATTAGCTGATGCCTTGTGGGTGCCATTAGAAGCCAATCATCCAGGGAGGAGGAAACCTGGAATTCTTGCAGATGGAGATGCTCTGTGACTACTGCCATGCATTTGGTGAACACCCAGAAGGCAGTGGTGAGGCCAAAGGACAGTGCTCTGAACTACTCACCAATGCCCCCAGGCAGAAGTGTAGATATCTCCTTGAGCACCTGTCTATTTTGATATGATAGCACTCGTCCTGGAGATCTACCATGCATATCTAGTCATCCTTGCACATGAGTGGCAGACTGGACTGTACTGTAACCATGCAGAACTTTGACTTCTTGACAGAGAGATTCAAACTGCTTAGATACAGGATGGGTTGAAGGTCCCCGGTCTTCTTTTGTACCAATAAGAAGTGTAAGTTCCGCATCCTCGTTGTTTGGTTAGGACCCACTGGATAACTCTTTTGTCTACACGTTTTTGTACTTCTAGAAGGGCATTCTCCCTCTGACTGGACGGCACATTGGGGAGATGTTCCCCGGTCTGAGCAGGAAGGGAAAAGGTAATACAGTAGCCTCTGGAAATAATATTTAACATCCAAGCGTCGTTTACGTCTGCCCAGGCTGCTGGGTGCAAGGACAGTTTGCCCCCGACTGCCACCAGAGTAGGACAGTCAGGCACAGCTTCAGGAGTGCTGAAAGGGCCTGTCAGTGAAGGGTTCCCTGAAGCACTGGTGCTGTGGACCCTGCCCAGGCTGCTGGGTGCAAGGACAGTTTGCCCCCGACTGCCACCAGAGTAGGACAGTCAGGCACAGCTTCAGGAGTGCTGAAAGGGCCTGTCAGAGAAGGGTTCCCTGAAGCACTGGTGCTGTGGACCCCTCTCCCTCCGGGCCACCATCTACCATTGAATTCTCTCCCTCTGTCCCTAGAAGAGGAATCATCCTGCGAATTAGGAAAGGGCACTTGGGATTTGCAGTACCATACCTTCTTCCTGCTCCACTGGTTCCTGGAAAAGATCTGTTGGGGGGAAGAAAATTTGATCCTTATGGCAGACAGTGTCTTGCCCTCCGATTTGCTGCAGGTAAGAGTCTCCTTAACTGATGGTCCGAACAAAGAAGAACCATCAAAGGGGCATTAATGAATGACATTTTGAAGGGGTCCGCATACCCTCACAGACTCATCCATGCATGTTTCCCAAGGGCTACCCCTGAACCAGTCAGTCGAGAGGTTTCCCAACACTGCATAGGAGATTAGCCTCATCAAGGAGTTAGTAATAGAAGCCATGGTGTTCAGCTGTGTGGAAACCTTGTATTTTTCCTCATACAGCAACTGCATCAGTGGAATATCCTTCACCAAGTCTCTCTGGAGATGCGTGAAGTGTGCCAGGTAATTCAATACTCTCAACAAAAAGGTGGCTGTGGCATATGCCCGCTTCCCATACCTGTCCCAAAGCCTAAGACTCTTTGCTCGGGGGTAGAACAGTAGAGTTCTGTTCAGTGAGCTCTTTCTTGGTGGCTGCTGACACCACAATGGCGCAACCAGGACACCTTTACTCCAGAAAGGATGATCCTGAGGGGAACTAAGGTACTTATGAGTGTGCTTCGGGATCAGGTTCATGGTGTCAGGCTCCTTCCAAGCCTGGCAAGCGATTAGGTCAATACCATGGTCTGCCAATGGGATCACCCAGGGTGTAGATGGTCCCATCCCGAATGCCTCCAGGAACACTGACTCCTCCAGGGAAGGAGGATGGGAAGACCATCCACCCTTTTGTTTCAGGATTTCTAAGATATCTCCAAAGGAGACATCATCGGGTGGAAATCAGGGGGACCCTTCCCCTTTATCGAAGTTGATGTCTTCTGTCAAAGACTCCAAGTGGGAGTCAATGTGCTTCCTTTTGTACTGATGTTTCTGGGGGACCTCCTCAGCTGGGTATTCAGGGGAGGACTCAGAAGACAGGGAACCCCTTGCTGAGGGGTTGGCTGGAGGCTCTATGGGAGGGGCTGACCATGGATTAGATGGATGAGAGCAAAGCTTTGATCCAAAGAGGACTGGGAAGGGCCTGGTGGAGGAAGAACCATGTCTTGAGGTGTAAAGAAAGCCCTCTCTGCCCTCCCGACCCTAGAGGCCGAAGCCCCTAAGAGAGACAGAGATGAGGCCATCCCAGCTCTAACATCACCAGAGGGCACTGGACCTCAGCTGCTGAAGGCTGAGGCCCCCAGAGGAAGGGACAGCTCCAAGAAGTTGGGAGCTAACCAACTCCGAGGACCCGGCGTCAATCACTCAGATCTTGGTCCCACTCTGCTCCGACAGAATCAGAGATGAGCTGGTCTGGGACACAATCAGAGTCAGGGAAAGGACTATCCCACGATCCAATGCTAGTCCACTCGAGCTCACCAAGCCTTGCAACCCCAAAGTCGAGCGGATCGGAGGAGGAGGAGGCTGAGGTATCAGGGTCGGAGCTCTCATAGATGCAGCATTGGTTGGAAAAGGCAAAGTCCCCAGCTGGATCTAGGCTTTGAGAAAACTCATCATTCGATCAATATCAGAATGACAGAGCCGAGAGGACCAGGAAGAATGCTTCAATCGCACCAGTGACAACCTTGGCCAGGTGGTCTGAGCAGGGGAAGGAGACTTGGTCCAGTGTGGAGTATGACTCCGAAACCTGCGATCAGGGTGGGTGTGACTCAGAGTTCACTCTGGAGATAAGGAGCTATGGAGACTAATGACCTCCAATAGCTCCGAAAGGCTGCTCGGACCCGAGATCAAGGAATCCGGTGGGGTGGGAGGTTTGGTCGGTGCCGACTCCCCCAGACCTGAGGGACCTCTCAGATCCAGAGAGAAGCAAGGTGTAGAGGAATCCAATAGGGAGGGATCCGAATGCTTCCTTCATTCGTCAGAAGCGGAAGCAGACATCCCTGGGGAAGCGGGCAGGGGTCACTTCTTTTGGGAAGGAATCTGGACTCCAGAGGAGGGAAGAAGCCCTCTTAAGATGAGCTTATTCCTGATATCAACAAGGGCCAGGAATTGAAGGCCGAGCAAATACTGCATGACTTCTCCAAGTGCCCCGGACCCAAGCAATAAATAAACCTCTTGTGGGCATCAGATTGGGGAATCTTATGCCCAAAAGAGGCACACCTTTTAAAACTGGAGGGTTTTTCTGGTTTGTCTGACATGCTCCCAAAGTTCGCTGGAGAACCAAATAAGGGCCCGAGTCTGAGATGAAAGCAAATGGATTTATTTCCACAATTCAAATAAAAAAATGTTAAAACACAAATTGCATTAATGCTGTCACTTGAAGATACGTTTTCGTAGACCTTCATCAGATGCAAATACACCCTGTTAATTGAGCTCAGTGCTTATATATGTACCTGTTTATACAAAAAACAATCATTTGTAAGGTCTTTATCCAATAAAATTAACCCTTTGTAAAGTTGTGCACAATCAAATGCAATGGAGATCTTTTCTTATATATGTATTACCATGGAAAAAAACCTTTTAACATTAAAAATAAAATATCTGGATAAATATTAGATAAGCACCATTGCATGATGTTTCATGACATTACATCACAAACAATTATTTGTGGACATTTCCTTATATAGAAAGTTAAAAAGTATTAAAAATGTTAAATATACATAATAATGTTAACTTGTACCATACGTTTTTACAAATATTAAAAATTTAAGCCTGCCATCTAGTGGCTTTTTAGAAAATTATTGTTTTTGAGAATAACTTCCATTTAAAAGGTTTCAAATTTATTCTGATTAGGAAAGTTAATATTCCCAGAGCTATTGTGGACTTAAAACTTTTTATAAGGAAAAAGAATTTAGCATTATGGTTTGGCAACGGAACATGTGATAGGAAACTATCACTACCATTAAAGAAGAAAAGTACATTCAACCCCCGCCCTTCACCCACAACTCAAAAATTTGGAAAACGTCTTGGAAAGGGAAATTAGGAAGGAAGTGAATGATCACAGAGTATTTTCTAAACTTTCCAAGGAAGAGAGGTGTCTATTAGATGGTTTGAAAAACAATAAAGCAGTGAGAATAATGCAACCAGATAAAGGGGGAGGTACTGTCCTAATGGAAGTTATTATTTATGAATCTAAAATGAAGGAATTGTTGAACGACAACAGTAAATATTCCAGGGCCTCCATTAACGAGATGAATATTGCTAATTTCAAAATTAATGTTTTACTAAATGATTTGTTATTGGAGGGTTCGATCAACATTGATACATACAATTTTCTGACCAACAAGAATCCTAGGGTGCCTTCAGTTTTTGGAATTCCAAAGGTCCATAAGGATCCTTTGGATCCACCATTACGACTTATTGTACCTTCAGAAGGTTCTATCACCACACCACTTGCTACGTTTGCAGATGTTAAGTTAAAGAATTTATCCAACAGAGGCCCGTCAGTCCTGAGAGATTCTTGGGATTTACTGAGGCAGGTAAAACCTAACCTTTTCCGTTCAGACATACCTTTTGTGACTTTAGACATTGTGGACCTATTTGGGTCTATTCCACACGATATAGATCTACAGTGGCTCAAGGAGTGTATGAGAGATAATGATAATTTTAATCATTGTGATTTTTGCAACTGTTTATTATTAATGGAAGTTATTCTCAAAAACAATTTCATGTATTATGAAGGTGAGTTCTTTAGACAGAAAAAAGGGGTTGCTATGGGGGCAAAATGCACACCAACATATGCAAATATCATTTTGACCTGGTGGGAAACCAAATCTGTACTCAACAGTGAATTTGCCAGTTGGTGGTGCCTTTACAAACAATTTTTGGACGACATTTGTATATTTTGGATAGACAGTAAAGACGGATTTTTGGAGTTTTTGTCCTATTTAAAATGCACCACCAATTTTTTGGATTTCACTTACAATTTTAACAGTCAAGAACTGATGTATCTGGATATTTCTCTCCATAAGATGGACAATGAATTTTCCTCTAAAGGACATAGGAAAAGTACTTTTTCCAATTCCTACCTTCATTTTGCCAGTGGTCACCTGTTTTTTCAAAAGAAAAATCTATTAAAAGGTCAATTGGTAAAGGTTAGTCAGATGACCTCCCAGGACAATGACTTTAGAACAGAATGTGGTTTTGTATGTGACATGTTCAGAGAAAGGGGTTATCTGGACAATTTAATTCATGATGTTACCATGGAGGTTGTTGAAGGAAGAAAGGAGAGATTTGCCCCCATTCTGGGAAAAGATGAACCTATAGCTATAGCAACAGAGTAACACCAAGAGTTTGATCAACTGGGAAGAAGCTTACATTATGGATTATACTGGTGATTCTGGGGTAATTAAGCAGGTCATTAACAGGAAATGGGATAGATTTAAAGAAATTTCGGACCTGGATATTATATATAAACAACCCTTAAAATTCACATACAGAAAGGACAGAAATATTAAGAATTTATTTGAGTTTGGGTGTGGCTCGAATCAAAAAGGCAGACAAGGAAAAATGGGAACTTTTAAATGTGGGACATGTTCACAGTGTCCACACATACACAACAATTCCTTTATAGAGGTACATAGTAGAAACAGGAAAATTATGAGTACATGTTTTTCTAATTGCAACACATGTGGTGTAGTTTTATCTTGCTAACTGCCAGATTTGTAACTCATTTTACATAGGGAAGACGGAAAGAAAATTAAAACTGAAAATCTATTAGCATGTAAATAATGCTTTATTCCGTCATAAACTAATATGTGAACAGGCCTCCTTTACATTTTTTGTTTTGGATGTTGTACCCAAGGAGATCAGAGGGGGAATGTGGGAGGCCAAACTTGAATATCGTGAGTTACTTTGGCAGATTATTTTGGAAGCCACTAAAAGTCTAGGCTTGAATGACATGCTTTCTATTCTTCCAGTTCTTAAGTTGAGATGCTAAACTGTAATTTTCTAAAAAGCCACTAGATGGCAGGCTTAAATTTTTAATATTTGTAAAAACGTATGGTACAAGTTAACATTATTATGTATATTTAACATTTTTAATACTTTTTAACTTTCTATATAAGGAAATGTCCACGAATAATTGTTTGTGATGTAATGTCATGAAACATCATACAATGGTGCTTATCTAATATTTATCCAGATATTTTATTTTTAATGTTAAAAGGTTTTTTCCATGGTAATACATACATAAGAAAAGATTTCCATTGCCATTGATTGTGCACAGCTTTACAAAGGGTTAATTTTATTGGATAAAGACCTTACAAATGACTGTTTTTTGTATAAACAGGTACATATATAAGCACTGTGTTCAGTTAACAGGGTGTATTTGCATCTGATGAAGGTGTACGAAAACGTATCTTCAAGTGACAGCATTAATGCAACTTGTTTTAGCATTCTTTTTTATTTGAATTGTGGAAATAAATCAGTTTGCTTTCAACTCGGACTTGGGCCCTTATTTGGTTCTCCAGCGAACTTTGGGACTAGGTTCTAGTGTGTTATTCCGTTCGCTTTCATCTCGCCTTGTGGTTGTCTGACATGCTGCCAGGCACACACAAACATGCACTATCAGACACCAGCCACACATTAACTACAACTGTAACTAAACTGTAACTTAAAGAGAACAGGAAAGCTTTTTATTTTTTTTTTAAATGGAAAGAGAAAAGAGAAAGGGAAAGGATGGGAAAGACCTAATGCCAGCGAAAACTAAAGTACAATGACAAGAAATTGTCCCTCAGTGGAAACAGAGGTAAATCCCAGAGATGAAATAAGAAATCCAAACCAACGTGTAGCTAGAGAAAATGATCCTTTAATAACACATAAAAAAATCAACATGCACAAAGCACCTCAGACTAAGCGCTTTCGCCTGCTAACAGTCAGGCATCATCAGAGTCATATTGGTGCAGTTCAAAATGCATTTAAATAAGGAACCAAATACTGACATCATATCCTGCTAGTTTAACATGTAAAAAAGACTTGGAATATTTAAATTCTTAGCATAGAAAACATTTTTTGTACAAAATGGTGGTTTACAGCAGGGGCAGGAATATCAAAGAGATTTTAGAAAAGGACACTGGCATGACTAGGAATTTGTTAGTATCTAAGATGCACAAGTGTGGAAGTTGTTCAACATGCAGGTTCATCAATGACGGACCGTATGTTCAGGTAGATTCTTACGATAAGACTTTGAGGTGTCCAAGGCGCTGCAACTGTAACACCAAATTAGTGGTATACCTGGCTACATGCACCTCATGCCCCGCATTTTATATAGGGAAGACAGTTAGGAGGTTGCATGTGAGAATTATGGAGCACAATACGGACATTAGAAATGCAAAAACAACCTGTGCTTTACACACATACAGTCTTGTTTGTGCTAATTTCAAAAAGTTTATTTTCTTTGTAATAGAGTATACACCGATGCCAGGGGAGGTGACCAGGATTTGTGTTTGGTGGTGAAGGAAATGGAATGGCAACTAAGGCTAAATGCCAAGGTTAAACCAGGCATTAATGAGTTGATTTCCAAGGCTGGTGTATTAAAAATGAGGGCCCAATGTGTGTAAGTGTGTACAAGTAGAAGTGTGTTTTAGCATGCTTAAAGTGTTTGCAAAATATTTGAATGACATTAAAAAATGTTTTTGAAATATGTATATGATATGCATGCTATGTATTTCAACATCAGCTGAAAAATGCATTTTAATTCACAAGTGCCTTAGTAGTAAGAATTGTGGCTTTAGGGCATTATTTTTGTGTATATAAAAATAGTAGCTAATTTTACTTTATTCAAAGTACTTTTATGTGTATTTTAACAGTTAGCATTTTTATACTTTGGGGGAAAAAAAACAGCAGTTTTATGCAAAAATTTTTTTCTTTGCTAAGAATTTAAATATTCAAGTCTTTTTTACATGTTAAACAAGCAGGATATGATGTTAGTATTTGGTTGTTTATTTAAATGCATTTTGAACTGCACCAATATGACTCTGACGATACCTGACTGTTAGCAGGCGAAAGCGCTCAGTCTGAGGTGCTTTGTGCATGTTGATTTTTTTGTGTGTTATTAAAGGATCATTCTGTTTAGCTACGCATTGTTTTGGATTTATTTAATCTTTGGGAAAACTATAGTATCCTAGCAGGAGGGGAGGTAGTAATTAAATTTAAACTGCTTAACTCTATACTACAGATAAAAAGAAGGAAGAATCCTAAGAAAAATCAAAAACTTTACCTAAACTGGAGAAAGGCTTGCAATCGCATTTGTCCATAGGTTCATAGGCTCATACTAGGCTATCTGCCCTAGGGCATTTATAAGCCTAGCCAGAGTGCGTTTGGCTTTCGCCACCCATTTTAAATGAATTTTGCTATGCCCTTTTTCAAGGTTAGTATACTGTGCCTCTGTCTAACAGTGACACAGAAGTGATACCCGGGGTAAACCTACGATCTCCCATCCACTCATCAAGATTCCTCTTGAAGAGAGTCAATGAGGGACTCTGCCTAACCTGGACTGGGATTTTATTCCAGAGTGAAGGGAGCCTCTGGGTTATGAATCTGTCCCTCCAGCATGTCCTATTTATTTCAATGCTGAGGTTCAAGTCTCTCGAGCGCGTAGCTCGATGGGATTTGGATTTTCTGAGGTGCAGCATGTCCATTAATTCCGGGTTGGACATGGCTTTATATTTCAGGCACAGATCGCGTCTGAGCAGGCGGTATGTCACTGAGTAGAGCTGGAGTTTCTTTAACCGGGCAGCATATGGCATCTGTTTGAGCCCTTTTACCCTCTTGTGAGGTACTTTTGGGGTCTTTCCAGTTGCTGCAGGTGTCTGGTAAGGTACATCCCAAAAGGGGCATTGTACTCAATTATGGGCCTGATGAGGGATGAGTAAAGAGGCACTATGACCTCCCCTGATCTAGATGTGAATCCCTTCATGATTAGGTGGGCTACATAAAATATTTTTCTAACCACTTAGGCCACGTGGTTTTCAAATGAGAGATTACTATCAACTTGGGTCCCCAGGTCCCTAATTACTTCTTCCGTACTTAATGGATTACCACCTATGTGGTAATTTGTGGGCACTTTGTTTTTGCCAAAGGGGATGACTATACACTTTTTGGAGTTTAGCTTGAGGCCATGGCTCTGGCACCAGTTGTCTGTTTCTATGAAGCCCTTTTGTAGGATGCTTGTGTCGGCTGGAGAGTCGATTATGGCGCCTAGTTTGCAGTCATCTGCGAACTTGGTCAGCCACAGTCCTTCCGTGTTGGCCTGTACCTCCGAGAAATATATACCGAACAAGAGAGGTCCCAGGACTGAGCCTTGTGGGACGCCATAATGGTGGCAAACAAGATCTGAGGGTTTGGAGAGGAGTGAGGCATCATAGGAGAGGGAGGAGTTTGAGGCTCGGATCATATGTCTGAGAAATGGCTGGCTTGGATCTGAGGACAGATCCAAAGACCCATTCATGATGCATAATGAAATGGACAACATATCCCAAATTTTGCTTGCAACATAAATAGGACATGTTGGAGAGACAGATATGTTTCTCAGAGAATTCCCATTCTCTGGAACAGGCTCCCTATCCAGTGAAGATGAGTTCTTCCATATCCCTATTTAAGTGCAACTTGGAAATTCACCCCTGGTCTGGCTCATATGTCTCTGATGGGCAGAGGCTGTTAGCAAATCACCCCCTATAAATCAAATATAAATCAAATTTGTGGATCACATCTGGGTTGCATGGCTAGGCTTTTAAGGGACCTAGTGATCATTAGCCTAGTATACATCTATGAAACCTTTCCTCAGGATGTGCTAGTCTGTGTTGGCCACTCATGTCTATCACTCCCCCCAACCACTTCCTCCAGCACCCAGGCTGCTATTCAAACTCATATAATTTGTGTCACAATCAAGGCATTATCTCTTTATGCCACACAGCTGGACCAGCAAGAGATTTGAACCTCAACACAGAAATAAATAGGATGTGCTGGAGGGACAGATTCATAACCCAGAGGCTCCCTACACTCTGGAACAGAATCCCAGTCCATGTTAGGCAGAGCCCCTCACTAATTCTCTTCAAGAGAAATCTTGACGAGTGGATGGGAGATCGTAGGTTTACCCCGGGGTCATCTCTGTGTCACTACTAGACAGAGGCACAGTAAACTAAACCCTAAATGGGCGTAGTATTCTCATCCCAAGGGGTGGCGAAAGCCACACACACTCTGGCTAGGCTTATAAATGCCCTAGGGCAGATAGCCTAGTACGAACCTATGAACCTATTTTCCACATAAACCACAGTGACAGTTAACATACTTTCATAAGCAGTAAGATAGTTTTATGAGAGAATACAGGTGAAAAGGAAAGAAGACTGTGGGCATTAATTGGAAGAGTGGTAGATAAGGGGAATGAACTTCTTATGTGGGTAAAGCAATGTAAAACTGTATCATCCTTTTAGAGGCTGGATAAGTTTAATGAAGGGCGATGAGGGAGGGACAGAAGCAAGGGCATGGTGTTAACTGCACCAGTTCAGCAGGCATAAAAATACATCTCCCTCTGCTGGCATTAAATAAGTAAGGTCAATCGAAAAGGATTACATTCTTCAACATAATTCTGATGTCAGCAATAACACTTGACCAACTGAAACAAAACATCAGATGTTTTTTAAGTTGAGTCAAACAACAGCATCTTATCTGAAGGGTAGATGCTCATTTTCATGCCTTCGCATAGGCAATACATAGTTTTAAAAAATCCCAAATAAAATTGATGTTAATTCATCAACAATAGGGCTTTCCTCCTAGCCCCTACCTGTACAATACAGTTTAAAAAACTTTAAAAAATAGCACATTGCAGAGGACTTCCAAGATGGCTGTACATTTATCAGAAGAATAATTAGAGGCCTTCTAATATGAAAATAAGCCAGTCAAAGCTATTACTTTGGGGAAACTTTAGTTACTGGCTACCTTTACACTGTCTGGATGCCAGCAAAGAAGAAATTTGGAAAAAGTAAGAGGAAATCAACCAGAAAAGGAGAATAAAAAAGTTCTGGAAGAAAATAATTGTGTGGCAATTTAGCAATATAATAATTCAGAGGAAAAAAAAACAAATTGAAGGGCTATATAAAGTCAAACAACAAAAGGAAGAAAAAAGTAGAAGAATCTTTAACTGGTTAGTCAGACAAATTAACAAAAGTACAAAAATCAGAGGCTGAAATGAAAAAAAAAAGGTTGCCTGATCAATAGGTTTCTTAAGAAATACAGTTTCAAAACCTAAATAAAGTTAATAGACACAGCTTACAGAGAAAACCTGAGATTTTCTGCTGTACCAGACAGACTGGAAGGAACATACTGCATTAATTTTATGAATGCACAAATAAGAACTAGACTGGTGTCCCACAGTTGGATTTGTTAATTGAGAGGACACATCCCTTGTATGCTACAAATCCTGCCATGAGAAAGCAGCTAAGACCTAGGGTAATAAAGATGCAGTCATACCAGCAGAAAGTAGTTGCTCTTGACAAAATTGTGGCAGAAGACAAAAGTATTAAAAACTGAGGACAGTAGAGTGTACCTTGAAAATTATTATTCACTATACACCAGGGAGAAGAGAAACAAGTTTATATCCTCAATAAAGGAATGCTGAGAAGTGTGTGTGAGATTCAAGCTGCTATATCTATCTTTCTTCAGAATATTTTTCCTGGGGGATCGAAGAAATTTTTGGTTGAAGAACTACCTATGGAGGAAATTAAAAAAAAGTATAGCCAACAAAGTGTGAGCCGGCAAGCTTTTTATTCTTCTGACACTAGCAAAGTTCATACAGGGGCCTTGTCAGTTAAAACTCTTCCATGGTTCCAAAGGAAAATGCTTCAGTGATAAAATAACTATAGGAGCTGACTATAAGAAACAGGAGTACCTTAGACTTAAATGAGAAACTGGTGTTGGGAGATGGAGATGATCAAGAAGAAAACCAGCAACACTGAAATTACTGACTAAATGGGAGACTATAAAGCAATAGTCCTACTAAATTTACAAAAAGACGTGAAATGCATCTTTCAAAATGGTGGCTGAAGAAAGACTGGAATTTTGTTGATTGTGTTAAGACTGGTGGGTGGACTGCAAAGCGTTTACCCCACTTTGTGTCATTAATGTTTAAAAGAACACAATGAAATGAAGTAGTAACTGAGCAAATAAGTCTTTGTTCTTACTAATATTTGTATACATTTTTGTTGATGTAAAACTGCACGTTGTATTGCAAAGACGTTGTGTACAATGTGTAGTAAGGAGTATTTTAAATGTTAGGTGGTGGAGTCTCATCAGTGACTGCTGCATAAGTTAAATATAGTAAAGCAAGAAAGTACCTTTTATTCGTTGCAATGCATCCAGGGTTTACATTGTAACACGGCTAGATGGTAGCTACTTAAAGTTAATATAATACAGTGTGCTTGCTTGAGCTCCTGGGGTGGTGGATGTCAAGGTGCATTGATCAGAGTATATGTAGAACTGCAATAATAATTTGCCCTCTTTTATATATATATATGGATATCTAGAATGTCCTTGGTTTAAGCTATGGAAAAGTTTTTAAGCAAATTTCGCTTAATATAAGAAAAAATAATGAAATACATGAAAAATGGTAGCTCTTTCTTGTATTTCTAAAGTTGTTAGCTATTTTCCCATTAGCAAATGCTTTCAGTGGGAAACAAAGTCTATCTACAGGTGCAGGCAATTAATCATGAGGGCGGAGCAACGTATCATGAACGAAAATTTAAAAGGTTCTTTTGTGCATCTTCAAAGTCAATTACTGCTTTTACTTAAAAACAATAAGTCTACAGGTGCAAGCAATTAATCATGAAAGGTCTGAACACTGTCTGATCTGTGAAGTCTATAAGGTATAATGTAATTAACATATGAAGGTACATTGGCAGACAATTCGATGAAAAATAAATGAAGTTTTAAACTGTGGGAAGTAAATAAGTTATAAAAGTAGTTGACTCCCCAAAGCCTTTGCAGTTCAATGAAATTATTATAACAATACACAACTTACTTTATTTAAAGGCAGCCAGCAACTTTTTTGTAGGGATAAACAAGAATGTTTACTGAAATCATGCAAGTTATTTTTCACAAAATGAGCGGGGATAGAGATAAGAAAAGACAGCAATTCATGTAAGTGGGAACACAGTTTGCATGGGCAATCTTAATTTTACATTAGGTAATACCTGTGAGTACAGTTGTTGATATGGGGCAACTGCTCCTACCTGCAAGGGTAAACATTTTTTTGAAAATGTACAATGTTGTGTGCTTCTTCTAAGTTAAAAGAGGTTGGGGGATTCTGAAAAATCTATTTAGTTTTTTGGTTGAGTGTTTTTACTGAAGCAAAAAGTCTTGAAAATGTGACAAAGGTTCAACCGGAGATGAGGAAAAAGTGTCAACAGAAGACATCAGCCTGCCAAACATTAATGTCTGCATGTAGGTTTTAAGTTGGAAATATACAATCAAAAGCACTATCATGTATAATAAGTGTGGGAATAGCTTTCTATCATAATAGTTATTATCTCCATATCACCATGGAATGTAAATGGCCTTATGGCTGCAGACAAAAAGCATATAAATTATATTAGTAGGTATATGGTGCAAATAGCAATATTGCGGGGAAACACATCTGGATATGAAAGGGCATGTGAGCTTGACAAGGACAGAATTTCAAGGTAGACATTTAGTATAATACAAGGGACAGAGTAAAATAGGAGTAATAATATGGGTTGCTAGACGAGGCCTATTAGTGATAGAAGAATAAAAGATTATAATGGTAGATTTGTGGTAGTAAGGGGTTGTTGGCAGTAGAAGATTACTCTATGTATTCATATTCCACCTAAAACTGCTATTATGGATCATAAGAGAATTTTGTGAGAAGTAATCTGCTTTCACAAGAAATATGTATGGGTGGGGACCTGAACATGATTTGCACAATGATGATGTATCAAGATCATCAAGAAGGAAAATATAACAAACCAGGATATATTTATTTAAAAATATGAGAATGTTTGATATGGGAGATGTAAATTCAATAGCAAGAACTCTACACAGAATTTACATATCATTCCACAAGATACAATAACTGGGCTACATTAGATAGAAATATCTCAAAGGAGCATGTGTACTTAATTGAAAGCACATTCAATAACTATCTCAGATCATTTAAAAAAAAAACTAAGAAAGATGCACGATAATAAAGTATAAATGTGATAATGGTGATTTCCCACTTACTTGTTGAAGGGAGAGGAATTTCAGGAATGGGTAATGGAAATGATTTGAGAGCTATTAGGGAAGATAGAAATTACTTCAAAACAGATAGCCAGTGAGTGTGATAAAATGAGAATAGGAATTTAAAACACTGTAGAGATAACAAAGGAGGAGATATTGGGGACTATAATAGGAATTACTTAATGGGGTTAAGTGCTAAAGGGGAAATAAGGGAGTATTCAGACAATATGAATAAGTTTAGAAAGGTTATTATAAAATAAAATTACTTTTTTTTTTAACTTCAGAGGACAAAGACTTTTAGCATGACTAAAGCAACATAAAGTAAAAAGGTTTGTTGCTACACTTAGGGAACCTGTAGTAAGAAAAAAACAGAGATACTATAGAAGTATAAGACAAAACTTGATAATTTTACAAGAATATGTATAAAAGCAGAGGAATGTAGATTACAGGAAGTTACTACGCTATTGGCCCTGAGGCCCTTACAAGCCTAGCCAAGAATTTAGCCTATGTTCCAATAAGTCAGCACCCTATGCCACTGTCCAAGCAGGGACATAGGTGGAATCCCAGGGGTGTATTTTCTGTTCCCCATCCAGTTATCCAGGCTGTGCTTAAAAAAGTTTTATGAGGTACTCTCCTTTATGTGGAGAGGGATTCTATTCCACAAAAGCGAGAGTCTCTGGGCACAAATCTGTCCCGCTAACAAGTCCTATTGATATCACAGACCAAGTTGAGGTCGCGTGTGCTGGTTACTCGAGTGGAGCTTGACTTGCGGATATGCAGCAGTCCCATCAGTGCGGGAACTGAGATTACTTTGTATGCCAGACAGAAGTCACCTCTGAGGAGTCTGTAGGAGACTGAGTAGAGGGACAGGGCTTTTAGGCTCGCTGTGTAGGGCAGATGTTTGAGGCCCTGGATTCTCTGGATGAGGAACTTCTGTGGTCTCTCCAGCTGCTGCATGTGCTTTGTGAGGTACATGCCAAAAGAGGCACTGTACTAAATAATGGGCTTATCAGCGAAGAAACCAAGAAAAGGCACAAATGGAAATATTTATGGAAAACTTAATTATGCCAGGGTTAGAGGAATATCAGACTTAGCAATTAATAGCTGAGATATAAAGTGATGAGATAAAAATGGTGATGTACAATCAACCAAAAGGGAAGTCTCAAAGAACAGACAGTACTCTCCTTTGTCTTTTTAGTTATATAACTCAGAGAATTTGCACAAATCAAAAGGAATACAATAAAGTAAAACTTCACCATAACTGCATTATTCTGCCCAGAGTTAAGTAAAGACAAGTCTAACTATTATAGAATAAACAAAGGTATCGCAAGAGTACAACGTAAGCTTACTGATAGCTTTCTTCACTACCCACTCTTACGTTTGAACTACGACTAGCCACAGACTGCAGACACAGGATTTATAAAGGAACCTTTATGGCTATATGCCGAACAGTCCTCCCATGATGCATTGTGACCTTTAAAACCACTCTATAATGTTCCAAGCCAGCCTTCTTTCATCCCCCAGACCCATGCGTTGATGTGCTGGCTCTGATTACTGACCAAGTTTTTTGATTGCTAGAAATACACTTTATTGTGAACGGTAGAAGAATTTGGTTTTCATATCTATTTGTCCTCTTTATCTTAACTGGTATTGCTCTAGTTAAGGTAACTTAGATATTGATGGCAATGCAATGTATTGTACAAGTCTCACGCAGATACCTTAGCTTGGCCCCATGGAGTTAAGCAATCATCTGCTCGTATCTGCAAATTAATGTGAACCTGTAGCGAGTTAGTTGCACCTTAGAAACTCAAATGTCAGCCACAAATCTTTATTTCATATCATTCCATATCAATCCAGGAGCAACAGTAACAAACCGGTTTTGGCTACAAAGCGTTTTTCAGTGAATAATCACAGATACCTCCACCCCTTTCCTTAAAAAACATCTAAACACATCCCAGTGGCTAATCAAAGATGTTCATTAAGGCCTGCAGAAAAACGTGCTCCCAAATGAATGATCCATTTTTTCTCTTTTTTATCCAAAATGTTATGCCAACCTGATTTATAACGCAAAACACCAGGACTTGGAGATGGCTGTAAAATCCAGTATAAAAATCTTTATTCGACACATGTCCTAGTGTTTTGCTTTTTATTCTGGATCTGTTTTGTGCAGGACAGATGAGTTCTAAAGCTTTGGTGGCAGTTTTGTGTTTTTTTACTTTATTATTAAACATTATTCTATCTATAATCACAAACCTAAACTTAGTTGTTGAAAGTCTGATAGTGTGTTTATACAGAGCATTAGATTCACGAGCACATCTGACATCACTACGGTGTTCAGAAATGCATAACTTAAATGGACGAGAAGTTTCTCCATTTGTGATTACAGATAGAATAATGTTTAAAAATAAAAATAAATCAGGTACGTTACTGTTGCTCCTGGATTAATATGGAATGATATGAAACAAAGATTTGCTGCTGAGATTTGAGTGCTGGCCGTTGGTGTTTTGGAGTCTTACATTTCCTTGTTGGCAATGCACATGTTCTTCACGTGTGGTATTTTACTAATTTTATATCTTATTTACCAAGTGCTAGAGAATTTAGCTTTAATACTGTTTGTCTTGTAAATTAATGGAACCAGTGGCGCGTTAGTTGGCACAGCTGAGAGAGTTGTTTATATATATATATATATATATATATATATATATATATATATATATATATATGGATCTACGGTTAATTGAAAACAAAATTACTAGGACCACTTCACTGAATACTCACTTGACTGAAACTCATTTAGTTGAAAGTCATAAATGGCCTTTTCCCCACTGTAGTGCGACCCTGGAGTTAATATATAAAGTAAGGGGGTGTGGGGGGCACAGTCCTTCACATATCTTGGTTATATATTCTCTTTTGGAAACAGTTATTTATTGCACTTGTAAGTATCACTGTGTATAGTTTAAAATGTTTATAATATGTGGGGGGTTACACCCTCCACACCCCCCCTTACTTTTTATACTAACTCCAGGGTCGCACTACAGTGAGGAAAAGGCCATTTATGACTTTCAACTAAATGAGTTTTCAGTGAAGTGAGCTTTCAGTGAAGTGGTCCTAGTAATTTCATTTTCAGTCAAGTGAATTTTCAATCAACCGTAGTAGACCCATATATATATATATATATATATATATATATATATATATATATATATATATATATATATATATATATATATATAAACTGCACAGTAACAGGTGCTGAACAATTTATATTTAGAAACAGTAGTAACCTGTAGTTTCTCCAGTATGAGACTTGAATACTGCTTCAGAATGTTGTAATGCACAAGCAATGTATGCTGTTACTATCAAACATAGCAATGTTTTTTGCAACATGATGTTAAATGCGTAAAGAAGCTGATACTGTTGAGATAATATGGAATATTAACATATGTAGCATGTTATTCAACTATCATGCTAGACATCCTAGATAGATAATTGGTCATTTATTCTGCTTTTACTGGCTACATGTACTGCTAGATTGTTATCACTGAATTATCATAACTACAGCTATTTCTTCAAATAGAACTTTATTGCACTGTTCATATTGTACCTCACACTGGTACAACCCAACTCCTGTACTATACTTACTTCCTACACTCTAACACTTCACTCTGATTCTGCTGTAAGTATTCCACCCTGTCTGCTCCTTCCTGACATCTCTACATTCTAAATCTCTCTTAACATCTGATACCTTCCTTGTGCTCTTTCCACATCTTGCTGCCAGTTTTCTCCTTTCACTTCCTGCCCTTCTCTTCAATTAATACGTTCCTAATCACTTTTTCCAAGTCAGCATCCATCACACAACTCCTGTTTTCTTTCTTTCTTCTAGGTCCCGTCACAAGGTGTTAACTGCTATCCTAACTTAAAGTGGAATATCCTTCAAGTGTCTCCCGTGCAGTTCCCTACCATTACCTACATGCTATGCTAGCTGTATGTACATTATTGTTCTGTTGATCTGCTCTAGTCATTTGTAATTTAATACCAGTAACACCTGCAGCACAATCACCATGCCCCCAACTTCTCCTTTCTTTTTAGTTATATAACTCAAGAGAATTTGCACAAATCAAAAGGAATACAATAAAGTAAAATGTCACCATAACTACATTACTTTTCCCAGCATTAAGTAAACACAGGTCTGGCTATTACAGAAAAAAACAAGGGTATAGCAAAAGTAAGCTTAATGATATATTTTTTTCTTCACTATCCACTCTTACTTTTGAATTACGACTAGCCCCGTTCCGTTCGCCCTCACCTCGCTAAGGGCCATTCTGCTCCCCTACCCTACACCCATTCCCCATGTCATTACCCTTTTACTCCCCTAGACCAATGCTCATTACACCATCGGCCAATCAACCACTCCACAACCACACCCAGGTATAAAGCTCTCCTAAGCCACTCCCCTATACACTATCACCCTAACAACCACTTCACAACCACACTCAAGTATGATCTACTAAGTGCTAGTAATACTTTATACACCAGATTCCCCTACACATCTTTAAACCACTTATTTAATCTGTAACTTGCATTCTATATCACTTACTCTCCAAAATGTCTACACCATACAACTGAATATATTCACTTTCACTCTCTGCACTCCTCTTTTCATACTAACCCAAGCCACCCACCTGCCAGAGCATACCATTCTTACTATCTTCAAGAACTTCCACCCTAACCACAGCACCACAAGCCAATATAATCAGCTTCTCTAACATCGCTTCATCTTTATTCAAGTGCAACAATGTATACACTACCAAATTCAGAGTCCTCTCCATTAATAACAAACACAAAATCATTCCATATACTTTAGCTAGGCCTCCATTAAAAGCCAACTACTTATCACACCTTATAAATCATCTTTTTCTACTGTCTCAAAGTGGCGACATACATCCAAATCCTAGCCTTTCCCTCTCTCCCAGTATCAGTTACATCTCCTCTTCTTCCTCAAAGACACCTACTAACACTCAAAACCTACTTCTAGTAACAGTCAACACAGAGTATTTGTAAGAAAATTACAGACTTTCATGCTTAACTCTTTCAATATACTCCTGACATTGTAGCTGTTGCAGAAACATGGCTAAAGCCATGTACATCAGATAATGAAATAGTTCCAACTGGTTTCGATATCCAATGAAAAGATAAGACTCCAAAAAAAGGGGGGTGTAGCTTTAATCTACTGTAACTACTTAACCATTACATCCTTCCCTAAACATATCCCAATCTTTGACAACATGGAAATTTTATTAGCATCATTTTACAAATACCGTATTTCCCCAAAAATAAGACCAGGTCTTATACTCTTTCCCCTGCCGAAATATGCATTAGGGCTTATTATCAGGGGATGTCTTATTTACGCCCCCCCCCCGTGCAACAATCTACATTTATTCATGTACAAAAATCAACATTTATTCATGTACACAAATTGACACTTATTTGGTACTTTTCTGTTATTGGGCAACAGTTCTAAGTAACGCGTTAACAGTTGTGTGCGAATTCTACATAAACAGTGCAACAAACATTTCAACTTCAAAATATCTACACCTTGGCTTTCACAGTGCAATATTTCATGCTTAATAAAGTGCAGAAAAATCTCAATACATATGTATTGGAGGAGGGGAATAAAAATGAAAGCAGAAGCAATCCATTCTGTTGCCCCAATAACGGAAAAGTTATTCAAATACAGTCATGTCATCTTCTTCTGGAATATTGTCATAAGTCTCCAACCCCCAAATTCCGTCCTGAAATTCTTGCGACTCCATTTCCTGTAGAACCACTGGCCCCAATCTGTCATGCCTAGCAATAGAGCTCCCCTTAAATGAGCACTGCTTGTCCAAGTAGCCTGCTCATAGTGTATTGGCAATACAGTTGTCAGTGATTTTATCCCATGAATTTTTCATCCAAGTCACGACCTCTTGCAGGCTAGGCTTCACAAAGTTTCCATGCTGATTTCTCTCCATTCTATTTTCAATGTAGTCAGTGAGTTCCATGTGCAAATGATCTTTGAATGGCTTGTTTATTGCAATATCAAGAGTCTGGAGTTAGGCAGTCATTCCTGCGGGAATCATTATTTGATCTATTCTCCTCTCTGCTAGGAATTTCTTCATGTCTTTAGAGCGGTGAGTGCTGGCTGAATCCCAGACTAGCAGACCTCTTTTGCCAACTCGCAAAACAAGTGGCAGCATTACATCGACCCACTTCCTTATAACTGCTTGTGTGCACCAGGCTTTTTCGGTTTCAAGAATGTAAATGCCTGAAACATGTTCCATCTCATCTTTCTTGCCCTTATTAATGATTAGAGAAGGGGGTTTCTTTCCATCTAGACAAATTGCCAAAATACAGGTAACACATGCACTCTCGTAACCAGTGGAAGGAATGTAGATTGACGAGGCACCCCTCTGATAGTACAGTTGTGTACACTTACCATAAATGTAGATGTTCGAGTGTATTCACTGTTGCAGTCAATATATTTGGTAATCTGCTGGCAGGTTGCCCTCAGTCAGCCTGATTAACAAAGTCTTGGGTCCTGCGTCGGTTGCTGTCCCTTCTTCCATGACGTCAGGTCATCAGGGGTATAAAACATGCAGCCGACGCCATTACATCAATTTTTCTTGCCCCACATGTCAGGTGCCCCCCAAGTGGGGAGCAAAATATATATATATATAGATATATAGATATATATATATATATATATATATATATATATATGTAGAATAAAAAATACCAAAACATATATCTCCAAACAAAAGCAAATACACCAAAAAGGCTTTTAAAGATAATAACAGAAATGAGAGGTATATTTAGAGAAAAAATAGGGCTGGAGGGAGGGTAACCAGGACTGCAACAGTGAATACACTCAAACATCTACATTTATGGTAAGTGTACACAACTGTACTATGTTCTTCGTGATTCACTGTTGCAGTCATTACATTTGGGTAGAATCCCAAAGCTATGGTTGGGAGGATGGATTTATACAGCATTAGGAGCAGCTATAAGGCCCTGCAGGACAGCAGTGGCAAAGCCTGCTCTGGATTTAGAGAAGAGAGGTAAATGGTAATGTTTGGTGAATGTATGAACTGAGCTCCAGGTGGCAGCTTCTAGAATGTATCTGGTAGGAACCCCTCTGAGGAAGGCTGCAGAAGTAGATGCAGCCCTGGTGGAATGAGATCTGATCCCCTTGGGGACAAGTTTACCATGGTGCATATAACAGAAATGAATACAATGGCTTATTCATTTGGAAATAGTCTGCTTTGAAATAGCCTTTCCCTCTGCCCTTGCAGCAAATGCCACCAGTAATTGTTCAGACTTTCTTAGAGATTTTATCCTGCTTAAGTAGAATCTTAGTTGTCTGTGTACATCCAATGAATGCAGAATCCGCTCACCTTTGTTCTGTGGATTTGGGAAGAAAGTTGGCAGATGAATGGTCTGATTAAGGGCCACACTAGATACCACTTTAGGCATAAAGGATGGATTGGTCCTGAGAGCCACCCTGACCGGATGAAAAATAATACAAGGCTCCACTGCCATAAGAACCTGTAGTTCTGAAATCCTTCTAGCTGAAGTGACTGCTAAAAGAAAAGCTGTTTTCCAAGAGAGAAATTTTAGGTCTGCAGTAGCAGCTGGCTCAAATGGAGGTAGAGTGAGTTTTTCCAAAACAAAATTGAGGTCCCATGCAGGAGTTGGTGCTCTCCTGGGAGGTCTTAAAATTTTGGCCCCTCTGAGGTACTGCTTTAGCAGAGGATGAGAAAAGAGGGGAGGCTCTGTGTTGTAATGAGCTGAAATGGCAGAGGCATGGATTTTTATGGAAGAAAAAGATAGGCCCTTGTGAAGCATCTCAGTTAAGTATTACAGAATCTGAGGAATATTGGGCATTGCTGTGCTTATTCCTTATGCTTGGTTACAGGCACAGAATCTTTTCCATTTGTCAGCATAAGATTTTCTAGTACTAGGCTTTCTAGCCTCCAAAATGACATCCATCACAGGTTTGCTGAGAGATGTAACTGATGAAATTAGTTGATTAGCCATGCTGCAAGATTCAGAGTTTGGAGCTGAGTGTGCAGAATTTGATAGTTCTGCTGAGACAGTAGATGAGGTGTCTGAGGCAGGTACCACGGAGGAAGGTGCGACAAATTGCGCAGGAGCGGGTACCAGTGTTGGCGAGGCCAGTCTGAAGAAATCAGAATAATTTTTGTTTTTTCCTTCTGACTTTTAGTAAGACCTTGGAAAGCAGAGGCAGAGAGGGAAAGGCATAGACTGATTGGATGCTTCCAAGCTTTTTTGTGATGAATTCTTGTCCAACTGATAGTTTTGGGGTGAGGCAAAAAGATCTATGTCTGGTCTCCCCCATTTGCCTTTCAACATGCTGAAGATTTGGGATCCAGCTTCCATTTGTGTGGTTCCATAAGATTTCTCCTTAGTTCGTCTGCCAGAGTATTTTGCTTTCCTGGCAGGAAATGAGCTTGTAGATGTATATGATAAGTCAAGGCTGTGTTCCACAATGCCATGGCTAGTCTGCAAAGGGGGTAGGAATGGGTACCCCCCTGCTTGTTTATGTACCACATGATTGTGGTGTTGTCTGTATTTATCAGTAGTTGTCCTGGATGAAGGTAGTCCTTGAAGGCTGTCAGAGCATTCTGTATAGCTAGCATCTCTTTCTGATTGATATGTAGGTGCATTTGATTTGGGCTCCATTGGCCCTGAATGCATCTCCCTGCCAGATGCGCCCCCCAAGCATAATCTGATGAATCTGTAGTCAGGGTTTAGGCGGCAGGGGGTTGAGTGAATAACAGTCCCTTGCTTTGGTGGCAGGCCTCTGCCCACCATAGGAACTCTAGCTGCAGGCAAGGAATGCTAGGAATCATTGTTTCCAGGCTGTGACAAGGTTGACTCCATAAGCTTTTTAGGTACCACTGAAGTTTCCTCATATGCAGTCTTGCATATGGAATTAGAAGAATGCAGGAGGCCATGAACCCCAAGGCCTGCAGAATTTGTCTTGCAGATACCTGGGTTTTTGTGGCCACCTGTTTGAAGTAAGTCATCAATTGAATTTGTTTTTCTGGCGTAAGGTAACTCATCTGAGCAGTTTATTCAAGCTTGCACCCAGGAATGTAAGTATTTGAGAGGGTAACAGTTGTAATTTCTTTTCGATTATGGTGTACCCTAAACAAGTTAGAAGTATTTTTACAAATGCCAGATGTCTTAGAAGAGTGTCCTTGTTTTCTGCCTGAATTAGACAATCGTCTAGGTATAGATAAATTTGAATATTTCTTTGCCTGCAAAATGCAATTACTGGTGCCAGGCACTTTGTGAAGACCCTGAGCGCAGTAGATAAGCCAAAGGGCAGTGCAGAGAACTGGTAATGCAAATAGCCTGCTTTGAAGCGGAGGTATCTTCTGCAAGATTCCCTGATTGGGATATGCAGGTAAGCCTCTTTTAAGTCTAGAGTTACCAACCAGGCATCCTTGCCTAGCATATGTAGTAACTGTTGGAGAGTCAGCATCTTGAATTTTGTAATGTCCAGAAATGTATTTAGAATGGATAAGTCCAGAACTGGACGCCATGATTTGTCTTTTCTGGGTACCAGGAAAAGTCCTGAATAAAAACCTTGTCCCTTTTCCTTTTCTGGTACTGGCTGAATAGCCCCCATATTCATGAGGAACATAACTTGTTTCTAGGCCTCTGCCCACTGATTTGGAGGCAGATCTGGCCATCCATTCGGGATTGGCAACGTGTGGAAATGAAATCTGTATCCCTGGGATACTATATTTAAAACCCATTTGTCCTGGGTAATCAGGTGCCAGTTTCGTGCATGAAGTGCCAGTTTTCCCCCCAAAGGGGCGGTCAAAAGATAAGTGCTTGGTGATTGCAGTGGAAAGTCATTGAGACTGTTTACCGTAGGAAGGTGCCTTGTTACTTCCAATTTTGGAGGTGGAGGCACCCCATTGCTTTGTTCTATAATAAGTTCCTTGGAACTGAAACCTGGAGCCTTTTCTCTGTCTGGGTTTGACCTGAGCGGCTCTAGTGGGTATTGGAAAGGACCAGTTCTTAGCAGGCCAGTGCCTACTGAACCTGGGTAGCTGCACTTGTATGAAATATTTTACAGTTTGCATAGATTTAGCTTTATCTTCCATCTTTTTCAAAACGTCTTCAGCCTTATTACCAAATAGACTGTCCTGTTGTAAAGGAGCATCCAACAATTTTGCATTAACATGGTCAGGCAGATTTTGCTCCTTGAGCCAAGCATGCCTTCTTATCACAGATCCAGTTACAGCAGCCCTGCAAGAGGCCTCCAAGGAATCAAAACCACACTGCAAAGTATGTTTTCCAACTTGTTCAGCTGAATGCAACAAATCCTGCAACTCTTTATTTTCCACACAGTCAGAACTCAACATCATTTTCTGTTTAAGTAAACCCATGACATGCTGCTGATATTTAAGCATATGAAATTGTCAGTTTAAAGCCCTGATTGCCAAGGTTGCAGACGTGTAAATCTTCTTACCCCATCTATCCAGCGCCCTGGAATCTCTATCAGAAGGGGTAGGATTTTTAGCAGTAGAAGCCTTAATGCCCTTGGGACCCTGGGAAATGGTTTCAGGGTCAGCAGTAGGGTTTTAAAAGAGGAATTTGTGGGAGTCAGGAACCCTGTAATATCTGTCTGGCTTACTAGGAGCCGGAGGCAGGGAATCAGGAGTCATACTGGACTCTGAGAAAACATCAACAATGTCTAGAACAGGAGGCATAGCCAAAGGCCTATGCTGAGGAAGAAAAAGGAAATCCCTAAGTCTCTTTTTAGATTCTGAGAAATCCTGACTCTCCCAGTGAAAGTGTTCCCTTAAGGTATGCAAAGTTTCTCCAAAAGAGAAATCCTCAGGAGGAGAAGCAGAATGGATGGAATCTTCTGCATCAGAGTCCTCATAAGTGGGAATAGATAATTCCTGATCAGAAGAGGAATCAGAAGAAATAAAAACCTGATCTGAAGATTCATAGTCAGTGCCTTGCATAGGCCTCTTAGCAGGAGGGGGATGGGTACCCCTGATCAAGGTAATTAAATCCTCAGCCATTTTGATAATTTGCTTTTTAGGCATTAGGGCCTGTACACGTGGCCCAAGCGTCGTTTTTTTAGACATAGTAGTTTTTTACCTTAGTTTTGAAGATGGCGTTGGTTAAATATACAAATCTTTAGGCCTGAAAACACCCTCAGAAGCCAGTGTCTGCTCAGCGGCTCTGGACCCATCTAAGGTAGAGACATCCATGGGTTCAATACTTAAAGTATCTCGCGGTATACCGGACTCCGAATAGGTGTCAGTAGAGGCCTGTGAATCAAAAGTAGTGGGTATCAGGGGCTGCAAAAGCGCCTGAGTACTGGTGAACCGGCGACTGGCTTAGGAAAAGCTTCATCGTCGGTTTTAAACCACAACAGTCTGTCTCTGTCTTTTTCTTTGCATTTTTTAAGTATTCTGGCAGTCGTATTGCTAACTGTCGACATTTCTGGATAGTTAAATCTCGAGCCAAAATATTTAGAAGTAAAAATATACCAACGTTTAATAGTGCATTGATTAAATTTAGCACAAAACCAACAGCAAGGCACGTTGTGGTCAGGGCCTAGGCAAAGAATACAGTACAAATGAAAATCCTTATGAGGTATTTGCTTCTCACAAGTAATACAATTATTAACTTTTACTGACATCGGTAAGGAGCAAGAAAAAGTTTCCCCAACGGGGTACTTAGCTTTTAGTTGAAGAATTCGGATCTGAAACTTGAAAACGAAAATTTCACGAATCTGCCGACTGGCACTTGTGAACTGCTTTTGCTTTGGGCACTGCGCGGCAAGAAAGACAGATGTAATGGCATCAGCTGCATGTTTTATACCCGTGACGACCTGACGTCATGGAAGAAGGGACAGCAACCGACGCAGGACCCAAGAATTTGTTAATCAGGCCGACTGAGGGCAACCTGCCAGCAGATTACCCAAATGTAATGACTGCAACAGTGAAACACGAAGAACATCAATTGTTGTTTGAGATCCTTGGCCCATAAACACTGCAGTTTCATCCATAGCAATCATGCTGGAGAGTTGGTATTTAGAAAAGTCGATGCCATCAACAAAGGACTTGAATGCAAGTGCATGTTTAATAACGTCAGTATCTTCCAGCTTGAACAGTGTTGTTGATCTTCTTAGAGACGGTTCATATCGCTGAAGGAAGCCATCCAGCCAATGTTGTGATGCTTTGAATTCTTCTGGGGATATTTCTAACTTACTGCCATTGCAAGGGCAAATGCTTGAATATCAGCCTGTGCACAACCAAAGCCTTTGCTCTCCGGTTAGCAATCCATTCGCAGATGAGGTCTTCCAGCTCAGGAAATAATGGTTGCCGACTTGATCCACACTTGCACTTCTTAGCATTTCCCTCGTCAGCCTGTTGACTGAGGTTATCGTATGCTGCATGCCATTTTCGGACCATTCTGAGATCTAACTTCTTCTTTCTGCAGAAAGCCGTCAGATTCTTTCCCCGGGAGTCCTCCACGATTCCTTTCTTGTACACAACGGAATAGCGCTTTCTTTTTGCACTAATTTTGTCTCGGGGGGGGGGGGGGTTAATTGAAGACTTACAAGACCGGAGTGGCAACACAAAATGGCAACAGTTAAAAACACACAACCACAGCTGTTCATTATCAAGTGCGCGTGCTTTACGCCTGTTGTCAGTACTTTGACCAATCAAAGTACACCTACCGGTGTTTATGGGCCAAGGATCTCAACCGTCAAGTGTGAGTGATGATTAGGGTTACAGCAAGAATTGTGGAGGACTCCCACAGAAAGAATCTTACGACTTTCTGCAAAGAGAAGAAGTTGGGTGTCCGAATGGCCCGAAAATGGCGAGCAGAGTACGATAATCTCAGTCAACGGGTGTCAATATTATTATTTTATAATTCAACACGTTGTTGACTATCTTAACTGGGGCTTACTTTTTGAGGTAGGGCTTATATCATGACCACCCTGGAAAAAGTACAATTTTGTACCTACCATAAATGTAGATGTTCGCGTGTTCACCCTGCTGCAGTCATCACACTTGGGTTATCCTGTCGTCAGGCGGTCCCGCAGTCAGCCGGATTTCCAAAGTCTTGGTCCGACGTCGGTTGTTGTCGCCTCATCCCTGACGTCAGTGTGCCAGGGGTACATATACTGCAACCAACGCCATTTTCTTCAGTTTTTCTTGCCCCAGATGTCAGGTGCCCCCAAAAAGGTGATCAAAATTAGTACCAAATGGTGTGAACACTGTACAAACACAAAATTCCTTCAGCTATAAGCAAATACATCAGTAAGGCATAGCAGTGATTTAGCCAAAAGATCAGAGGGGTTGGAGGGAGGGTAACCTGGACTGCAGCAGGGTGAACACTCGAACATCTACATTCATGGTAGGTACAAAACTGTACTATGTTCATCGTGTTACCCTGCTGCAGTCATCACACTTGGGTTGAGTCCCAAAGCTAAGGCAGGGTGGAGGTATCATAGAGGGTTAGTGGAGGCAATGAGGCCCTGCAGAACTGCAGTGGCGAAGCCTGCCCTGGACTTAGAATAAAGAGGTAGGTGATAGTGTTTGGTGAAGGTGTGTACTGAACTCCAAGTTGCAGCTTCTAAAATTTCCTTGGTAGGGACCCCTCTGAGAAAGGCTGTAGAGGTAGCTGTTGCCCTGGTAGAGTGGGATCTAATGGTAGTAGGAACTGGTTTCCCATGATGGGTATAACACAACCGTATGCAATGGCCTATCCATTTAGAAATGGTTTGTTTGGATATAGCCCTGCCTTGAAAAGCTGTAGCATAGGACACAAAGAGCTGGTCAGTTTTTCTGAAAGCCTTAGTTTTGTCCTAGTAGTAACGAAGCTGCCTGTGAATGTCCAAGGAATGCAAGAGTCTCTCACCTTTGTTCTGTGGATTGGGGAAGAAGGTGGGTAGATGGATGGTTTGATTTAAAGCTACACTGGAAACCACCTTAGGCATGAAGGAAGGATTAGTTCATAGAGAAACTCTGTCTTGATGGAAAATGAGGAAAGGTTCCACTGCCATTAGTGCCTGTAATTCTGAGACTCTCCTAGCAGAAGTTATTGCCAGGAGCAGGGCAGTCTTCCAAGATAGGAACTGAAGGTCTGCAGAGAAAGCTGGTTCAAAGGGAGGTAATGTTAGTTTTTCCAGAACAAAGTTGAGGTCCCATGTTGGTGTAGGAGCTCTTCTAGGTGGTCTAATGTTTTTTGCCCCTCTGTGGAACTGCTTTAGAAGAGGATGTGAAAATAAAGGTGGATTTGTGTCGTAGTGAGCTGAAATAGCTGAAGCATGGATTTTAATTGAGGAGAAGGAAAGTCCTTTGTGCAACATCTCTGCTAAATACTGCAGAATGTGAAGCATATGAGGCTGAGTTGTGTCATAGGTTCATACTAGGCTATCTGCCCTGGGGCAATTATAAGCCTAGCCCGATTCTGTATGGCTTACGCCACCCCTTGATTTGAGTATACTGTGCCCTTTTTAAGGTTTAGTTTACTGTGCCTCTGTCTAATAGTGACACGGGAGTAATCCCTGGGACAAACCTACGATCCCCCATCCACCTATCGAGATTCTTCTTGAAGAGATTCAGTGAGGTGCTCTGCCTCACATGAACTGGAATTCTATTCCAGAGCGAAGGGAGCCTCTGGGTTATGAACCTGTCCCTCCAGCAAGTTCTATTTATTTCTGTGCTGAGGTTCAAGTCCCTCGAGTGTGGCTCTAAGGGATTTAGATTTACTGAGGTGGAGCATGTCCATTAATTCTGGATTTGACATAGCTTTGTATGTCAGGCATAGTTCGCCTCGAAGTAGGCGGTATGCAACTGAGTAGAGCTGGAGTTTTTTTAATCAAGCAGCATATGGCATCTGTTTGAGACCCTTGATCCTCTTGGTGAGATATTTTTGGGGTCTTTCTAATTGCTGCAGGTGTCGGGTAAGGTACATCCCAAAAGGGGCATTGTATTCTATGATGGGCCTGATGAGGGATGAATAAAGGGGCACGATTACCTCTCTTGATCTAGATGTGAAACCCTTCGTGATGAGGTGGGCTATGTAGAGGGTCTTTCTAACAACTTTGGCAATGTGGTTTTCAAAGGAGAGATTGCTATCAACTTGGGTCCCCAGGTCCCTAATAACTTTCTCTGTACTTAATGGGTTTCTGCCTATGTGGTAATTTGTGGGCACATTGTTTTTGCCAAAGGGTATGACTATACATTTTTTGGCATTTGGCTTTAAACCATGGCGCTGGCACCAGTTATCTGTCTCTGTGAGACCTTTTTGAAGGATGTTTGTGTCAGCTGGAGAGTTGATTATGGCGCCCAGTTTGCAGTCGTCTGTGAACTTGGTGAGCCATAGTCCTCCCACGTTTGCCTGTACCTCGGAAAAGTATATACCGAACAAGAGTGGTCCCAGGACAGAACCCCGTGGGACGCCACTTGTGACCGGTTTCGAGTCTGACATGGCTCCAGCAACTCTCACTCTGTGGGTTCTGTCTTTGAGCCAGTTTGCGACCCATTTTGTGACACAGGGGTTTATATTTAAGCTGGATAGCTTATTTAGGATGCCCTAGTGGGGTATTGTGTCAAATGCCTTTGCAAGGTCCAGATAGGATGTGTGGACTACCTTCCCTTCATCTATGGCTTTGGTGACTGTTTCGAAGAAGTCAACCAGGTTCAAAAGGCAGGATCTGCCCTTGACAAAGCCGAACTGGGTATGATCTAGTGTCTGTAGGTCCCCAATGTCTTTGTTTATGAGCTCCATGATGATCCTCTCCATAGCCTTGCAGACTAAGCTAGTCAGGCTTATGGGGCGATAGTTTCCAGGGTCCATAGAGGCTCCACCTTTGTGGAATGGGACCACTGTTGCTGTATGCCATTCTGTGGGCACATATCCTGTAGTGAGGCTGAGATTGTATAGCTGTTTTATTTGAGGGATTAGTTCCTCTTGGAGTTCATGTAGGGCAACCTGGGACACCATCTGGTCCCATGGAAGCAGTGTTTTTTGCTTTGGAGAGGGCAGCCTTCACCTGAGCATCTGAGATGTTTGGGAGGCAGCCCTCTGCCGGGATAGATACTTGCTCTTTTGGGGGGAGGGGGTGGAGAAGTTTGCACTGAACCTGTCTGCCAGGATATTGGCGATGTCTGTGGGTTTAGTGTATTTTTTGTCGTTTAGAATCAACTCAGAACAAGTATGGGAGTTGCATCCCAGGTTTCTAACATAACTGAAAAAAGCCTTATGATTGTTTTTGGTGTCCTGTGCAATTTTTCTCTCGAAGCTGGCCTTGGAGGATTTTATGAGGGATCGTAATTTTTTGCTAGTACTGATCACAGATCCTTCCCTATTAGGGATTTTGCTCTATCATGTAGTAGCTTCCTCCTTCTGTTGTACAGTTTATTTATAGCAGGGGTCCACCAGACTAGACACCTGCCTTTGGATGACTGGGTCTTGGTTTTGTTTGGGATAGCATGATCCATGCATTCTTGGAGATGTCCATAGAATGCATTTATATAGGATTCTGCAGTTTGGGCCATAGTTTCCACTGGCCCTGGGGCCTTGAAGGATTCCACTTCGGTTTTGAGAAGTGAGAAGTTCGCTTTTGAGAAGTTTTTCACTGTGGTTTTCTGGGCAGGGGGTGGGGTCGGGATGTGGATATCCAGTGAAATTAATTTATGGTCTGATCTTACCAATGAGGGATATACTTCTGGTGTGGAGCACAGAGTCCCCATGCTGGTAATGATCAGGTCTAGTATGTTGTCCCCTCTTGTGGGAGTGGTGACTAGTTGTTCCATGGCATTTGAGTTTATAATTTCCAGGAACCTTTGGGCTAAGGTGCTGGGGCTTGAGTAGTGCTCCCAGTCAATGTTTGGGTAGTTGAAGTCGCCCAATATAATGGCCTTTAGCTTGGTTCCAGGCAGACAACCTTTTCCATTTGTCCGAGTAAGCCTTCCTGGTGCTTCGCCTCCTGGCTTCCAGAATAACATCCAGAACTGCTTGTGAAAGAGGGGCTGGTTGGATGTTTAAAAGATTCGCCATGCAGCCAGGTTTAAGGTTTTTAGCTGGCTGTGTAGAATGTTTGTTTTGCTGCGTGAGCAAATGAGGTATTTGAGGCAATATCCATGGTGGGCTGTGAGCCATATTCTTCAATAGCGGGTACCAGTGCTGGCGTGGCCAGTCTCGGGCTATGAGAATCAGTCAAGGTTTCTCCTTTTTGGCCTTCAAAAGAACCTTTGTGAGAAGAGGTAATGGAGGAAAGGCATATGCTGTCAGGTGTTTCCAACTGAAGGAGAGAGCGTCCACGTTCCAAGCTTGATGGTGGAATGTCCTTGTACAAAATTTTGTCAGTTGGTAGTTTTGAGGACTGGCAAACAGGTCTATATTTGGTAGGCCCCATTTTTGAGTTATCATTGTAAATATTTGTGGGTCTAGCTTCCACTCGTGGGGATCTTTGATGTTTCTGCTTAGGTCGTCTGCCAATGTGTTTTTCTGTCCTGGCAGGAATTGAGTTTGTAACTGGACTTGGTAGGCCAGAGCTGTGTTCCATAAGATTATTGCTTGCCTGCAAAGAGGGTAGGAATGTGTGTCCCCTTGTTTGTTTATGTACCACATTACTGTGGTGTTGTCCATCTTTATTGCAAGTTGTCCTGGATGTAGAAGATCCTTGAAGGCTGTCAGAGCTTTCTGTACAGCTAGCATCTCTTTTCGATTTATGTGCAGTTTTCTTTGTTCTGCAGTCCATAGGCCTTGAATGCATTGCCCTGCCATGTGTGCCCCCCAGGCATAGTCTGAAGCGTCTGTTGTGATAGTTTGCCTGGTTGGGGGCAAGGTGAAAGGCTGACCCTTGTTGAGGTGACATGGGTGGGCACCACCATAGAAATTCCTGTTGAAGGCAGGGAATGAGAGATATCACTGTGTCCAAGCTGTGGCTGTGTTGAGACCATACACTTTTTAGGTACCACTATAATTTCCTCATATGCAGTTTTGCAAATGGTATTATCAGAATGCAAGATGCCATGAAGCCCAAAGCCTGCATAATTTTTCTTGCAGTTAATTGGGTCTTTGTTGCCATTGTCTTGTAATATTGAGCCAGTTGTAGTTGCTTGTCTGGTGTGAGATAAGCCTTCTGGGCCATTGTGTCCAAGCTGGCACCCAGGAATGTCATTTTTTGTGAGGGTACTAGTTTTGACTTATTTTCGTTTACTGTGTATCCCAATTTAGTAGATGCTTCGCAAAAGCCAGATGATGTAAGAGAATGTCTTTTCTTTCTGCTTGGATGAGGCAGTCGTCCAGGTATGGATATATTTGAATTCCTCTTTGTCTGCAGTATGCAATTACTGGTGCCAGGCATTTTGTGAAAACTCTGGGCACAGTAGATAAGCCAAAGGGCAGTGCAGAGAATTGGTAATGGGTTGAACCTGCAATGAAATGGAGGTATCTTCTGCAACTTTGTCTGACAGAGACATGCAGGTATGCCTCCTTGAGGTCCAACGTTACCAGCCATGCTTCCTTGCCCAACATGGGAAGTAGCTGTTGTAGTGTTAGCATCTTGAATTTGGGTACTTGTAAGAAGGTGTTTAGAATTGAAAGGTTCAGAATTGGTCTCCAGGCATTGTCCTTTCTGGGTACTAGAAAGAGCCTAGAGTAAAATCCTTGGCCTTGCCCTTGAATCGGTACCCGTTGAATGGCTCTCATGGCCATGAGAGCTGTAATTTGTTTTTGAGCCTCTGCCCTTTCATTTAGTGGCAGGTTTGGCATTCCTCTTTTCATTGGCTAGGTGTGAAAGTGGAATCTGTATCCTCATAAAATTATGTCTAGGACCCATTTGTCCTTTGTGACCATGTGCCAGTTGTCTGCAAAAAGTGCTAGTTTTCCCCCCAAGGGGGCTAACAAAAGAGCTTTGTTTGGCCAGTCGAGGTGCAAGTCATTGAGTTTGCCTTCTGGTGGGCTGAGACCTGTCTTCTCCTTTCTGGGTTGGAGTGCCCCATTGGCGAGGTTTATACTAGGCTTGTGGTTGTCCTCTGCCCCTTGGGCGCCTGTATTTACCCCTCTGAGGTCTGTCAGTGGCTGGAAAGGACCAATTTTTTGTTGGCCAGTTTCTGCTGAAGCGAGGGGGTTGTACCTGTAGGAAATCTTTGACTGTCTGCATTGATTTTGCCTTTTCTTCCATTTTCTTTAGCACTTCTTCTGCTTTAACTCCAAAAAGAACATCCTGCTGTAAGGGTGCATCCAGTAGTTTGCTTTGACATGATCAGGTAGACTTTGTTCCTTTAACCAGGCATGCCTACGTATAACTGATCCAGTGACAGCTGCTCTGCAGGAGGCCTCCAAAGAATCAAACCCACACTGTAAGGTATGTTTGCCCACCTGCTTGGTGGCGTGCAACAAATCCTGTACTTTCAATTCAGATTGTTGGGGAAGGGAGGTTATCTTTTGTTTTAACTGAGAGATTAGAAACTGCTGATACTTGAGCATATGAAATTGACAATTTAGTGCTCTCATAGCTAAGGTGTAAACCTTTTTCCCCCACCTGTCTAGTGCTCTTGAGTCCCTCTCAGAAGGTACTGGGTTTTTAGCCATGGAAGCCTTAGCCCCCTTGGGACCCTGGGAGATAGTCTCTGGGTCAGCTACTGGGCTTTTGTAAAGAAATTTGTGGGAATCAGGTACTCTGTAGTATCTGTCAGGCTTAACCGGAGCAGGAGGTAGAGAGTCTGGGTTGAAACTGGATTCTAAATAGACATCATCCACAATGTCCAAAACAGGTGGGATGGCTAGAGGTCTGTGTTGGGGGAGTAAAAGAAACTCTCTGAGCCTTTTCTTGGAATCAGAGAAATCCTGACCTTCCCAGTGGAAATGTTCCCTCATAGTGTGTAAAGTTTCCCCAAAAGAGTAGTCTTCAGGAGGGGAAGCTGAGGGAATAGAGTCCTCAGCATCAGAATTTTCATAAGGAGAGTAGGAATAGTCTTGGTCTTCAGTGTAATCCGAAGAAATAGACAGTTGCTCAGAAGAAGCAGAATCCTCCTCTTGTCTAGGCCTTTTGTCAGGAGGAGGCTGTGAACACCTGATAAGAGAAATCAAATCTTCAGCCATTTTGAGCATCTGTTTCTTAGGCATAGGGCCTTGAACAGGAGACTGAAGTGTAGTCGTTTTAGCTTTAGAAGGAGTCTTAGACTTAGAAAACGTTTTGACTGTGAGAGTCGTCGGTCTGAAAACGCCCTCAGAAACCGATGGCGTTTCCGAAGCACCGTCCTTAGAAGGTATATCGTCGGAAGGGCCTGAAGTAAAAGGCTGCGTCGGCCTAGTACATTCCGTCAAAATATCCGTAGCAGTCTTGGGTTCCAGGACTGCGGTAGTCAGGGGCTGCGTCGGAGCCTCACTGATAACCGGAGAACCGGAGACCAGATCAACCGAGGCCTCGGAATCGGGTTTAGGCCTTGGCTGTCGGTCCTTGTCCCTGCGTTTTTTGTGCACGCCGGTAGTCGGTAGCTCCGACGGCATGTTATAGTTAAATTTTCTACCAAAAAAGTGTCGTGCGAAATCAAATCGCCTTTTAATAGTACGCTTATTAAACCTAGTACAAAAACAACAAGAAGTGACGTCGTGATCAAGGCCTAGGCAAGGTATGCAATAAGAATGAAAATCCTTATGAGGTATTTGCTTCCCACAAGAAATACAATTGTTAACTTTTTCTGACATCGGTCTGAGGCAAGAAAAGTTTCCCCAACGGGGTACTTAGCTTTATAGAAGACTTCAGTCTGAAATTCGAATTCGACAATCTCAGGAGTCGGCAGTCCGGCACTTGCGAACTGCTTCTGCTTCGGGCACCGCGCGGCAAGAAAGACTGAAGAAAATGGCGTCGGTTGCAGTATATGTACCCCTGACGCACTGACGTCAGGGATGAGGCGACAACAACTGACGTCAGACCAAGACTTTGGAAATCTGGCCAACTGCGGGACTGCCTGTCGACAGGATAACCCAAGTGTGATGACTGCAGCAGGGTAACACGATGAACATCCATGCTAGGCCTTTATTCTCTGGCTAGGTCTTATTTACGAAGAAATACGGTAAATAATAGTAAACATTTATATATGGCAATACTAATACATAATACCCCAGGCAAAAACATCCAAATTCTTGAAGATATTTTTGTCTTGGACAACCCAAAACATATCAGATGAAACTGTCACTCTAGGAGATACTAACATCATTTGGCATAATTTAATCTCTAACTCCCCAGCTAACTGTATTAACCTGCACAGGTATTAACAGCTTGTCAAATCCCCCTACATGAATATTAAATAAGCAACCAGAATTCACCCTAGATTGGATCCTAGTCTCAGAGCCACACAAATATTCCAACAATGGTACCCTCCCTGATAACCTAAGCAACCATTTACCAGCTTTTACACACAGAAAACAGACTCATGTACCCAAACCCCACTGATATATATCTAGAAACTTAACCATCTTCAAACAAATAACTTTTACTAACTTCCTAAAAGCTTAGAATTGGACCCCACTAAAAATATTACCACTAGAAGATGCAGTAAACTATTTTAATATGGTCTTCCTTGATACCCTAAATACACTAGCCCCTATTCAGTACAAAAGAATAAAACCTAATCATCCTCCATAGCTTACATAACAAATAAAACAAATTCTTCTTTCCAGAGGTTGAGCCTGGAAAGAATGGTGTAAGACCAAAAACCAAGCAAATTAAATCAATTTCAAATTACTTCGCAACAAAACTATTTTTCACAACAAGCATCTAATCAAAGAAATAACTCAAAAAAATTCTGGAAATCAATCTCTTCTCTCCTTAATCCTGGGACCACACAAAACCCGTCACCATCCCCCGATAAAGACCTGCAACAAATAGCTAAAATTTTTAACTCACACTTCATTGACAACAATCTTGTCAAAGAACCCCCACCAATAACAAACTCCTCAATAATAAGATAAGCACCTTAAACCCAGTTCATGAGAACCCCAGCTTACATCTCTCATTCCACATAGAAAACACTAACAATACCCCAGTAACTGCAACATTCTCCCTCTCTATTATTTATCTGCTGATAACCTTCTAGCTGAATACTTGAAACTTTGTGCCGAAGCAATAGCCTACTCCATCAGTATTCTAATTAATTGATTCCTCTCAGAATCTACAGTCCCTCAAGTTTGGAAGAAATCCATCATAACCCCATTGCATAAAGGTGGGAATTCTAATGACCTAAGTAACTATCGACCCATTTCCATTCTCTCACCACTATCTAAAATACTGGAAAATGTATATACACCCAACTACTAAAACACCTCTCGGACAATTATCTCTTTGCCCCTACCCAACATGTTTTTCCTTCTGCACACAGTAATACTGCAGCCTTACTTTCTTTCACTAATGCTGTGAACAAAGCTCTGGACTCTGGTCTATTGACAACAGTGATCTTATTAGACATAGCTAAAGCTTTCAACACTATATCACATACTAAACTACTCCAACAACTAGGAACATTGGGATGCCCCAAACATGCCCTTACATGGTTTACCACTTAAATGAACAAAAGACAACAATCTGTCAGATGGCAAAACAATCAATCTGTTATCTGGTTAACAAGACAGGGGTCCATTCTTGACTACTACTTTTCAGTGTGTATTTATAAATAATCTCCATAGTGTCTCCCTACAAATTTCACTCATCCAATATGCTGATGATTCTACTATCGTATCCTCCTCTAGCAACTTCTGAGATCTCCTAAAAATAACTCAACATGCCTTCTAAACCACAGAAACTTGACTAAATGAAGCACCATTACTATTAAATCCCAAAAAAATTTAAACTAGTCTCATCTAAATCACCTCCACAAAAGTTCAAAATGTATTCCCAAAACAAGACTGAAATCGAAGTAGTGAAAACAGCAAAATTACTAGTCATTATTATTATTATATATGACAAATTATCCTTTGAACAACGTATTCTTAATTCAATAAAGAAATATTTTTAAACTAGGTAAACTGTACAGACAAACTATAAATGGATAAATCCAATAAAATAAAACTAGAAAATACCCTCCTGCTCCCTTCCCTCCTCTATGGTTCCCTAATCTTTACCAACCTTCACACAACTCTAAGTAACAAACTACAATCATGCTATTATAAAATTGCAAAATTTGCCTCTTGTCTACCAAATTGCATACAATACTGCCAGGCCATTAAGGAATTGAAATGGCTTGAATTCCCCAACTACCTTCAGTATACCCAACTAACTCTTGTTCATAAACTAATACACAACCCAGAAATCTGTCCTTCACTTCTTTCTATCCTACAATCTTATATCCTCTCTGGGAATCTTTGGTCTACTAATAAACTGCTATTAAGCATATCCAAACACAAAAAGAGAGCTGGACAAAGCTTGTATTCCCACTCCATAGCAAAATTATGAAATATCCTACCCCCCTCTATTAACACAACTTGATTCTGTAAAAACCTTCAAACTCGCCCTAAAAAGCCACTTTCTTAATAATCAAATGTGTCCTTGTGCCCATAACTATATACCACAGTAAACAAATTCTATTATGCTGACTAGTATGACTCTTTCTATTTCAAGCAATAATTTGTAAATCCACTGAACTTCATTGACTTCACATTCAGCCTAATCTTATACTTCCTATGTTCTGAAGTGCACGAATGAACCAATTATTATGAATGTATCTACTTTCTTTTCGCTCCATATAATGAATGCCATTAAAAATACTGTATGTGTAACTACTACCTCTTAACCAGTCTGTATAAAACTTTTGTACTCTGTTTATTACTAATGACTAGGTAAATGTATACATATTGCACTGAAATTCTTTTTATACACTACTTTATTATTGTAAATATTATCTTTTAGTAAAATTTGATCTGTAACTGCAGCTTCTCTCCCTGGGCCTCTACTGAAAATGGGTTTTTGACCCAGTGGGCTTTCCAGGTTAACAAATATCAATAATAAATAAATAAATGCTGGAGGGAGTGATGGGAGACAGCGGTAACTAGGAAAATGTTTGGGGGAATGAAACTAACTGGCAGATACTAAATATCTGCCAATTCATTTTATTGGCAGATATTAAATATTCCCTACAAAATATATGTTGGAAATGTTGGGGAAGCAAATAGTTGTAAGTAGGGAAATTATTCTTTTACGTTGGGATATAGGATCTAAACTGCCTAAATGTAGTCAGGCCTTACTAAGGTTAATGCTACTTGCTGCAAAAAAGAAGTTACTAGAAAATGGAAATCAAACTATAAACCCAGTAGGAAGTGAAATACTGAATACTATGAGGGAGATAAAAGAACTGGAAATAAGATCTTTGGAAAAGGGAAGGAGCAAATTACATAGAAAAAAATGGAATCAGTGTGGCATGCAGAACAGTGGTCAGAAAGAGAAGTGAAATTTAAGGTAAGGTAGGATTTGAGCAATTTATGAAATGCTAGAGTGAATGAAGCTGTTAAAATGTATACTGCATGAAATAAAAAAGCATGCTAGTATGGTTTGTTTTCTTTTCTATTACTGTATATGTACCTACGTCACTCTGTAAAAAAAAAAGTAATGTTTAAAGAAAATGTTAAAAAGTTAATTACAAAAATAGTTGCTGCATGTAGTGTTGGGCTTCCATTAACCCTAACATTCTGGGACCTTAGAATGCTGTGACTGAGTCCTTTTGAAAAATGAATTGTACCTCTTTCTGTATGGCAAGCACACTTTAGTAAGACAACTCGGTACTGCAAGTGACCCTGTCCAAATTGCAACCTATATAATTAAGTTAATGTAAAGGCTGCAGCTGCGATTGTCCCAAGATGACTGCAATCCTCATGGACTGGAATGTCTGTGTAAAGACTTCCTTGATGTAAGCAGTTTCTCCCAAATTTCCACTGTTAGAAGCCAGATGCTCACGTAGGGGGGAAATCTTGACAGCCTGCAGCAGAAAGTGTGCTGCGACTACCAACAAGTATATAGAAATCACCAAGGGGGCAGTTGGGAGTCCAAATGACACATCATGAATCTGAAAATAATGGGATCCACCTTGGAAATGCAGGAATCCCTGGACTCCTTGGTTATCCTGACATGCAGGTACACCTCCTAGAACTCCACAAAGCAAATTCAGCCTCCCTTTGCTGGGCAAGGAAGTACAGTCTGCATCCAGTACCTGCAGAAGGAATTTTTTGGGATAAATGGATTCAGGCTACTACAGGTCTAAGGTTTTGTTTTCTTGAGAGCCAAAAAGAATCTCAAACAGAACCTGCATTGTTCTCTGGTCTGGTGGGATCTCTTACGTTGCACTCTCTATGAGAATACTTAGCATCACTCTTTTTGCCATCAGCATCTGACAAGGTGGGGTATCTAAAAGAGAAAGTGAAGCGGACAAAGGAGGGATGCAGAAGGGGATTGTGTAACCTCTGGATATAGTCTCTATTACCCTTCTTTCCTGCATGATGACCACTCACACAGGAAGATGGAAGGAAAACTGACCCCAACTACATCCAGAGTCAGACAGCTGGACAAGTCCTCTGGGGTTCTTCTAGGTCTAATCCACAGATCGGGAATCTTGCAACCTCATTCCTTGCCTACTAGCTCTGCCTCTGTGCAGGCATCACATCTAAAATGAACTGAGGTTACAATGACCGCTTTCAGACTGCCAGTTGCTTAGCTGGTGGCCATCTCATCAGAAAGTACAGTTGTGTAATGATCTTATCATAACAGTAGATGTTCTTCTCTTCACGGTTGCAGTATTCCTCACGACAGGGATTCCCTGTCAAGGGTGGCCCATTGTCTGGCCAGTATGCCCAAGCTTTTAGGTTGCTAAGGGTACATTGCTCCCCACATAGGGCATAAACGTGATGTCTGGACATTCCATTCTCAGAACTGAGAGCCCCAGTAGGAATGCTAGTCCAAGGAGTACAGAGGTAACAAGCACATTCAGAAGGGAAAAGAACCGGGGGGGGGGTCAGAGTGAATACTGCCAGCAATGAAGACAAGAACATCTACTGTTGTGGTATAATTTTACACAACTGTACTATGTCCTTCCATTTTACTGTTGCAGTACTCCTTACAATAGAGAGAGAGTGCAAAATCTCAGAAAGAAAAGATAGAGGAAGAAGAACCAGCAGAGACCTCTAGGAACTCATAAAGAATGGTCCTAGGAAAACCAGCTCTAGCTCTGGATATCACATACAACTTATAGTGCTTGGTAAAAGTATGCACAGAAGTCCAGGTAGCTGCCTCAAAAAGAGAGTTTGTATCTAAACCTTTGGAAAAAAGCACCAGAATAAGCCAAAGTCATAGTAGAATGAGCCTTAACAGAAGAAGTAAGGTTCTTGCCATGAAAAGAAAAACAAAAATGAATGGCTTTACATATCCAAGAGGAAAATGTTCGCTTGTAAACATCCAATCCTAAAGATCTGGGATGAAAAGAAACAAAAGCTAATCAGATTTGCACAGAGCTTTGGTCTTACCCAAGTAAAATCTGAGTTGTCTATGCACATCCAAAGTGTGCAAAATCTTCTCACTCTCATTCAACACCTTGGGCATAAAAGGATTACTATGAAGGGATACCCTGTCCTTATGAAAAAATAAAAAAGGAGGAACAGTCACACAAGGGCTTGAAGCTCAGACACCCATCTGGCAGAAGTAAGGGCCAACAGAAGAAAAGTCTTCCAAGAACAATGCTGCAAGGAAGCTGAAACCGCAGGCTCAAAAGGAGCCTAGGTCAATTTCTCCAAAACACAATTAAGGTCTCAGGAATGAGGAACAGGCTTTCTGGGAGGTCTAATATGAAAGATGCCTTTAAGAAACTGTTTAACCTAGAGGCTAAAGTGAGTGCTAAAGGCAAACAAGCAGAAAAAACTGCCAAGTGGGCCTTGCCAACCCAGCATTGAGCAGCTCACACAGATGAGAGAGAACCAAATGAACATCCACAGAAAGTGGATCCAGGTTACAAGAAAGACACCAAACAGAAAACCTTTTCCATTTGGATAAGTAGGACTTCCTGGTCTCCTGCAGGACCAGAAGCACATCTTCAGAAAAAGGTGTCTATACAGAATCAAAATACTATCATCTACAGTGTCAGTTGAAGAGTGGTCAGATGGGGAAGGATGAGAGATACCTACGAGTAGGTTCACCCTATGAGGTAAACTTATGATGATTGCCCTTGGCTAAATGCAGAAGAGGGAACCAATGTTGTCTGGGCCAAAAGGGAGTCACCAGCTAGATTTTGGGAGCATCCTGCTTTATCTTGAACAGAATTTTTGGAAAGAGCAGAGGAAAGGCATAAAGAAACATCCCCTTTCAGGAAACACAGAAGATGTCCACCTTCCAGGCCACAGGCCATGGGGCTCTGGCAGAAGAAAGAGGAAGTTGTCCATTCTACTTGAGGAGTACCCCATTGGTAGATGATGTCCAGAAACACAGCCCTGTGAAGCACCAACTCATGGGACTGTGATATGGACCTGCTCAGTAAGTCATCCACAATGGTCTGACCTAAGGGAATGTAAACTGCCTGAAGCATCACTTGATACTGGATAGCTAGCTCCCACACTTGAAGTGCTAACCTGCAAACGAGATAAGATCTTGTCCCTCTTTGCCTGTTGACATACTACATCACTGTGGTATTGTCTGTAAGTAATCTTGAGGGGCCCTTGAGTGAAAAGAGGATGAAATGCTTGAAGAGCCACTGACACTGATGTGGTCTTTCTTTTGTTCAAGGGACCAGAGGCCCTGCACTTTTAGAGAGCCAAAGGAAGCTCTCCATCCCACGTATGAAGTATCTGTGAACAGCTCCAGAAAGGGGAGTGGAGGTTGAAAAGGAAGTCTTGGATTGAGTGACACCTGTCGAATCTACCAGTGAAATTCCACCTTGAGGCATGGAAGAAGATGGACTAGGAAATCTAGAGGATGAGAGTGCTGAAGCCAATGACATTAGAAACCACTGAAGCTTTCTCACGTGGAGTTTGGCTATAGGGAGCTTAGGAATGATGGAGGCCATAAAACCCAGAGCTCTCAGAAATTCCCTGGCTGTGACTGAGGCCAGAGAAAGAAGGGATCGAAAGAAGACAATGACAGTTTAGGCCCGGGGAGAAAGCAGGTATGCCAGCATTAGAAAAGTCTGGATCCTGCAACCCAGAAAAACATGATCCTGTGAAGTAGTCAGGGAGGACTTTTGGAAATTTATGATGAACCCAAGGCTTTGCAGGAAAGAAATGGCAAAGTGAAGGTATTGCAGTAGAATCTCTGGAGAGGAGGCCTGAAAAAGTAGATCGTCTAGACAGGGAAAGACCTGTAACCCACTCAGCCTGCAAAAAACAATCATAGGAATGAAGCATTTGGCAAATACCCTTGGGGCAGTTGAAAGGCCAAAAAGCAAAGCAGAGAAAGTACAGCGGTGTACACTTACTATAAATGTAGATGTTCAAGTGTACTCACCGTTGCAGTCATCACACTTGGGTTATCCCTGCCAGGGGAAGCCCTCAGTCGGCCCGAATACCAGAGGCTTAGTAGTTTTGCATCACTTGTTGTCACTTCAGGACTGGCATCAGGTCGTCAGAGGTATAAAAACAGGCAGCCGACGCCATTACATCACTTTTTCTTGCCCCAAATGTCAGGAGCCCCCAAATAGGGAGCTAAGTTATGGTGGAAAAACATCACCAGTAAAAAGTAAATACCAATAGTCCTGTAAGGAGTGAGGAAGAGAGAGAGACAATGGGGCTGGAGGGTGGGAAACCAGGACTGCAACAGTAAATACACTCGAACATCTACATTTATGGTAAGTGAACACAACTGTACTATGTTCTTCGTGTTTCACTGTTGCAGTCATCACACTTGGGTTGATTCCCAAAGCTGAAGAATGGGTGGAGGCAGTCAAGAAGAGTTGGGGCTGGCTAGTATGCCCTGCAGGACTGCTGTTGCAAAGGTCATCCTGGATTTGGAAAAGATAGTCAGGTGGTAATGCTTGGTGAAGGTATGAACAGAACTCCAAAAATAGCAGCTTCCAGAATGTCCCTGGGTAGGGACTCCTCTGAGAAAGGCTGTAGAGGTTAAAGGTGCCCTAGTGGAATGCATTCTGACCCCCTGGGGGGTAGTTTCCCATGATGTTTTAACAGAAATGGATGCAGTGTGCTATCCATCTGGAGATGGTTTGTTTTGATATGGCCTTGTCCTCTGTCCCTTGTGCAAAGCTGACTAGTAACTGGTCAGATTTCCTAAAGGGCTTACTCCTATCAAGGTAGAATCTGAGCTGTCTGTGCACATCTAAAGAGTGCAGGATCCTTTCCACCTTATTTTGAGGATTAGGGAAGAAGGTGGGCAAATGGATAGATTGGTTGAGAGCCACATTGGACACAACTTTAGGCATGAAAGATGGGTTAGTCCTGAGGGAGACCCTGTCAGCATGACAAATAATGAAGGGTTCCACAGCCATAAGTGCTTGTAGCTCAGAAACTCTTCTAGCTGAAGTGATGGCCAGAAGCAAGGCCGTTTTCCAAGAGAGGAATTTTAACTGTGCTGAAGCTGCAGGCTCAAAGGGGGGTAGCGTGAGGTTTTCCAACACAAAGTCAAGGTCCCAAGCAGGGGTGGGGGCTCTTCTTGGTGGCCTTAAGTTTTTAGCCCCTCTCAGGAACTGCTTGATGAGAGGGTGAGAGAAGAGAGGTGGCTCAGTTCTGTAATGAGCAGAGATGGCAGAGGCATGGATCTTAATGGAAGAGAAGGATAGGCCTCTGTGGAGTAGGTCTGCTTGGTAATCCAGGATGAGAGGTAAGGAGGGCTATGCTGTATCCGCTCCTTTAGTGTGAACCCAGGAACAATACTTTTTCCACTCATCAGCAAAGGATTTCCTTGCACTGGGTCATCTGGCTTCACGTACGACATCCAGTACCTGCTTGCTTAGGCTAGCCACTGGAGGAGAATTCAAGGAATAATCCAGGCTGCAAGGTTCAGGGTCTGCAATTGCGGATGCAAGAACTGTCCTTCCTGCTGAGTCAGGAGAGTTGGGATATGAGGTAGATGCCATGGGGGCAATGGTGACAGACTGCACAGTAGTGGGTACCAGTGTTGGCGTGGCCAGTCTGGGACAATCAGGATTGCCCTTGGTCTTTCCTCCCTTATTTTGAGTACTACTCTTGTAAGAAGAGGCAGAAGGGGAAATGCATAGATTGAGAGGTTTGTCCACTGGAAGGATAGGGCATCCACTTTCCAAACCTTGCTGTGAGGTCCCTGGTGCAGAATTTGCTGAGCTGGTGGTTGTAGGGGGAGGCAAATAGGTCCACCTTCGGGGTACCCCATTTCTGGGTCACATGGCTGAAGGTGTTGTGGTTTAATTGCCACTTGTGTGGGTTTGGAGATTTCTGCTTAAGCTGTCAGCCAGAGAGTTTTGGTTGCCTGGCAGGAATTCAGCTTGCAGTTGAACATGCATGGCTGAGGCTGTGTTCCACAGGGTCATGGCTAGCCTGCAGAGTGGGTAAGAGTGGGTTCCCCCCTACTTGTTGATTTACCACATCACTGTGGTGTTGTCGGTTTTGATTAGTAGGGGCCCCGGTGAGAGTAGTGATCTGAAAGCTGTCAGGGCATGCTGAACAGCTAGCATCTCTTTTTGGTTGATGTGCAGATGAAGTTTGGGCTCCAGTGGCGCTGAATGCACCTGCCGTCCAGATGTGAACCCCAGGCATAGTCTGATGCATCTGCGGTTAGGGTCTGGTTGGTGTGGGGTTGTGTAAAGGGAAGCCCCTTGTTGTGGCTGCATGCTGTTGCCCACCAAAGGAACTCTTTCTTTAGACAAGGTATTATAGGTATGATAGTTTCCAGGTCCTGAGAATGTTGGCACCAAACACTTTTTAAGTACCACTGAAGTTTCCTCAAATGCAGTCTGGCATATGGAATTAGTAGAATGCAGGAGACCATGAACCATAGAGCCTGCAAGATTTTCCTTGCGGACAGCTGGGTTCTGGTGACCATTTGAGAAAAAGTAGCCTGTCAGGCAGGCTTGTTTTTCTGGTGTAAGGAATGCAATCTGGGATGCTGTGTGCAAGCTTGCTCCCAAGAATACATTTTTTTGACTGGGGACTAGTTTAGATTTATTTTCGTTGACAGTGTACCCCAGGAAGGTTAGAAGGTCCTTTACAAATGTCAGATGCTGCAACAGCTTTTCCTGACTGTCTGCCTGAATCAGGCAATCATCCAAGTAGGGGAAAATATGAATATTTCTCTGTCTGCAATAGACAATGGCTGGAGCCAGGCATTTTGTGAAAGCTCTGGGAACAGTGGACCAAGGGGAAGTTCAGAGAACTGATAATGCATAGATCCTGCCCTGAAAAGTAGATATTTCCTGCAAGAGTCCCTGATTGGGATGTGCAGACAGGCCTCCTTTAGGTCTAGGGTGGCTAACCAGGCATCTTTGGACAGCATTGGGAGAAGCTGCTGTAGGGTGCGCATTTTGAATTTTGGTACTGCCAGGAAGGTGTTTAGAATGGGTAGATCTAAGATTGGGTGCCAGGTGCCCTCTTTTCTGGGTACCAGGAAAAGTCTGGAATAAAAACCTTGGCCTCTCTGTTCTGCATGAACAAGATGAATTGCCCTTATGGAGAGTAAGGACTGAACTTGGTTTTGTGCCTCTGCCCACTGGTTTGGAGGAAGGCCTGGGAACCCTTTTGGGGTTGGCAGCGTGAGAAAATAAAACGTGTACCCCTGGGATACTATGTTGAGGACCCCTCGATCATTGGTGATGGAGGTCCAGTTTTTTGCATGGTGGGCAAGATTTCCTCCTAGGGACACGAGTAATTGGGCAGAGTTGAGAAGTCATTGTGAATCATTTCTGTAAGAGGGTGGCTTAGCATTCTCTGCTATAGAAGTGGAGGTACTCCATTGCTTAGATCTCTGCATACCCTGAGACTGTAACCTTGGGGGGTCTGTTTCCACTGGGTTTAGTTTGAGATGACGTTGAGGGGGCTGGAAAGGACCAATGTTTTGAGGGGCAATGCCTACTGAATCTAGGAGGCTGCACTTGCAAGAAATCTTTGACTGTCTGCATAGTCTTAGCCTTTTCTTCCATCTTTTTTAAAACCTCTTCTGCTTTGGTGCCAAACAGATTGTCCTGTTTAGAGGAGCGTCCAATAATTTTGATTTGACATGGTCTGGCAAGGTCTGCTCCTTAAGCCAAGCATGCCTTTTAAGTACAGAACCTGTGACTGCTGCTCTGCAAGATGCTTCTAGGGCATCAAATCCACATTGCAGGGTATGCTTGCTGACTTGGCTTGCAGAATGCATAAGCTCCTGTAATTCTTTATTTTCTGCACAGTCAGGAAAGGCAGATAATTTTGCTTAATAAGTTCCATAGTATGTTGCTGGTGTTTCAGCATCTGGAACTAGCAATTCAATGCTCTAACGGCGAGAGTTGCAGAGATGTACACTTTGCCTGTCTAAAGCTCGGGAATCCCCATCCGAGGGGGTGGAATTCTTAGCTGTAGTTGCTTGTATTCCTTTAGGTCCTTGGGAGATGACCTCTGGGTCAGCAGTAGAATTTTTGAAGAGAAATTTGTGAGAGCCAGGGTCCTTGGAGCAGGGGGGTAAAGTATCAGGAGTTAGACTGGATTCCATAAAGACATCATCCACAATATCCAGAACAAGGAGGGATAGCAAAGGGTCTGTGCTGTGGTAAATCTAAAAATTCCCCGAGTCTCTTTTTGGACTAAGGATAATCCTGGCATTCCCAATGGAAATGCTCTCTCAAAGTATGTAGGGTTTCACCAAAAGAAAAATCCTCTGGAGGGGAGGCAGAAGGACTGGATTCCTCTGCAACTGAATCCTCATAGGCAGATAAGGGCATGTATTCATAATCAGAAACCTCAGAGTCGGACTCTTGGTCAGATAAAACTGCTGGGGAAAAGTCTCTTTTTCTTTTAGCAGGAGAAGACTGGCTTCCCCTAATCAGCATGATCAGGTCTTCTGCCATTTTAAGCATCTGAGATTGTGGCAAGGAAGCAGGCGCTTGAGTTTGAGTCATCGGTTTTTTAGGCGTAGATTGTACTCTTGGCCTTAGAAACTCGGTAGTTTTAGAAAGAACTGAAGACGTGAAAGAAGTTGTCGGTTTGTGTCAAATATCGGTAGTGCGAAGAACTTCCTCAGAAGCCAATGCCTGCACAGCGGCTCCAGACCCATCCAAGGTAGAGACATCCGCAGGTTCTGTAGTCAAAAAAGAGTCTCGTGGCATACCGGACTCAGAATGGGTCTCAGTAGCGGCCTGCAAATCCATCGATGTGGGCATCAGGGGCTGCAAAAGCGCCTCACTGGGTACCGGCAAACTGGCGACTAGCTTAACGGATGTGACGCCAGCAGTTTTGGACCTGTGTGGTCTGTCTCTGTCTTTATCCGTACGTTTTTTCGTAAGATTGGTAGTCCGATGGCTTACCGAAGCCATTTCCGAAAAAAGAGATCGAGAAAATACAGTTGTGTACACTTACCATAAATGTAGATGTTCGAGTGTATTCACTGTTGCAGTCATCACATTTGGATTATCTGCTTGCAGTAGCCGTTAGTTGGCCTGATTAACAAAGTCTTGAGTCCTGCGTCGGTTGCTGTCTCTTCTTCCGTGACGTCAGGTAGTCACGGGTATAAAATATGCAGCCGACGCCATTACATCAGTTTTTCTTGCCCCAGGTGTCAGGTGCCCCCTTAATGGGAAGCAATAAAATATAAACATATATACAAGGTTATACCTCCAATGAAAAAGCAAATACACCAAAAAGCTTCTAAGCATAGTAAAGGAGAGTAGAGGTATAGCCAAAGAAATTCAGGGGGCTGGAACAGTGAATACACTCGAACATCTATACTTATGGTAAGTGTACACAACTGTACTATGTTCTTCATGTTTCACTTTTGCAGTCATCACATTTAGGTAGCTTCCCAAAGCTAAGGATGGGAGGAGGAATTTATATAGCATTAGGACCCGCTATAAGGCCCTGCAAGGCTGCAGTGGCATAGCCAGCTCTGGATATAGAGAAAATTGGCAAATGGTAATGCTTGGTGAAAGTATGTACAGGATTCCAGGTAGCAGCTTCTAGCATGTCCCTGGTAGGGACACCCCTGAGAAAGGTTGTAGAGGTAGATGTAGCCCAGGTTGAATGGGGTCTGATCCCCTGTGGGATAGGTTTTCCATGGTGCTTATAGCAGAAATGAATGCAATGGGCTATCCATTTAGAAATGGTTTGCTTTGAAATAGATTTCCTCACTGCCCCTGCAGCAAATGCCACCACCAGTTGTTCAGCTTTCCTTTGAGGTTTAGTCCTGTCCAAGTAAAATCGAAGTTGTCTGTGCACATCTAAGGAGTGCAGTATCCATTCCCCTTTGTTCTGTGGATTAGGAAAGAAGGTTGACAAATGAATGGACTGATTAAGAGCCACACTGGATACCACCTTGGGCATGAAGGAGGGATTGGTTCTGAGTGACACCCTGTCCGCATGAAAGATGATGAAAGGCTCCACTGCCATAAGGGCCAGTAATTCGGATACCCTTCTTGCTGAAGTGATTGATAATAGGAAGGCTGTCTTCCAAGAAAGGAATTTTAAATCTGCACTAGCAGCTGGCTCGAAAGGAGGAAGAGCGAGTTTCTCCAATACAAAGTTAAGGTCCCAGGCTGGAGTTGGGGCTCTCCTGGGTGGTCTTAAATTTTTGGTCCCTCTGAGGAAAGTACAGTTTTGTACCTACCATAAATGTAGATGTTCGAGTGCTAATACAGCTGCAGTAATCACAGATGGGTTTTCAGCCGTCAGGCGGTCCCTCGGTCGGCCGAATTCCAAAGTCTTAGTCCGGCGTCGGTTGTCGTCGCTTACTCTTCTGACGTCAGTGAGGCCAGAGTATATAAGACACAGCCGACGCCATGTTCTTCAGTCTTTCTTGCCGCAGATGTCAGGTGCCCCCAAAAGGAAGGCAATACATAAATAATGCTTATCTACATATTCAAGTCATGTAATGTAATCCAAAAACAGTGTAAGCAAGCAAATAAAACATAGCAGGATAACCCAGTCAGGTAGTATGAAGAGGTTGTTAGGCCCCATGCCTTTACCAAGTGGGGAAGGAGGGAGGGAAAAGTACAGTTTTGTACCTACCATAAATGTAGATGTTCGAGTGCTAATACAGCTGCAGTAATCACAGATGGGGTTTTCAGCTGTCAGGCGGTCCCTCGGTCGGCCGAATTCCAAAGTCTTGGTCCGGCGTCGGTTGTCGTCGCTTACTCTTCTGACGTCAGTAAGGCCAGAGTATATAAGACACAGCCGACGCCATGTTCTTCAGTCTTTCTTGCCCCAGATGTCAGGTGCCCCCAAAAGGAAGGCAATACATAAATAAGGCTTATCTACATATGCAAGCAATGCAATGTAATGCAAAATCAGTGTAAGCAAGCAAATAAAACATAGCAGGATAACCCAGTCAGGTGGTATGAAGAGGTTGTTAGGCCCCATGCCTTTACCAAGTGGGGAAGGAGGGGGAAAGGCCTGTGGTGCAGCTGTATTAGCACTCGAACATCTACATTTATGGTAGGTACAAAACTGTACTATGTTCATCGTGCATACAGCTGCAGTAATCACAGATGGGTAGAGTCCCAAAGCTATGCATAGGGTGGTAGGTACTATGAGGAACTGGGTTGAGCCAGAATGCCCTGCAAAACAGCAGTGGCAAAGCCTGCTCTTGTTCTGGAATATAAGGATAGGTGGTAGTGTTTTGTGAAGGTATGTACAGAACTCCAAGTGGCTGCCTCCAAAATATCCTTAGTAGGAACGCCTCTGAGGAAGGCTGTAGAGGTGGCTGTGGCCCTGGTGGAGTGAGATCTGATACCAGTAGGGACAGATTTCCCATGATAGGAATAACAAAACCGTATGCAGTGGCCAATCCACTTGGAAATGGTCTGTTTGGTAACTGGTTTCCTTGAGCCCCTCGGCATAGGACACAAAAAGTTGTTCCGATTTCCTGAAGGACTTTGTTCTGTCCAAATAATAACGTAGCTGCCTATGGATGTCTAAAGTGTGAAGCAGCCTCTCCCTTTGTTTTGAGGGTTAGGATAAAAGGTAGGTAGGTGTATGGCTTGATTTAAGGCTACCCTGGATACCACTTTGGCATAAAAGATGGGTTGGTCAAGGAAACCCTGTCCTGATGGAAGATGAGAAGGGCTGCACCGCCATGAGGGCCTGTAGTTCAGAAACCCTACGAGCTGAAGTGATGGCCAGAAGGAAAGCTGTTTTCCAGGACAAATGTTGCAGATCTGTTGAGGCAGCAGGTTCAAAGGAGGCAATGTTAATTTTTCTAGTATGTAATTAAGGTCCCAGGCTGGTATTGGTTGCTTCCTTGGAGGTCTTATATTCTTAGCCCCTCTGAGGAACTGTCGTAAGAGTGGGTGAGAGAATAAAGGAGGATCTGTGTTGAATTCTGCAGAAATGGCTGAGGCATGTATTTTTATGGAAGAAAATGAAAGTCCACTGTTCAGCAGTTCAGCTAGGTACTGTAATACCTGAGGCAAGTTCAATTTTCTAGGGTCCTGGCCTCTTTTCTCATTCCAACAGCAGAACCGCCTCCATTTTGCGGAGTAAGCTTTTCTAGTAGATGGTCTTCTGGCCTCCAAAATGACATCCTGCACCTCCTTTGAGAGTAGGGACTGTTGTGGTGTCAAGGAATTTTCCATGCAGCGAGGTTGAGTGTTTTCAGCTGACTGTGAAGAGTTTTGTAGCTGTTCTGAGTCAGTAGGAGAGGCCTTAGAGGCAGGGACCAGGGAGGAGTATGTGTTAGGCTCCTCAGGAGTGGATACCAGTGTTGCCTTGGCCAATCTGGAGCAATCAGTATCATCCTCGGTTTGTCTGTTCTTGCTTTCAAAAGCACCTTGGGCAGAAGGGGCAGAGGTGGGAATGCATAAACTGTCCATGCTGTCCAACTGAATGAAAGGGCGTCCACTTTCCAGGCCTTTGGATGAAAGGTCCTTGAACAAAACTTTTTCAGTTGATGGTTCCTGTGAGAGGCAAAAAGATCTATGTCTGGCCTTCCCCACGCTTGGATTATCTCTGTAAACACCTGAGGATGTAACTTCCATTTGTGTGGATCTGTCATATTTCTGCTTAGTGTGTCTGCCAGTGTGTTTTCCAATCCTGGCAAGTACTGTGCTTGAAGTTCGATTTGTCTTTCCAGAGCCAAGTTCCAAAGAGTCATGGCTGGTCTGCACAAGGGGTATGAATGTGTTCCTCCTTGTTTGTTTATGTACCACATTACTGTGGTGTTGTTTGTTCTTATCAGTAATTGTCCTGGATGCAGGAAGTCCTTGAAAGCTGTAATTGCATTTATTACTGCTAGCATTTCTTTTTGATTGATGTGAAGGTGCTTTTCCTTTTGGGACCATCTGCCCTGAATGCACCTGTCCTTCATGTGCGCCCCCCAGGCGTAATCTGAGGCGTCTGTGGTTATGACTTGTTTTGCTTGAGGCTTGCAGAATGGAAGGCCTGTGTTTACTTGACATGCTTGGGCCCACCATAGAAATTCCTTTTGCAAACATGGAATTATTGGTATAATTGCTTCCAAACTGTGACTGTGTTGAGACCATAGATTTTTAGGTACCATTGAAGTTTCCTCATATGCAGCTTTGCACATGGGATTAGAAGAATGCAAGATGCCATGAATCCCAGAGCCTGCAGGATTTTCCTTGCAGTAAGCCTGGTACTTTTTTCTAGTGTTTTGAAGTACTGAGATAGTTGCCCTTGTTTTTCTGGTGTAAGATATGCCATCTGGGTGTTTGTGTCCAGGTTGGCACCCAGGAAGGTTATTTTCTGAGATGGTGTTAGTCTTGATTTCTCCTTGTTGATGGTATATCCCAGAGAAAGCAGTAACCGTGTCACATATGCCAGATGTTCCAGTAGTATGCGTTTGCTGTCCGCTTGGATCAGGCAGTCGTCCAGATAAGGGTAAATTTGTATCCCTTGAAGTCTGCAGTAGGCAATCACTGATGCCAGGCACTTTGTGAATACTCTGGGCACAGTAGATAAGCCAAAGGGCAATGCAGAGAATTGATATTGGATTGAACCTGCAAGAAATCTGAGGTATCTTCTGCAGCTTTGTCTGATTGGGACATGCAGGTATGCCTCCTTGAGGTCAAATGTTACCAGCCAAAACTCCTTGCCCAGCATGGGAAGAAGTTGCTGTAATGTGAGCATCTTGAATTTTGGCATGAGTAAGAATGTGTTTAGGATGGATAAGTCCAAAATGGGTCTCCAGTCGGTTCCTTTTCTTGGTACCAGAAAAAGTCTTGAATAAAAACCTTTACCTTGTTGGTGTGTAGGTACCTTTTGTATAGCTCTCATGTTTAGGAGCTTTGAAATTTGCATTTGTGCCTCTGCCCTTTGATTTTGTGGCAGGTTTGGCATGCCTCTCATTTCTGGAAGAGTGTGAAATTGAAATTTGTAGCCTCTGTTTATAATGTCCAGTATCCATTTGTCTGTTGTGACAATATGCCAATTGCTTGCAAATAATGCTAGTTTCCCTCCCAAAGGTGCTGTCAGCTGAGACTTGCTTGGCATGGAAATGAGGGAGTCATTGGGTTTGCTTCCTATATTGTTGTGCACTGTCTTCACCACCTCTTGGTGCTGGAGATTGCCATTGTCTGCCTCTATATGATCCTTGTGATTGCCCTCTGCCCCTTGTGCGTCTGTATCTACATCTTTGGGGCTTGTCAGTGGCTGGAAAGGACCAGTTTTTTGAAGGCCAATTTCTGCTAAAGTGTGGTGGTTGGACCTGTAAGAAAGCCTTGACAGTTTGCATAGGTTTGGCTTTTTCTTCCATTTTCCGTAGTATGTCCTCAGCATTAGTACCAAATAGTACATCATTTTGTAAAGGAGCATCAAGAAGTTTAGCTTTCACATGGTCAGGTAAATTTTGTTCCCTAATCCAGGCGTGCCTGCGAATCACTGATCCTGTAGCAGCTGCTCTACTTGAAGCCTCTAGGGCATCATAACCACATTGTAAGGTGTGTTTACCCACCTGCTCCGCACTATGCATCATATCCTGTAACTCTTTTAAATCTGGTTGTTCAGGTTGAGACATTTTGTTCCTTAATTGTGATAACAAGTACTGTTGATATTTAATCATATGAAACTGACAGTTTAAGGCCCTCATGGCTAGGGTGGCCGAGGTATATACCTTTTTACCCCACCTTTCTAGAGATCTGGATTCCCTTTCTGCAGGAAGTGGATTCTTGGCAGTGGAGGCCTTTAATCCCTTGGGGCCTTGTGAAATGGTTTCAGGGTCAGCATTATGGCCTTTGTAGAGAAATTGATGAGAACTGGGTACTCTGTAATACCTATCAGGTTTTACTGGTGCAGGAGGCAGAGAATCAGGGTTAAGGCAAGCCTCCGAGTAGACATCATCTAGATTGAACATCCAAAACAGGGGGTATAACCAGAGGCCTATGCTGAGGTAACCAAAGAAATTCCCTAAGCCTTTTCTTGGAATCTGAAAAGTCTTGGCCTTCCCAATGGAAGTGTTCCCTCAAGGTGTGCAAGGTTTCCCCAAAAGAGAAATCCTCAGGAGGGGATACAGAAGGGATGGACTGCTCTGCATCCGAATCCTCAAAAGGAGAGTAAGACTGTTCCTCTGCATCAGAATGTTCTGATAAAATGGATCCCTGATCAGATGAATGACATTCTTCCTCCACTCTGGGTCTCTTGTCAGGAGGGGGCTGAGAACCTCTGATAAGAGTAATTAGATCCTCAGCCATTTTGAGCATCTGTTTCTTAGGCATGTGTCCAGGAGATGGGCCCTGTGGAACAGGCCTCGTGGGATGCCTGGCTGCTTTGGATTTAGTAAAGGCCTTAATTGAAAAGCAGATGAGGGCCTAAATACACCATGGGTGGAAGTGGACCTGTCCACATTAGTAGGCTCGACAATAGCAGGGGCTTGGTTGTAGTCTGGGAAAGGGCCGAGGACCCAGCGGTCTGGTACAGAGGACACCGCCAAAGGAGTGTCGCCGGTAGTCAGGGACTGCAAAGGCGTCTCGCTGAGTACCGGCCACGTGTAGCCTGTTTTGGCGTGGTGTCGTGGGGACCGAGGGCCTCGCGTGTCGGTCCTTTCCTTGCGTTTTGGGCAAACGGTAGTCGTGTCCGACATTTTATAGTCAAAAGCTTTGCCAAAGTAGTGTTGGGCGAACTCCCGACGCTTGATAGTGCGTTTATTGAAGGTAGCGCAAAAGCAACAGCCCGAGACGCCGTGGTCTGGGCCCAAACAAGGTATGCAAAGGGAATGGAAATCCTTATGCGGTATTTGCTTCCCACAAGAAATACAATTATTAACTTTTTCTGACATCGGTCTGAGGCAAGAAAAGGTTCTAACGGGTACTTAGCTTTAATGAAGACTTGGTTCCAATTATTTTCGTAATTCAGGAGCTGGCCGACCGGCACTTGCGAACTGCTTCTGCTTCGGCACCACGGCAAAAAGACTGGAGAACATGGCGCGGCTGTGTCTTATATACTCTGGCCTTACTGACGTCAGAAGAGTGTTTACAACCGCCAGACCAAGACTTTGGAATTCGGTCGACCGAGGGACCGCCTGACGGCTGAAAACCCCATCTGTGATTACTGCAGCTGTATGCACGATGAACATCCTGTACTGCAGCTGTATTAGCACTCGAACATCTACATTTATGGTAGGTACAAAACTGTACTATGTTCATCGTGCATACAGCTGCAGTAATCACAGATGGGTAGAGTCCCAAAGCTATGCATAGGGTGGTAGGTACTAGGAGGAACTGGGTTGAGCCAGAATGCCCTGCAAAACAGCAGTGGCAAAGCCTGCTCTTGTTCTGGAATATAAGGGCAGGTGGTAGTGTTTTGTGAAGGTATGTACAGAACTCCAAGTGGCTGCCTCCAAAATATCTTTGGTAGGAACACCTCTGAGGAAGGCTGTAGAGGTGGCTGTGGCCCTGGTGGAGTGAGATCGGATACCTGTAGGAACAGGTTTCCCATGATAGGAATAACAAAACCGTATGCAGTTGCCAATCCACTTGGAAATGGTCTGTTTGGTAACTGGTTTCCCTTGGGCCCCAACAGCATAGGACACAAAAAGTTGTTCTGATTCCCTGAAGGACTTTGTTCTGTCCAAATAATAACGTAGCTGCCTATGGATGTCTAAAGAGTGCATCAGCCTTTCCCCTTTGTTTTGAGGATTAGGATAAAAGGTAGGTAGGTGTATGGCTTGATTTAAGGCTACCCTGGATACCACTTTTGGCATAAAAGATGGGTTGGTACGAAGGGAAACCCTGTCCTGATGGAAGATGAGGAAGGGCTGCACCGCCATGAGGGACTGTAGTTCAGAAACCCTACGAGCTGAAGTGATGGCCAGAAGGAAGGCTGTTTTCCAGGACAAATATTGCAAATCTGTGGAGGCAGCTGGTTCAAAAGGAGGCAATGTTACTTTTTCTAGTATGTAATTAAGGTCCCAGGCTGGTATTGGTTGCTTCCTTGGAGGTCTTATATTCTTAGCCCCTCTGAGGAACTGTCGTAAGAGTGGGTGAGAAAATAAAGGGGGATCTGTGTTGAATTCTGCAGAAATGGCTGAGGCATGTATTTTTATGGAAGAAAATGAAAGTCCACTGTTCAGCAGCTCAGCAAGATACTGTAATACCTGAGACAAGTTCAGTTTTTTAGGGTCCTGGCCCCTTTTCTCATTCCAAGAGCAAAACCGCTTCCATTTTGCGGAATAAGCTTTTCTAGTAGATGGTCTTCTGGCCTCCAAAATGACATCCTGCACCTCCTTGGAGAGTAGGGTCTGTTGTGGTGTTAAGGAATTTTCCATGCAGTGAGGTTGAGTGTTTTCAGCTGACTGTGAAGAGTTTTGTAATTGTGCTGAGTCAGCAGAAGAGGCATTAGAGGCAGGGACCAGGGAGGAGTATGTGTTAGGCTCCTCAGGAGTGGATACCAGTGTTGCCTTGGCCAATCTGGAGCAATCAGTATCATCCTCGGTTTGTCTGTTTTTGCTTTCAAAAGCACCTTGGGCAGGAGAGGCAGAGGTGGGAATGCGTAAACTGTCCATGCTGTCCAACTGAATGAAAGGGCGTCCACTCTCCAGGCCTTTGGATGAAAAGTCCTTGAACAAAACTTTTTCAATTGATGGTTCCTGTGGGAGGCAAAAAGATCTATGTCTGGCCTCCCCCACGCTTGGATTATTTCTGTAAACACCTGAGGATGTAACTTCCATTCGTGTGGATCTGTCATATTTCTGCTTAGAGTGTCTGCCAGTGTGTTTTCCAATCCTGGCAAGTACTGTGCTTGAAGTTCGATTTGTCTTTCCAGAGCCAAGTTCCAAAGAGTCATGGCTAGTCTGCACAAGGGGTATGAGTGTGTTCCTCCTTGTTTGTTTATGTACCACATTACTGTGGTGTTGTCTGTTTTTATCAGTAATTGTCCTGGATGCAGGAAGTCCTTGAAAGCTGTAATTGCATTTATTACTGCTAGCATTTCTTTTTGATTGATGTGAAGGTGCTTTTCCTTTTGGGACCATCTGCCCTGAATGCACCTGTCCTTCATGTGCGCCCCCCAGGCGTAATCTGAGGCGTCTGTGGTGATGACTTGTTTTGCTTGAGGCTTGCAGAATGGAAGGCCTGTGTTTACTTGACATGCTTGGGCCCACCATAGAAATTCCTTTTGCAAACATGGAAATATTGGTATAATTGCTCCCAAACTGTGACTGTGTTGAGACCATAGATTTTTTAGGTACCACTGACGTTTCCTCATATGCAGCTTTGCACATGGGATTAGAAGAATGCAAGATGCCATGAATCCCAGAGCCTGCAGGATTTTCCTTGCAGTAAGCCTGGTACCTTTTGCTAGTGTTTTGAAGTACTGAGATAGTTGCCCCTGTTTTTCTGGCATAAGATATGCCATCTGGGTGTTTGTGTCCAAGTTGGCACCCATGAAGGTTATTTTCTGAGATGGTGTTAGCCTTGATTTCTCTTTGTTGATTGTATATCCCAGAGAAAGCAGTAACCGTGTCACATATGCCAGATGTTCCAGAAGTATGTGTTTGCTGTCCGCTTGGATCAGGCAGTCGCCCAGATAAGGGTAAATTTGTATCCCTTGAAGTCTGCAGTAGGCGATCACTGATGCCAGGCACTTTGTGAATACTCTGGGCGCAGTAGATAAGCCAAAGGGCAATGCAGAGAATTGATAGTGGATTGAACCTGCAAGAAATCTGAGGTATCTTCTGCAGCTTTGTCTGATTGGGACATGCAGGTATGCCTCCTTGAGGTCCAATGTTACCAGCCAAAACTCCTTGCCCAGCATGGGAAGAAGTTGCTGTAATGTGAGCATCTTGAATTTTGGTACGAGTAGAAATGTGTTTAGGATGGATAAGTCCAAAATGGGTCTCCAGTCGGTTCCTTTCCTTGGTACCAGAAACAGTCTTGAATAAAAACCTTGACCTTGTTGGTGCGTAGGTACCTTTTGAATAGCTTTCATGTTTATGAGCTTTGAAATTTGCAGTTGTGCCTCTGCCCTTTGATTTTGTGGCAGGTTTGGCATGCCTCTCATTTTGGAAGAGTGTGAAATTGAAATTTGTAGCCTCTGTTTATAATGTCCAGTATCCATTTGTCTGTTGTGACAATATGCCAATTGCTTGCAAATAATGCTAGTTTCCCTCCCAAAGGTGCTGCCAGCTGAAACTTGCTTGGCATGGAAATGAGGGAGTCATTGAGTTTGCTTCCTGTATTGTTGTGCACTGTCTTCACCACCTCTTGGTGCTGGAGTTTGCCATTGTCTGCCTCTATATGATCCTTGTGATTGCCCTCTGCCTCTTGTGCGTCTGTATCTACCTCTTTGGGGCTTGTCAGTGGCTGGAAAGGACCAGTTTTTTGAGGGCCAATTCCTGCTAAAACGTGGTGGTTGGACCTGTAAGAAAGCTTTGACAGTTTGCATAGATTTGGCCTTTTCTTCCATTTTCCGTAATATGTCCTCAGCATTAGTACCAAATAGTACATCCTTTTGTAAAGGAGCATCAAGAAGTTTAGCTTTCACATGATCAGGCAAATTTTGTTCCCTAAGCCAGGCATGTCTGCGAATGACTGATCCTGTAGCAGCTGCTCTACTGGAAGCCTCTAGGGCATCGTAACCACATTGTAAGGTGCGTTTACCCACTTGCTCCGCACTATGCATCATACCCTGTAACTCTTTTAAATCTGGTTGTTCAGGTTGAGACATTTTGTTCCGTAATTGTGATAAGAGGTACTGTTGATATTTAATCATATGAAACTGACAGTTTAAGGCCCTCATGGCTAGGGTGGCCGAGGTATATACCTTTTTACCCCACCTTTCTAAAGATCTGGATTCCCTTTCTGCAGGAAGTGGATTCTTGGCAGTGGAGGCCTTCAATCCCTTGGGGCCTTGTGAAATGGTTTCAGGGTCAGCATTATGGCCTTTGAAGAGAAATTGGTGAGAGCTGGGTACTCTGTAATACCTATCAGGTTTGACTGGTGCAGGAGGCAGAGAATCAGGGTTAAGACAAGCCTCCGAATAGACATCATCCAGTATGTCCAGAACAGGGGGTATAGCCAGAGGTCTGTGTTGAGGTAACCAAAGAAATTCCCTAAGTCTTTTCTTGGAATCTGAAAAGTCTTGGCCTTCCCAATGGAAGTGTTCCTCAAGGTGTGCAAGGTTTCCCCAAAAGAAAAATCCTCAGGAGGGGATACCGAAGGAATGGACTGTTCTGCATCCGAATCCTCAAAAAGAGACTAAGAGTGTTCCTCTGCATCAGAATGTTCTGATAAAATGGATCCTTGATCAGAGGAGGGAGGATCTTCCTCCACTCTGGGTCTCTTGTCTGGAGGGGGTTGAGAACCTCTGATAAGAGTAATTAAATCCTCAGCCATTTTAAGCATCTGTTTTTTAGGCATGGGACCTGGAGATGGGCCCTGTGCAACAGGCCTCGTGGGATGCCTGGCTGCTTTGGATTTAGTAAAGGCCTTAATTGAAAAGGAAGATGAGGGCCTAAAAACACCATGGGTAGAGGTGGATCTGTCCACATTAGTAGGCTCTACATTAGCAGGGGCTTCGGTAGTAGTCTGGGAAAGGGCCGAGGACCCAGCGGTCTCGGGTACAGAAGACACCGTCAAAGGAGAGTCGTCGGTAGTCAGGGACTGCAAAGGCTCGCTGAGAACCGGACCACGTGTAGCCTGTTTCGGCGTGGTGTCGGCGGGCCTCGCGTGTCGGTCCTTTTCCTTGCGTTTTTTGGACAAAACGGTAGTCGGAGTATCCGACGACATTTTATAATCAAAAGCTTTACCAAAGTAGTGTTGGGCGAACTCCGCCCGACGCTTAATAGTGCGTTTATTGAAGGTAGCGCAAAGCGACAGCCCGAGACGTCGTGGTCTGGGCCCAAACAAGGTATGCAAAGGGAATGGAAATCCTTATGCGGTATTTGCTTCCCACAAGAAATACAATTATTAACTTTTTCTGACATCGGTCTGAGGCAAGAAAAGTTTCCCCAACGGGGTACTTAGCTTTAATGAAGACTTCGGTTTCCAATTTTTTTCGTAATTCAGGAGCTGGCCGACCGGCACTTGCGAACTGCTTCTGCTTCGGGCACCGCGCGGCAAAAAAGACTGAAGAACATGGCGTCGGCTGTGTCTTATATACTCTGGCCTCACTGACGTCAGAAGAGTAAGCGACGACAACCGACGCCGGACCAAGACTTTGGAATTCGGCCGACCGAGGGACCGCCTGACGGCTGAAAACCCATCTGTGATTACTGCAGCTGTATGCACGATGAACATCTGCTTGAGCAGTGGATGAGAGAAGAGGGGAGGTTGTGTGGTAAAATGAGCTGAAATGGCTGAAGCGTGAATTTTGATGGAGGAAAAAGAAAGGCCCTTGTGAAGCATCTCAGTTAAGTATTGTAGAATCTGAGGTAAGTTGGGCACTGTTGTGCTCATCCCTTGAGATTGGTTCCAGACACAGAATCTTTTCCATTTTTCAGCATAAGATTTTCTAGTACTGGGCCTCCTTGCCTCTACAATGATAACCATCACTGGTTTACTGAGGGATGGTAAAGGAGAGATTAGATAATTAGCCAGGCTGCTAGGTTCAGGGTTTGAAGCTGAGGGTGCAGAATCTGGTTCTCCTGCTGAGACAACAGGGTAGGGGTCTGAGGCAGGTGCCATGGGGCCAGCAGTGACACCCTGCGCAAGAGGGGGTACCAGTACTGGCGTGGCCAGTCTGGTGCAATCAGTATCATCCTTGGTTTGTCCTGCTTGATCTTTATTAGTACTTTGGAGAGGAGAGGCAAAGGAGGAAAGGCATAAACTGATAGGTTTTTCCAGCTGAAGGACAGAGCATCCACTTTCCAAACTTGTTTGTGGGGAGTCCTTGTGCAAAATTTGTGTAATTTGTAGTTCTCGGGGGAGGCAAACAGGTCTATATCTGAGCTCCCCCATTTGATTGTCAACATGTTGAAAGTCTTTGGTTCCAGTTTTCCAGGTGCATTTGACTTGGGTTCCATTTGACCTGAATGTACTTCCCTGCCAGGTGAGCCCCCCATGCATAGTCTGATGCATCTGTTGTTAGGCTTTGGGCGGCAGGGGTAGAGTGAATGGTAGTCCCTTTTTTGGTGGCATGCCTCTGCCCACCAAAGGAGCTCTAACTGTAGGCAAGGTAAGATAGGAATCATTGCTTTTAGATCCTGAGAATGTTGACACCATAGGTTTTTTAGTTACCACTGTAGTTTCCTCATATCCAGTCTTGCATATGGAATTAGAAGAATGCAGGAGGCCATGAACCCCAAGGCTTGCAGTATTTGCCTTGCAGATAGCAGGGTATTTTGTGGCCACTAGTTTGAAGTAGGTTGTCAAATGAATTTGTTTCTCTGGTGTGAGGAAAGCCATCCGGGAAGTTGTATTCAAGCTTGCTCCCAGGAATGTAATTTGCTGACAGGGTACCAGGTGTGATTTCTTTTTGTTTATGGTGTACCCCAGACAAGTTAGCACCCTTGTACAAAAGCCAGATGATTCAAAAGTATGTCCTGGCTTTCTCCCTGAATTAGACAATCGTCCAGGTATGGGTATATTTGAATATTTCTTTGCCTGCAAAATGCAATGACTGGAGCTAGGCACTTAGTGAATACCCTGGGTGCAGTAGATAAGCCAAAGGGCAGTGCAGAGAACTGATAGTGCATGTAGCCTGCTTTGAAGCGTAAGTATCTTCTGCAAGATTCTCTGACTGGGATGTGCAGGTATGCTTCCTTTAAATCGAGTGTTGCCAACCAGCCATCTTTGCCTAGCATAGGAAGCAACTGGTGAAGAGTTAGCATCTTGAATTTTGGAATCTCCAAAAAGGTGTTTAAAGTAGACAGGTCCAGGATAGGACGCCATGAATTGTCTTTTCTGGGTACCAGGAAAAGTTATGAGTACAAACCTTGTCCCTTTTCCTCTACTGGTACAGTCTGAATAGCCTTTATGCTTAAGAGAGTACTTGCTTTTGTGCCTCTGCCCATTGATTTGGGGATAGATCTGGCCAACCGTTTGGGGCTGATAATGTGTGGAAGTGAAATCTGTATCCTTGGGAAACTACATTTAAAACCCATTTGTCCTGGGTAATGAGTTCCCAGTTTTTTGCATGTAGAGCAATATTTCTCCCCAAAGGGGCAGTCAGTTGAGAAGAGCTTGGAAGTTTTAAAGTTAAGTCATTGAGACAGTTTACCACAGGGGGGAATTTTACTACTCCCAGATTTGGAAGTGGGGGCCCCCACTGCTTAGTCTTGTGCGTACCCTGGGACTGAAGCCTGGGTGTTCTGCTGGATCTGGGTTTGGACTGAAGAGGCAGAAAGGGACCAATTCTTAGAGGGCCAATACCTACTAAATCTTGGAGGGTGTACTTTTAAGAAATCTTTAACAGTTTGCATAGATTTAGCTTTTTCCTCCATCTTTTTAAGAACTTCTGCCTTGTTGCCAAACAGGTGGTCCTGATTTAAGGGAGCATCCAGTAATTTAGCTTTAACATGATCTGGCAAGGATTGCTTCTTTAGCCAAGCATGCCTTCTAAGTACAGACAGCAGCCCTGCAAGATGCCTCTAGTGAATCAAAGCCACATTGCAAAGTATGTTTTCCAACCTGTTCAGCAGAATGCATTAAATTCTGTAAATCCTTATTTTCAGCACAATCAGGAATCAACATAATTTTCTGTTTAAGCAATCCAATAATATGCTGCTGATACTTTAATATATGAAACTGGCAGTTTAAGGCCCTGATGGCCAAAGTTGCAGAAAGCACAGTTTTGTACCTACCATAAATGTAGATGTTCGAGTGTTCACACTGCTGCAGTCATCACTCTTGGGTTATCCTGCCATCAGGCGGTCCCGTAGTTGGCCCGAGTTCCAAAGTCTTGGTCCGGCATCGGTTGCTGTCACTTCTTCCCTGACGTCAGTGCGCCAGGGGTATATAAGATGCATCCGACGCCATTTTCTCCAGTTTTTCTTGCCCCAGATGTCAGGTGCCCCCAATAGGTAGGCAATACATATTGCTATATAAAAATATACATATAAAAATAAAACAATACCTTCAGTCACAAGCAAATACACCACAGAGGTTGTATAGGATAGAAAGGAATAGATAAGTCCAGCTAGTTCAGAGGGGATGGAGGGAGGATAACCTGGACTGCAGCAGTGTGAACAGTCGAACATCTACATTTGTGGTAGGTACAAAACTGTACTATGTTCATAGTGTTACACTGCTGCAGTCATCACTCTTGGGTTGAAGTCCCAAAGCTAAGGATGGGTGGTGGAACTAAACAGGGTTTGGAGAGGCTAGTAGGCCCTACAGAACTGCAGTGGCAAAGCCAGCTCTGGTTTTAGAGTATAGATGTAAGTGATAGTGCTTGGTGAAGGTGTGCACTGAACTCCAAGTTGCAGCCTCCAAAATATCCTTGGTTGGTACCCCTCTGAGGAAGGCTGTTGATGTTGCTATAGCCCTGATGGAATGGGGCCTGATGTTACCAGGCACAGATTTCCCATGGTGTGTGTAGCAGAAACGGATACAATGTCCTATCCATTTTGAAATGGTCTGTTTTGAGATAGCTTTTCCTCAAGATCCTGCAGCATAGGATACAAAGAGCTGGTCAGATTTTCTGAAAGCCTTAGTTTTATCCAAGTAGTAACGTAATTGCCTGTGAATGTCCAAAGAGTGTAGGAGCCTTTCCCCTTTGTTCTGGGGGTTTGGATAAAAGGTGGGCAAATGAATGGTTTGGTTTAGGGCCACACTGGATACCACCTTTGGCATAAAGGAAGGGTTAGTTCGTAAAGAGACTCTGTCTTGATGAAAAATGATGAAAGACTCCACTGCCATTAGGACCTGTAGTTCTGAGACTCTTCGTGCTGAAGTTATTGCTAGCAGCAGGGCAGTTTTCCATGATAGGAACTGTAGATCAGCAGTGAAAGCTGGTTCAAAGGGCGGAAGTGTAAGCTTTTCCAGCACAAAGTTGAGATCCCAAGTTGGTGTTGGTGCTCTCTGGGGAGGTCTTATGTTCTTAGCCCCTCTGAGAAACTGTCTTAGTAATGGATGTGAAAATATAGGAGGATCCGTGTTGTATTGAGCTGAAATAGCTGAGGCGTGGATCTTAATAGATGAGAAGGAAAGTCCTTTGTGCAACATCTCAGTTAAATATTGAAGAATCTGAGGAATATTTGGGACAAGGGGATTTTGGCCTTTAGCCTGGTTCCAGGCGCAGAATCTTTTCTATTTGTCTGAATTTCCTGGTGCTGGGCCTCCTGGCCTCCAGAATGACGTCCATCACAGCTTTAGAGAGAAGTGTTGACTGGTTATTTAGGCAATTTGCCATGCAGCCAGATTTAAAGTCTTGAGCTGGCTGTGTAGAATCTGATTGTTTTGCTGAGTGAGCAGGTGAGGAATTGTAGGTAAAATCCATGGGGGGCCTCGAGCCATGTTCCTTAGTATTGGATACCAGTGTTGGCGTGGCCAATCTGGAACAATGAGTATAATTTGTGGCCTCTCTAATCTGGCTTTCAGCAGCACCTTTGCCAGAAGAGGCAGTGGAGGAAGGGCATACACTGTCAATGTTTTCCAACTGAATGAGAGGGCGTCCACTTTCCAAGCTAGTGAGTGGTATGTCCTTGTGCAGAATTTCCGTAGTTGGTAGTTTTGGGGGGAAGCAAACAGATCTATGTCTGGTCTCCCCCATTTTTGAGTTATCATTGTGAATACTTGTGAATCTAGTTTCCACTCGTGAGGATCTGTGATGTTTCTGCTTAGATCATCTGCCAGTGTGTTTTTCTGTCCTGACAGGAATTGTGCTTGTAGTTGAACTTGGTAGGTCAGTGTTGTGTTCCACAAGGTCATTGCTTGTCTGCATAGGGGATAGGAGTGTGTGCCCCCTTGCTTGTTTATGTACCACATCACTGTGGTGTTGTCCGTCTTTATTAGGTGTTGTCCTAGATGTAGGAGATCCTTAAAAGCTGTTAGGGCATTTTGTACAGCTAGCATCTCTTTTTGATTGATATGTAGATGCCTTTGGTTTGCAGACCATTTGCCCTGAATACCCTGTTCTGCCATGTGTGCTCCCCAGGCATAATCCGATGCATCTGTTGTTATAGTTTGCCTGGCTGTAGGTAAGGTGAAAGGCTGACTCTTGTTGAGGTGACATGCCTGAGCCCACCATAAAAACTCCTGTTGAAGGCAGGGAATGAGTAGAATTATTGTTTCCAAGCTGTGGCTGTGTTGAGTCCATACGCTTTTCAGATACCATTGTAATTTCCTCAAATGCAGTTTTGCATAATGGTATTAGTAGTATGCAAGATGCCATGAATCCCAAGGCCTGCAGAATTTTTCTTGCAGGGAGTTGGGTCTTTGTTGCCATCATTTTGAAGTATTGAGTCAGTTGTCTTTGCTTGTCTGGCGTGAGGTAAGCCATCTGGGCCGTTGTATTTAAGCTGGCACCCAGGAATATTATGTCTTGTGAGGGCACTAGTTTTGACTTCTTTTCGTTTACTGTGTACCCTAGGCAACTTAGTAGGTTTTTGACAAATGCCAGATGCTTTAATAGAATGTCCTTGCTTTCTGCTTGAATAAGGCAGTCGTCCAGGTATGGATATATTTGAATCCCTCTTTGTCTGCAGTATGCAATTACAGGTGCCAGGCATTTTGTGAAGACCCTGGGCGCATTAGATAAGCCAAAGGGCAGTGCAGAGAATTGGTAATGGGTTGAACCTGCAATAAATCATAGGTATCTTCTGCAATTTTGTCTGACAGGGACATGCAGGTATACCTTCTTGAGGTCCAACGTTACTAGCCAAGCCTTCTTGCCCAGCAAGGGAAGAAGTTGCTGTAGTGTTAGCATCTTGAATTTGGGTACTTCAAGGTATGTGTTTAGAATTGAGAGGTCCAGAATGGGTCTCCAGGCTTTGTCATTTTGGGGAACTAGAAACAGTCGAGTAAAATCCTTGTCCTTGCTCCTGTGTAGGAACCTGTTGAATGGCTCTCATGTCCATGACAGCTGAAATTTGCTTTTAAGCCTCTGCCCATTGATTTGGTGGCAGGTTTGGCATTCCTTTTATCCTTGGCAAAGTGTGAAAGTGGAATCTGTATCCTTGAGATACAATATTTAGGACCCATTTGTCTTTTGTGATGATGTGCCAACTGTCTGCAAAAAGTGCTAGTTTTCCCCCCAAGGGAGCTGCCAAGAGGGTTTTGCTTGGTAGTCTGAGGGGTAAGTCATTGTGTTTGTCTTCAGGTAGTTTAAGACCTGTCTTCTCCTCCTTTTTGTGTTGTGGCACTCCATTGTCGAGGCTGGTAAGAGCCTTGTGGCTGGCCTCTGCCTCTTGGGCGTCTGTATCTGCCCCTCTGTGGTCTGGCAGAAGCTGGAAAGGACCAGTTTTTGGTTGTCCAATTTCTGGTGAAACGAGGAGGTTGAACCTGTAAAAAATCCTTGACCGTCTGCATAGATTTTGCCTTATCCTCCATTTTCTTTAAAACTTCTTCTGCTTTTACACCAAATAAAACATCCTGCTGTAAGGGTGCATCCAATAATTTTGCTTTAACATGATCAGGTAAAGTTTGTTCTTTTAACCAAGCATGCCTACGTATGACAGACCCTGTCACTGCTGCTCTACAAGAAGCTTCCAATGAATCAAATCCACATTGCAAAGTGTGTTTTCCCACTTGTTCAGCTGAATGCAACAAATCTTGCATTTCCTTGTAATCAGGCTGGTCTGCATGTGCGAGCATTTTTTGTTTTAATTGAGACATCAGATATTGTTGATATTTCAGCATGTGAAACTGACAATTTAAGGCCCTCATAGCTAGAGTAGCTGAGGTATATACTTTCTTTCCCCATCTGTCTAGTGCTCTAGAATCCCTTTCAGAGGGCACAGGATTTTTAGCAGGAGAGGCTTTAACCCCTTTGGGACCCTGGGAAATGGTTTCTGGGTCAGCAACAGGGCTTTTATACAGGAATTTGTGTGAGTCAAGGACTCTGTAGTATCTGTCTGGCTTGGCTGGTGCAGGAGGTAGAGAATCTGGGTTAAGGCTAGATTCTGAATAAACATCATCCACAATGTCTAACACAGGTGAAATTGCAAGTGGTCTGTGCTGGGGTAGTAAAAGGAACTCTCGGAGCCTTTTCTTAGAATCAGAGTAATCCTGGCCTTCCCAGTGGAAATGTTCCCTCATAGTACGTAAGGTTTCCCCAAAAGAGTATTCTTCTGGGGGAGATGCAGAAGGGATAGACTCTTCAGCATCAGAATCTTCATAAGGGGGAAAGGAATATTCCTGTTCCTCAGAAGAGTCTGAGGAAATTGAAACCTGGTCAGAGGAAGCGTAGTCGTCCTCCTCCTGCCTTGGCCTTTTATCAGGAGGGGGATGGGAACCCCTGATTAGGGTAATTAAGTCTTCAGCCATCTTAAGCATCTGTTTCCTAGGCATGGGGCCTTGTACTGGAGACTGCTGTGCAGTCTTCTTTGTTTTTAAAGGAGTTTTCAGTTTTGCATAGGATTTAATAGTGAGTGTAGTCGGTCTGAAGACACCTTCAGCAACTGAAAGTGTTTCAACTGCACTGGAATCTCCTTCAGGTAAGGAGTTGGAAGGGCCTAAAGGTTGTGGAGGCCTAGTAATCTCCGCTTGTGAATCGGATGTCGCCTGGGGTTCTAAATTAGTGGTCGCCAGGGGCTGCGTAGGCACCTCACTGAAAACCGGAGAACCGGCGACTGGTCTAGCAGAATCCTCGGAGTCCGGTTTGGATTTCGGCTGCCTGTCCTTATCTTTCCGTTTTTTATGTATTCCTGTCGTCGGTTGCTCCAACGGCATGGTATAATTAAATTTCCTACCAAAATAATGTCAGGCGAAATCAAACCGACGTTTAATAGTTCGTTTATTAAACCTAGAACAAAACCGACAACCTGTGACGTCGTGGTCTGGGCCTAGGCAAGGAATAGTACAGTGGTGTACACCTACCATAAATGTAGATGTTCGAGTGTCTTCACTGTTGCAGTCATGACTGTAGGGTTCTCCCCTGCCGGCAGGCAGCCCTCGGTCGGCCATAATCCCAAAGTCTGGGTCCGGCGTCGGCTGTTCAACCATGCTCCCTGACGTCAGAGCGCCAGGAGTATAAAGCTGACAGCCGACGCCATCTTCTCCAGTTTTTCTTGCCCCAGATGTCAGGAGTCCCAAAATGAAAAAGGTCCCATAACCCTTGCAAATACACCTCAGAAGAATGGTGAAAAAAGGAAATACACAAAAGTAAAAATAAGAGGGGACAGGAGGGAGGGAAACCCAGACTGCAACAGTGAAGACACTCGAACATCTACATTTACGGTAGGTTTACACAACTGTACTATGTTCATCATGTTTCACTGTTGCAGGCATGACTGTAGGGTAGAATCCCAAAGCTGAAAGAAAGGGAGGTGGTCATACAAAAGAAGGGGCGGCTATAAGGCCCTGCAAGACTGCAGAGGCAAAGCCTGCCCTAGACTTAGAGTAGAGAGGTAGACTGTAGTGCTTAGAAAAAGTATGCACTGAACTCCAAGTTGCAGCCTCCAAAATGTCTTTGGTAGGAACTCCCCTGAGGAAGGCCGCAGAAGTGGCAGCAGCTCTGGTGGAATGAGTCCAGATACTCCTGGGATTTGCTTTCCATGGTGTGAATAACAAAATCTGATTCCATGAGCAATCCATTTAGAAATGGTCTGTTTTGAAATGGCTTTACCTTGGGAACTTGAAGCATAAGAAACAAATAATTGTTCTGATTTTCTGATGTCCTTGGTTCTGTTCAGGTAAAAACGTAGTTGTCTGTGTACATCCAAGGAATGTAAGATCCTTTCCCTTTATTTTGAGGAGTGGGGAAAAAGGTTGGCAAGTGGATAGTTTGATTTAAAGCCACTTTGGAAACCACCTTAGGCATGAAGGAAGGATTAGTCCTCAAAGATACCCTGTCTTGATGAAAAATAATATACGGTTCCACAGCCATAAGAGCTTGTAACTCTGAAACTCTCCTGGCAGAGGTTAGTGCTAACAGGATAGCTGTCTTCCAAGATAAAAACTTGATGTCAGAAGAGGCAGCAGGCTCAAAAGGAGGCAGGGTTAGTTTTTCCAAAACATAGTTGAGATCCCAAGCATGAATGGGAGGAGATCTAGGAGGTCTTAAGTTCTTAGCTCCTCTGAGAAACTGTCTCATGAGCTGGTGGGAAAAGATGGGAGGGTCTGTATTATAATGAGCAGAAATAGCAGAGGCATGTATCTTAATGGAAGAGAAAGAGAGACCCTTATGTAAGAGATCTGCCAGGTAAAGTAAAATTAAAGTAATGTTAGGAAGAAGAGGATCAGAATCCTGAGCCTGCATCCAGGAACAAAATCTTTTCCATTTTCCTGCATAACATTTCCTAATGCTAGGACGTCTGGCTTCTAAAATTACATCCATAACCTGCTTGGGTAGGAAAGAAGAAATCAAAGGCCCTGGATTAACCAGGCCGCCAGGCTGAGAGTTCTGACATGAGAGTGTAGAATCTGACCCTGATGTTGGGACAGATCCAGGCATAGGTTTTTTAGAGTTGGATACCAAAACTGCCGAGGCCAATTTGGAGCCAGCAAGATTATCATCTTGGGCTTGTCCTGTTTTATCTTCAATAAAAGCCGTGGAAGAAGAGGAAGAGGCGGAAAGGCATATCCCGAGAGGTTCCTCCAACTGAATGACAGGGCATCCACTTCCCAAGCTTCTCTGTGGAAAGTCCTGGTGCAAAAATTCTGTAGTTGATGATTGAGATGGGATGCAAAGAGGTCTATGTGAGGACATCCCCAGACTGCTGTTATCATCCTGAATATTTTGTTATCCAGCATCCACGGTTTCTGCTCAGACTGTCTGCCAGGAAGTTTTGTTTCCCTGGTAGAAACTGAGCTTGAAGATCCAGATTGCAAGCTAGAGCTGTGTTCCATAGATCCATGGCTAGTCTGCAAAGGGGGTAGGAATGAGATCCCCCTTGCTTGTTTATGTACCACATAACTGTGGTGTTGTCCGTCCGTATTAGTAGTTGTCCTGGTTGTAAGAGATTCCTGAAGGCTAATAGAGCTTTCTGAATGGCTAACATTTCCTTTAAGTTGATATGCAGGTGCTTCTGATCCTTTGTCCAAAGGCCCTGCAGACAATTGCCCTGAAAATGGACTCCCCAAGCATAATCCGAGGCATCCGTGGTTAGAATCTGAGTGGCAGGAGGCAGACAGAAGGCTTTCCCTTTGTTCAGAGCACATGCCCTGGACCACCAAAGAAATTCCTTTTGAAGGCAAGGAAGGACGGAGATCAGTATTGTCTAAACTGTGGCAATGCTGAGACCATACACATTTTAGGTACCACTGTATTTTCCTCATGTGTAGTCTTGCATATGGTACGAGAAGGATGCAGGAGGCCATGTAACCCAAAGCCTGCAGGAATTTCCTTGCAGATAGTTGAGTTAAAGTTGCCAAGGTTCTGAAAGTTGAAGCCAGCTGTAATTGTTTTTCGGATGTCAGAAATGCCATCTGGGCTGTGGTGTTTAGAAGTGCACCCAGAAAAGTTATCTGTTGTGATGGTGTCAAATTTGACTTTGTTATGTTTACAGAGAATCCCAGGAACTTGAGGAGGTTCTGTACAAATTCCAGATGCTGGAGTAAGACATCCTTGCTGTCTGCCTGAATTAGACAATCGTCCAGATAAGGGTAAATTTGAATTCCCTTGAGTCTGCAGTAAGCTACTACTGGAGTCAGGCATTTGGTGAAGACCCTGGGCACAGTAGACAATCCAAAGGGCAGCGCAGAGAATTGAAAGTGCCTCGATCCGGCCTTGAACCTGAGGTATTTTCTGCGATCCTGCCTGATGGGAATGTGTAAATATGCCTCCTTTAAATCCAAAGTTACCATCCATGCATCTTTGGACAGCATTGGAAGTAGCTGCTGTAGAGTAAGCATCTTGAATTTTGGAATCTCTAGAAAGGTGTTCAAGACCGACAGATCCAGAATGGGTCTCCATGAGTTTTGCTTCCTTGGGACTAGAAAGAGCTTTGAGTAAAAACCTATTCCCATCTCTGAAAGTGGAACCAGTTCGATGGCATTCATAGCCAAAAGAGCTTCCACCTGGTTTAAGGCCTCCGTCCATTGATGTTTTGGAAGGTCTGGCCATCCGCTTGGCCTTGGCAAGGTATGAAAATGGAATTTGTAACCTCTTAAAACCACATCCAAAACCCACTTGTCTTGGGTTATTTGAGTCCAATTTTGATAAAAAAAGAGAGAGTTTTCCTCCAAGAGGGGCTTCCAGGCAAGAAGTTCCTGTAGCCCAACAGAGGGAGTCATTGAGTTTGTTTCCTTTGAGTTTGTGACCTGTCCTCCTCCCTAGGGGTGGATGCAGTCCACTGTCTTGGTCTATAAGAAGCTTGTGTTTGAGGCCTTCCTCTGGAGCATCTATAGCTACCCCTCTGAGGCCTGTCTGAAGTGGGAAAGGACCAATTTTTTGAAGGCCAATTCCTGCTAAATCTAGGTGGCTGTACTTGTAAGAAGTCTTTAACTGTTTGCATGGATTTCGCCTTATCCTCCATCTTTTTAATCACCTCTTCAGCTTTTAATCCAAACAAAACATTATGCTGAACAGGAGCATCCAATAATTTAGCCTTTACTTGTTCAGGCAAATTTTGTTCCTTTAGCCATGCATGTCTTCTAATGACTGTGCCAGAGGCTGCAGCCTCCAAGGCATCAAACCCACAGTGTAAACCATGCTTCCCAACTTGTTCAGTGGCATGCAATAAGTCATGTAATTCCTTATCATCTGCACAGGCAGAAATGGAAGTAAGCTTTTGTTTTAAAACAGACAAGAGAAATTGCTGGTATTTTAGCATATGAAACTGACAGTTTAAAGCCCTAATGGACAAAGTAGCAGAAGTGTACACCTTTTTGCCCCATCTTTCTAAGGATCGAGAATCCTTTTCAGTAGGAATGGGATTTTTGTCAGAAGCGGCCTTAACTCCTTAGGACCCTGAGAAATGGTTTCAGGGTCAGCAAAAGGGTTCTTGTATAAAAACTGATGGGAATCAGGAACCCTGTAAAATCTATCAGGCTTAACAGGAGCAGGAGGAAAAGAGTCAGGGGTTAAGTTAGCCTCCGAAAAGGCATCATCCACAATATCCAAAACAGGAGGAATAGCCAGGGGTCTATGTTGGGGAAGAAGAAGAAAATCCCTCAGTCTTTTCTTAGATTCCGAATACTCCTGTCCTTCCCAGTGGAAATGTTCCCTCATTTCATGCAAAGTTTCCCCAAAAGAGAAATCCTCAGGGGGAGAAGCTGAAGGAATGGATTCTTCAGCATCAGAATCCTCATAAGGAGGGAAAAAATATTCCTTATCAGAAGAAGAAACTGAGGAAACAGAAGCCTGATCAGAGGAATCAGAATAAACATCCTGCCTTGGTCTTTTATCTGGAGGGGGATGTGAACCCCTAATCATAGTAAGTAAATCCTCCGCCATCTTGAGTAACTGTTTCTGTGACTTGGGAGCTGGTTCAGAGGCCTGTGTTGTAGTCTTTGATTTAGAAGGAGTCTTTGCCTTTGTCTTTGGCTTTGCCTTTATCAGAAGTTGAGTAGGCCTGAAAACCCCTTCGGAAGCCGGTACCTGCGACCCATCCGATGGAGCATTGTCGAAGGTCCTGCAACAGAAATATTTAAAGGCCTGGTTGGCTCCTCATGAGAGTCCGTTCGCCGCCGGTTCTGAAATGGCGATGACGCGCCTCACTGATGGCGGCGAACCTGAAGCTGGCTCCGCTTGTGTGCTATCATCAGATTTGGACCTCGGAGGCCTGTCTTTATCATTGCGGCGTTTGTGAACTCCGTAGCCAGAACCGTATCCGATGACATTTTGTAGTTAAAGCCACGAAGCCTACAAGTAATGACAAGCAAAATCGCACCTTCGCTTAACTGTACGTTGATTGAATCTAGCACAAAACCGACAACTAGCTACGTCGTGGTCAGGGCCTAAGCAAGGAATACAGTAAGAATGAAAATCCTTATTTAGTATTTGCTTCCCACATGAAATACAATTATTAACTTTTTCTGACATCGGAGTGGAGCAAGAAAAAAGTTTCCCCAATGGGGTACTTAGCTTTGAGTGGAGAAGAAAATCTTCGGACTGAAGTATATCAGAAAAATCGTCAGGAGTCAGCCGACCGCTTGCTTTAACTGCTATCACCGCACGGCAAGAAAGACTGGAGAAGATGGCTGTCAGCTTTATACTCCTGGCGCTCTGGCGCCAGGGAGCATGGTTGAACAGCCGATGCCGGACCCAGACTTTGGGATTCTGCTGCCTGCCGGCAGGGGAGAACCCTACAGTCATGACTGCAACAGTGAAACACGATGAACATACAATAAGAATGAAAGTCCTTATGAGGTATTTGCTTCCCACAAGAAATGCAATTATTAACTTTTTCTGACATCGGACTGAGGCAAGAAAAGGTTCAACGGGTACTTAGCTTTATGAAGACTTGGTCTGAAATTGATTTGAAAATCTCAGGAGTCGTCGGGCACTTCTGCGAACTGCTTCTGCTTCGGGCGCAGCAAGAAAGACTGAAGAAAATGGCGTCGGATGCATCTTATATACCCCTGGTGCACTGACATCAAGGAAGAAGCGACAGCAACTGACGCCGGACCAAGACTTTGGAACTCGGGCCGACTATGATGGAGCGCTGACGGCAGGATAACCCAAGAGTGATGACTGCAGCAGTGTAACATGATGAACATGTGTATATCTTCTTTCCCCATCTATCCAGCGTCCTGAAGTCTCTATCAGAGTGGGTAGGATTTTTGCCAGTAGTAGCTTTAATGCCCTTGGGTCCCTGTGAAATGGTCTCAGGATCCGCAGTAGGCTTTTTGAAAAAGAACTTGTGAGAGTCAGGAACCCTGTAATATCTCAGGTTTTCTGGGAGCAGGCGATAAAGAGTCAGGGGGGCCAAGCTAGATTCCGAAAAGGCATCATCAACAATGTCTAGTACAGGAGGGATAGCTAAAGGCCATGCTGGGGGGAGTAAGAAATCCCTAAGCCTCTTTTTAGAATCAGAGAAATCCTGACTTTCCCAATGAAAATGAAGGTTTCACCAAAAGAGAAATCCTCGGGCAGAGGGAATAGAGTCCTCTGCATCAGAATCCTCATAGGTAGATAAGGGTAAATCCTGGTCATCAGAGGAAACAGAAATTTCAGAATCCTGGTCAGAAGTATCATAAGCAAACTCTGTCCTAGGTCTCTTAGAAGGGGAAGGTTGGCTTCACCTGATTAAAGTAACAAGGTCTTCAGCCATTCTTATCATTTGTTTTTAGGCATAGAGGCTTAACCATGTGGTCTGGGCGTCGTTTTTCTAGGCATGGTTCGAGATTTAGGCCTTGAAGAAGAAGATGGCGTCAGTTTTATATGCAAGTCAGTAGGGCCTGAATACACCCTCAGAAGCCGGTGCTTGCACAGCGGCTCTGGTCCCATCCAAGGTATAGATATCCGCAGGTTCCACAGTTGAAGCATCTGTCGGCAAATGGGTCTCAGTAGAGGCTTGCGAATCTGAAGTAGCTGGTATCAGGGGCTGCGAAAGCGCCTCAATGAGTACCGGTGAACTGGCGACTGGCTTAGGAGAAGCGTCGTCGGCAGCTTTGGACCTAGGTAGCCTGTCTCTGTCTTTATCTTTGCGTTTTTTCAGAATGTCGGTAGTTGGATGGCTTACCAAAGACATAGCTGGATAACTGAACTGAGCACCAAAATATTCAGAAGTGAAAGTATACCAATGACGGATAGTTCGTTGTTTAAATAAGGCACAAAACCAACAGCGAGGTACATCGTGGTCAGGGCCTAGGCAAGGAATACACTATGAATGAAAATCTTTATGAGGTATTTGCTTTCCACAAGAAATGCAATTATTTACTTTTGCTGACATCGGTTTAGAGCAAGAAAAAGTTTCCCCAACGGGGTACTTAGCTTTTAGTTGAAGACTTCGGTTCTGAAACTCGAAAACGAAAATTTCAGGAGTCAGCCGACTGGCACTTGCGAACTGCTTCTGCTTCGGGCACCGCACAGCAAGAAAGACTGATGTAATGGTGTCAGCTGCATGTTTTATACCTCTGACTACCTGACGTCATGGAAGAAGAGACAGCAACAGACGCAGGACCCAAGACTTTGTTAATCAGGCCGACTGAGGGCTACTGCAAGCAGATAACCCAAATGTGATGACTGCAACAGTGAAATACGAAGAACATCGAAAGTATTTAGCTACAATAAGGGCCCGATGACAAATAGTTTGGGCGTTGCACAAAACCGACAGCGAGGTATGTTGTGGTCTGGGCCTAAACAGGTGACGCAGTAAGAATGGAAATCTCAGTGTGGTATTTGCTTTCCACAGGTGAGGCAATTGTTAACTTTTTCTGACATCGGTTAGAGCAAGAAAAAAGGATCCCCAACGGGGTACTTAGCTTTAGAAGACTTCAAGATGACTCAATTTCGGAAACATAAACTCAGGTAGCGGCCGACCAGCACTCGTGCGAACTGCTTCTGCTTCGGGCTCCTTGGCAAGAAAAACTGATGTAATAGCGTTGGCTGCCTGTTTTTATACCTCTGCCGACCTGACGTCAATCCTGAAGTGACAGCAACTGACGCAGAAATACTATGCGCCTCTGGTATTCGGGCCAACTAAGGGCTACCCCCTGGCAGGATAACACAAGTGTGATGACTGCAACATTGAAACACGAAGAACATCTGAAAATGCCAGGAAGCAACAAGAGAAATGTAAATAATTCATGAAAAGGAATGAATAGGGTTACGAAAATAGGCATACTTGAGGTCCAGAGAAACTAGAAAAGCCTGAGGAAGCAGCAGAGGAAACAAAGTCTGAAGGGATAACAACCAAAAGGAAGGGACCTTCAAAAAGGTGTATAGCTAAGAGAAATCCACAATGGGTGTTAAAGTGCCCTCTTTCCTGGGGACCAAGAACATACTGAAAAAAAAAAAAAAAAACTCCTTCCCCCTTTGAGAAACTGGAACTTCCTAAATAGTTCCCTGAGTCAAAAGACTCTGAAGCATCACTGGAAAAAAGTCTAACTGTTCCTGAGGGGGGCTGAGGAATGTCCAAGAAAGGGGGAAGAGATTTCCAGACCATGTAGTACCCTTGGCAAATGATGGAAAGAACCCAGGAATCTTGGGTAATCTTTAACCAAATATTAAGGGACAGGGAAAGATAAAGAGAGAGAGGAATGTGGCTGAGAAGAACTGGATAGTCAGACTGCACCCTGGTTTGTCATGAAAAGGGGATTTCTGTGCTAAAGGAGTCTGGGTAACCTTAGTAGGAGGAGCCCTTCTACCACCCTTCTTACCTTTGAGGGGAGGGGTGAGACTGCCTACAAACAAAGGCCGGCTTATTAGGGTAATTCCTTTGGAATTTAGGTAAAGGAGAAACAAAAATGTTTTAGATCCTGTAAAGCCTTACCCTTTTCCTGTAGGGACTTAAACAATTCTGCAGTAGCAGCACCAAACAACTGCTTGTTATCCAGAGGAGCATCCATCAACTTAGCCTTTATATCATCAGGTAAAAGTTGAAGCTGAAGCTAGGAATATCTCCTCAGCACAGAACCAAAAGCAGCAGCCCTAGAAGAAACATCTACTGCATCATAACTGCATTTAACAGAATGGTGAGTCACCTGAAAAGAATTCCATAACAAAGAGAGAGAGCAAAAGTCTTCCCCTCAGAGTCAGGAAGGTCAGAAATAACCAGACAGGCCTGAGATAGAAAAGCCAAAACATACCTTGTCATATGGTTCTGATAATTTACAGTCGTAAAAGCAAGGGTATCTGAGGTATATACCTTCTTACCCAGTCTTTCCATAGTTCTGCTGTCTTTATCAGAGGGAAGAAACTTTGTAGAAGGCAGTAACTTTGATGGCTTTTCAGACGCCATAGAAGGGTCAATAGAGTGGTACTTATAAAGGAACTTGCAACCATCATGCACCTTATAAAACCTATCAGACGTTTTGGGAGAAGGGTGCTGGGAATCAGGAGCCTGAGATACTGTAAAAAGGCTTCCAACAAAGCAGCTAGAACAGGAGGAACTGTCAGAAGGACTTGGAGGTTCCATTTGTGAACCTTAGACACCTGGGCACAATTCCATTTGAAAAATTCTATCATTATGAAAAATGTGTCCCCAGAAGAAATTTTCTCAAAAGGAGAGTCAGGACTAGTGGACTTCTCTTCCTCAGAACCATGGTCTAAAGGAGAAGGATTCATGGAAGAATAGGCAATGGATTCCTCATCCCCCTCCTCCTGCTCCTCAGAGGAATCTTGTTTGCTAGGCTTCTTAAGAGGAATATAAGACCAAGGAAAGCTGGGACAGAAACCCCTTAAGGAGCCTTCAAAACCATAAGGGCATTAAACACACCTTGAGTGAAATTCACTCAGAGTCCTTTGGAGCAGGAGAAAATGTTAATTTTTTTGCTTTTTCTTTAAAGGGATGACAGCTTTGTAAAACTTAGAAGGCTCAGAACCCATACATTCTATAATGGTAGTTGGCACCTTATCCCTACCCAAAATCTGAGGACCACCCCTAGGCCCATCAGTAATAATCAGCCGCAGTTCCCCCTGAACATCTAGATGTCTTCAAGGCCTCCAGGGACGTGTGTGAAGCCGCATCCATATGAAATTGTGAATTCAGTGAAGAGCCAGATAAAAACCGTCCAAAAAAAAAAAAACTTTGCTGATAACTCCATGCTGGATATAAGAAAAAAGTCCATTTATTACAATAAATGGACTGTAAAGTAACAACAAATGCATTTTAACATCAAGCTTCTTCAGGTAAATAAAAAAGAATAAAAAACTGAAAAGTCAATCCCCACCCCATTTATACACACAAACACACACACACATATATATATATATATATATATATATATATATATATATATCTATACATATATATATATATATATATATATATATATATATATATATGTACATACACACACATATATGGATCTACTTTTCTTCACCGAAATTTCACTATTTCGGAAAAGAAAAGTAGATGCCCACTTCAGCGAAAGTGCATTTCAACGAAAGTGCACTTTGGCTGAAGTCAAGTCGCCGGATCAGCTGACTAAAAAAAAAAAAAAAAAAAAAGTATCTGCTTTTATTGTATTTGTGTTTTTTCCTACTTTATTTTGCTTTTGCGTCATCTTAAAAGTACTCAATTGTATTTATTACTGCTTGGTGTAATTTATTCTAAGCCTTTTAGTTTAAGCACTTGGGCTTTAGACCAGTTGTTTTACATTAGGAAGGTCTGTGGGCTGCACTGTGGGGGCAGGACAGGTAGCTTACATCCTTCTAAGTTGGGAACTGCTGATTGAGGGCTCAGTGTCTGTTATTCTAAAAGTGTATTAGTTCTGGTTTAAGCACCAGGGCTTCAGGCCAGTTATTTTACATTAAGAAGGTTCATGGTCTGCACTCTTGTGGGAGAAGAGGCTGGACTCTGCCCTTCTGAGCTGGGAATTTCTGGTTAAAGGCTTATAGTGCCTGCATATTTGAACTATTTCTTACTGTAATTGGTACACCTTGTTTGCTGTAGCATAGACTAGATCCAGGCCTGCTGAATCTAGTTTTGTTTGTATGCTTGTTATTTCCCTGAAAAGCTAATTCCACCTAAAACGCGGCTTTTCAACGCTTCTGTGGCTCCCTAGTGATATCTGCATTGCTTACTGTACTTATTTCCTTGTTTCACTTGAAAGAAAAATACTGTTTGTCATTTTTGCATTTAAGTTACCTGGCACTTGCTCACTAAAGCAATTATATAAGTCAGCACTAAAAAATTAAAAGCACTACACCCTCACAAACTCCCCCTGGAGTACCTTGCTCCCCATTGGCCATTTTTTTCAATTATAAAGAAATTCCCAATACTATTCTAGCATGTCCAAAGGTCAGTTGTCAATCTCCTCTCCAGTCCAGCTGGTGAATCTGGGAATCTTGAGGCAATGTTACAACTGCCTCATGTACACAGACAACCCTCTCCTCCTTCCAACAAATTCCAACACATGTGAGAGATGCAACCATATAGCCAAACTGGAGGCTAAGCTCTCTCAACTCAGTACTGGCGTAACCAGTCAGGAGGAGAAGGAAACCACACTCACTACAATTCCAGTCTCACATAGACCTACCACGACAGCAAACCAAACACAAACACACAAAAACATACTTGGAGGCTCTAAATAAAAATCTGCCTAAGCAGCAGAGACCTCCAAAGCAGACACCCAAGCAACCGCTACCCCAAAACAAAACACGTGCAACACATAGCTCACAAAGCCAGTGTGCCGAACAGTCACAGCCCTTAAGGCTAAACAACCTACCTGATACACTTGTAATAGGTGACTCTATCATCAGGCACACTGACGTCCCGCTCACCAGGCTGAACAAGGAGAAGGTCACGGTGAGCTGCCTGTCGGACGCTAGGATCCGCTACATAACACAAGCACTCGGGTCACTCCAAGGCAAGTACAAATATGACTCAGTCATTGTCCATGCTGGTGTGAATGACCTGAGACGTACCTCCCTGGACTACATGAAAAGAGACATAGAGGAGCTCTCTGAGCATGTAGCCCAGGCCGGTATGACCCTGACCTTGAGTAGCATCTTACCCTCACCAAGAATGATGCCACAGTATGAAGACAAGATTATCAATTTCAACAACTGGCTTAAGTATTGGTGTCATTCAAAGGGGATCCAATGCCTGTCAGTCTGGGATGACATGCTCGACAAGCCACGATGCTTCACTAGGGACGGCTTGCACCTGTCACCCCTGGGCTTTCGGATATTGGCAAAGGCTCTTGCTACCCCCATAGAGCCTTTTTTAGGCAAGGCTCAAAAGACAAACCCACCTCCATAGGTATCACAAGGGATAAGAAACTAAGAGTAATGCTACTCAACGCCAGAAGTCTAAATCTCAAGATGCACGCACTAGAAACTCTCCTTAGCATGGAGAACATCGATATCTGTGCAGTAACAGAAACCTGGTTCAAGGCTCTCAAGAGTACCCCAGCACTACCAGGTTATACCTCATACCATGCTTTTTGGCCCCAAAACTTGGACTGAACCACAAAAGGAGGGGGATTATCAATATTCGTCAAAGATACCCACACCTCCAGGTTGGTGGCACAGAACGAAGCATCAGAGACTATCCATGTGCAACTAACAGTGGGTAAAACTGCCTTCCAGTTTATAGCCTGCTACAGACCACCCTCCCAAACCCAGGAACCCCACTCGGCCTTCCTGAGAACACTGGAAAATATGAAGGTCTCTCCAAACAACATTATATTGGGTGACTTCAACTACCCAACCATAGACTGGGAGCATTACTCTAGCTCCAACATCCTAGCTCAAAGGTTCCTAGAATTTATAAACTCAAATGCTATGGAACAACTTGTTACCACTCCCACAAGAGGGGAAAACATACTGGACCTGATCATCACCAACATGGGGACTCTATGTATGCTCCAGACCAGAAGTGTATCCCTCACTGGTAAGATCAGACCATAAACTAATCTCACTGGATATTCACATCCTGACCCCACCCCATGCCCAGAAAACCACAGTGAAAAACTTCTCTAAAGCAAATTTCACACTCCTCAAAACCAAGGTGGAATCCTTCAAAGCCCCCGGGCCTGTGGATAATCCGGCCCAGACCGCAAAATCCTTTATAAACGCATTCTATGAACACCTTCAGGAATGCATGGATCATGCAATCCCAAATAAAACCAAGACCCAATCCTCCAAAGGCAGATGTCCTGTCTGGTGGACCCCAGCCATAAACAAACTATACAATAGAAGGAGGAAGCTACTACATGACAGAGCAAAATCCCAAAAAGGGAAGGCATCTCTGATCAGTATTAGCAAAAAACTACGGGCGCTCATAAAATTGTCTAAGGCCAGCTTCGAGAGAAAAATTGCACAGGACACTAAGGATAATCACAAGGCTTTCTTTAGTTATGTTAGGAACCTGGGTGGGAATTCCCAGATATGCTCAGAATTAGTCCAAAATGACAAAAAATACACCGAACCCACAGACATTGCCAACATCCTAGCTGACAGGTTCAGCGCAAACTCCCCCCCCCCCCACCACCAAAAGGGCTAATATCTATCCCAGCAGAGTGCCGCCCCCCTGACATCTCAGATGCTCAGGTAAGAGCTGCCCTCTCCAAAGCAAGAAACACAGCATCCATGGGACCAGACGGTGTCCCGGGCTGTGTCCTACATGAACTCCAAGAAGAGCTAAACCCAAACCTAAAACTACTGTTCAATCTCAGCCTTACTACAGGATATGTACCCAAAGAGTGGCGTACAGCAACAGTGGTCCCTCTCCACAAAGGTGATGCCTCAACGGATCCTGGAAACTATTGCCCCATAAGTCTCACTAGCTTGGTCTGCAAAGCTATGGAAAGGATCATCATGGACCTTATAAATAAAGATATTGGGGACCTGCAGACACTGGATCCTACCCAGTTCGGCTTTGTTAAGGGCAGATCCTGCCTCTTGAACCTGGTCGATTTCTTTGAAACAGTCACCAAGGCCATTGACAAGGGGAAGGTGGTCCACACAGCCTACCTGGACCTCGCAAAAGCCTTTGATACAACACCCCACTCAGGCATTATAGATAAGCTCACCAGCTTAAATATAAACCCCTATGTCACTAGATGGGTTGCAAACTGGCTCAAGGACAGAACCCACATGGTTAGAATAGCTGGAGCCATGTCAAACTCCAAACCAGTTACAAGTGGCATCTCACAAGGCTCAGTCCTGGGACCTCTCTTGTTCGGTATATATTTCTCGGAGGTACAGGCCAACATGGAAGGACTGTGGCTGACCAAGTTCGCAGATGACTGCAAACTGGGCGCCATAATAGACTCTCCAGCCGACACAAGCATCCTCCAAAAGGGCCTCATAGAAACAGACAACTGGTGCCAATTCATGGCCTCAAGCAAAACGCCAAACAGTGTATAGTCATCCCCTTTGGCAAAAACAAAGTGCCCACAAATTACCACATAGGTGGTAATCCATTAAGTACAGAAGAAGTAATTAGGGACCTGGGGACCCAAGTTGATAGCAATCTCTCATTTGACAACCACGTGGCCAAAGTGGTTAGAAAAACATTTTATATAGCCCACCTAATCATGAAGGGATTCACATCTAGATCAGGGGAGGTCATTGTGCCTCTTTACTCATCCCTCATCAGGCCCATAATTGAGTACAATGCCCCTTTTGGGATGTACCTTACCAGACACCTGCAGCAACTGGAAAGACCCCAAAAGTACCTCACCAAAAGGATCAAGGGGCTCAAACAGATGCCGCATGCTGCCCGGTTAAAGAAACTCCAGCTCTACTCAGTGGCATACCGCCTGCTCAGAGGTGATCTGTGCCTGACGTATAAAGCCATGTCCAACCCGGAATTAATGGACATGCTGCACCTCAGAAAATCCAAATCCTATAGAGCTACACGCTCGAGGGACTTGAACCTCAGCACTGAAATAAATAGGACATGATGGAGGGACAGATTCATAACCCAGAGGCTCCCTTCACTCTGGAATAAAATCACAGTCCAGGTTAGGCAGAGTCGCTCATTGACTCTCTTCAAGAGGAATCTTGATGAGTGGATGGGAGATCGTAGGTTTACCCTGGGTATCACTTCTGTGTCACTGTTAGACAGAGGCACAGTATACTAACCTTGAAAAAGGGCATAGCAAAATTAATTTAATATGGGTGGCGAAAGCCATACACACTCTGGCTAGGCTTATAAATGCCCTAGGGCAGATAGCCTAGCATGAACCTATAAAAAAAAAATCTTTTGCAGGTGGGCAAGTCCCCCCTGCACTCCCCATGTGGGGGACTGTGCCCCCCACACCCCCTACTTAAATATACCAAGTCCGGGATTGCACTAAAGTGAGGAAAAGGGAATATTCCCACTGTGTGCTGTATTGTGATCTCCATACTCAGTTTTAGAAGTTTCAGTACTTCAAACAAGTGGTCTTGCACAAGTGAGTTTCGAAGTACTGAAACTTCGACCAAAAGAATGGAACCCATAGTATATGCATACACACACACACACACACACACACACACACACACACACACACACACACACAGTGAATATTAAAAGTTTACACACCCGTTAAAATGCCAGGTTTTTGTGATATAAAAAAATGAGACCACAATAAATCATTTCAAAATTTTTCCCACCTTTAATGTGACCTATAACCTGTATAATTCAATTGAAAAACAAATATGTTAAGGGAAAATATAAAAAATAAAAAAATGTACAATAAGCTGGTTGCATAAGTGTGCACACTCTTAAACTAATAATTTGTTGAAGCACCTTTTGATTTAATAACAGAATTCAGTCTTCTTGGGTACACACCTGCCCTCAATTAAAGTGACTCTGATTAACCCCAAATAGTTCAGCTGTCCTAGGATTTTCCCGACATGTGCTCAGTTGCCTGTTACCGCAAAAGCCATCGTTTGCAGAGAGCTTACAAAGCATCAAAGGGATCTTATTGTTGAAAGGTATCAGTCAGGAGAAGGGTACACAAAAATTTCCACAGCACTGCATATACCATGGAACACAGTGAAGACAGTCACCAAAAAGTGGAGAAAATATGGGACAACAGTGACGTTGCAAAGAACTGGACGTCCCTCCAAAATTTATGAAAAGACAAGATGAAGACTGTTCACGAAGGCTGCCAAGAGATTTACAGCAACACTGAAGGAGCTGCAGGAATTTCTGGCAAGTACTGGTTGTGTACTACATGTGACAACAATCTCCTGTATTCTCCATATGTCTGGGCTGTGGGGTTGGGTTGCAAGACAGAAGCCTTTTCTTGCACAGAAAAACATCCAGGCCCAGCTAAAATTTGCAAAACAATACATCAAGTTTCCCAAAAGCATGTGGAAAAATGTGTTATGGTCTGATGAGACCAAGGGTGAACTTTTTGGCCACAAATCTAAAAGGTATGTTTGGCGCAAAAACAAATTTCACATCACCAAAAGTACACCACCTCCATGGTGAAGCGTGGAGGTGGCAGTATCATGCTTTGGGATTGCTTTTCTTCAGCTGGAACTGGGGCTTTAGTCAAGGTGGAGGGAATTATGAACAGTTCCAAATACCAGTCACTTTTGGCCCCAAACCTTCAAGTCATTTGCTAGAAATCTGAAGATGAAGAGGAATTTCACCTTTCAACACA